>NC_089821.1:295253756-295553756 GCF_035046505.1 Tiliqua scincoides | reverse complement strand
ACTAATCATGTAATGTATGGAACCAAAGCAAACGTAATCTGAGAGAGCAATGAGAAGCTGTTTGCTCTCAAATCATACACCTGGCGAATCATCGTGTTGGCAACCTTCAGTCTCGAAAGACTATGGAATCGCGCTCTTACCAAGGAGCATCTTCCATGCCAAACCCTCTGCCACAACAGCAATTACACAGAGGCAGTGGTTTCTAAACTGTGAACCATGGCTCACTGGGTAGCCGCAGAAACCAGCCAGGGGAGCCACGGAATCCTTTCAAAAAAAACCCTACTGCCCCATACAATGTATAGGATTGTAGCCCTAATGAGGAGCTGTGGCTAATGGCCCAGTAGGTCAAGGGAGCCGACAGTAATAAAAATTTGGGAACCACTGTATTGAGGTCAAAAGAGCAACTGCATTTTCTCTGGTTAGCTAAAGGTATCTCCTTTTGGCACACACCTTTCCAGCTGAAGGCAACTGGGGATTCAAAACAATCCTTTAGCTTTATTGTTTTGTGCATCAACGTTCTGAATATTTACATGCCAAACAGAACATAGTTCTTGTTTTTAAAAGCCTGTCTTATGCTCCTTATGTGTCCTTTTGTACAACAGGCAAAGGTAAGCTTTTTCCTGAACAGCTTCATGACTCCACTGTGATTTCTTCTCAAGTTCTTCTTGCTGCCAATGCAGAGGTGACAATCCAATACTCACTTTCCTGCAAGTAAACTCCATTGTGTCCAATGGTGCTTACTTCTGAGTAAACATGCATAGGTCTGGGCTGTCAGGTGCCAATCTATACTCACTTTCGTGGGAGTAAGCACCATTGGACACAATGGGGCTTACTTCTGAGTAGAGACACATAGGTCTGGGCTGACAGGTGCCAATTCTATACTCACTTTCCTGAGAGTATTGGGCACGACGGGGCATAATTCAGAGTAGACATGCATAGGATTGAGCTGTCAGGTGGCAATCCTATAGTCACTTTCCTGTGGGTAAGCACCATTGGGCACAATGGAGCTTACTTCTGAGTAGCCATACATAGGATTGGGCTGTCAGGCAGGTTCCTCCAGGGCATATGTAATTCCTGGTGAGAGTCCAGATTCTCACCCTCGCCTTCCCTCCTCTTTGCATTCCCACAAGCTAGGAGAGACCCTCCACATCAGGCGGGGCAAAGAGGGCCAGCTGCCTCCTGAGGCTGTGGAGGGGGAATCAGAACTGGCCTCCTCTGTTCCACTCCCTTCCTTCCTCACAGGCAGGGTGCCTCAAAGTGTTGCCAGGCAAGGGGTGGGTGGGAGCGGTGCTACTTCAGTGCCCTCATCAGCCAGCCCTAGATGTACCCAAAGACACTGAAGATGGGGGGCGGCGGCACGGTGGGCTTGGTGGGGATCGGCTTCCATACTACAGGCCGGTGCACCTGCTTGGAGAAGGCCTCGCCCCCCACAGGAGGGGACTGGGCTGCGTTCTTCCTCCACAGTCCCAAGCTCGGCGAGAAGGGCAGTTGGAGGGCGGCGGCAAGGGGCGGCGGGTAGACGCTGGCAGGGGAGGAGGCCTGTGGTCCGTGATACTGAAATGGGCAGCAGCTCCAGGCGCTCAGCACCTTGTCCGGCCCACTTGGTGGGCTCTCGGGAGAAGCAGCAGCACCAGCCCCACCACTGCCACCATTGGGGCCTTGCTTGCTCTTCTTCCCCTCATAAAGTGGGAGGTCCTTGGAGGTAGGGCAGAGCAGGCCCACGGGCCGTGGCTCTTCCCAGAAGGAGGCGGGCAGCTGCCTCTTCCTCATGGGCACCTGGTCGGGCCTGGTGGGTGCCTCAGAGGCAGCCTGCTGCTGCTCATCAGGCTCTGTGGCCTTGCAGGCCTTGTTGTCAAGGGAAGCAGTGGTGCGGCCTACAGGGAGCTCTGCACCATCCAGGCCTCGTGCTCTCTCCTCGGGGGGCCTCCGCTCCCTGGCGGGTGGCTGCTGGTGCTGGGGGTGGCATCGGGGCAGGCGGGAGTACCTCTGGGAGAAGCGCTTGAGCTGTTTCTGCAGGTACTTCCTGTGGTCGACGGAGCGGCGGCAGGGAGCCGACTTGTCCAGGGCCGCCTTGATGTCACTGGAGGCCAGGTTGACGAAGTTGAGGAGGGTCTTCACCTCACTGTCAGCCGCTGCTGCTGAAGCCATCACACTCCTCACAGGACCAGCAAGGAAGGGCTGTCCATGAAGGGCTGGCTCTTGCTTGGTTCACCTGAGGGGGACAGACATGAAGACACAGCAGGTCATGCTTAGTGGGGGAGCTACAGGAAGGAAGGATTGTCACACTACCTATGCACCACACACCTCCTCCTCACACACACACACCACCTTGTCCTCACACAGGGCAAGTGGGCAACAAAGACACATGCAGACGCAACAGGTGATGTCGGGGGGATGCTAAAGAAAGGAAGAATTGACTTACTACATATGCACCACATATCACACACATACCCTCCTCACACCAGGGACATGCAGTGAGTGGGGAGGCAGGTGAGGCAGAGCCTCCCCACTGGAGTCCTTTGAAAAGTGCTGCCTCATGTGAAGTGTGCAAGCACACACAACTCATGTGCTGTGCGTGCGCTGTGCTGTGTGCATGGGTTGTGTGTGCTCGCACACCTCACATGGCGGCAGTGCTTTTCGAAGGACTCTGGTGGGGAGGCTCTGCCTCGCCTGGCTCCCCACTCACCTCATGTCCCTGCCTTATACCTTCTTTCGCTGAGGGCAAGTGGACAACAAACACAGGTAGGGTGAGAATAGGTTAACAGAGTGCACTACACACCTCACACACAGCAAGGAAGAATTGTCACCTTACACATGCACCACACACCTCACATACCCCCTCCTCACACTTTCTTTCCCTCAGGGCAAGTGGATGACAAAGACAGGTAGGATGCGAATAGGTTAACAGTGTGCATTACACACCATGCACAAAGGAAAAACTGTCACCCGACACATGCACCACACACACCCCTCCTCACACCTTCTTTCCCTCAGGGCAAGTGAGCAACAAAGACAGGTAGGATACAAATAGATTAACAGTGTGCACCACTCACACCCTTCAATTCATTCAAAGCATGCTTATGCATACAGCACAGTGAAAAACTTTTATACATTACCTTGTGGGTGTCACTGCCTTTAAACATGTTAGTGTAATGGATACAAATGCATATTCTTGTCTTTCAGTGCATGCATTTACCTTCCATATCTGTGCAAAGTCTCTCTGAAGGGAGTTTGAAATTCATGGTTTGAAAAAGCCATATCTTTTTTTAACAGCATATGGTGTGGAGCTGCGTTTGGTTGCTTCAAATGACACAGTTTTAGTGGGTTTACAACTGCAGGTATATTACATGCACCTGCTGATAATGTAGTGTGTATAGCAGCAGCCCCCTTCAGCACTTTTGGCATTTTCTGTGTGTCTAATTCAAAAGCTATACCTATGTTACTTAGACTGAAAATTCTGTTTAAATGGAGGCTTTCTTCATTCTGTTCTAGATTAATAACCTCCACATGTGCACACAAGGAGGGCAACAGAGATTCAAAGGTGATTTTACTGTTAGGTGTGAAAATGCCCAAAGAAATGACTAACACTCCTCACACATCTATTTCCGTGTTCACATTTTACACAACTCTGTGTGTCTCATGTACACCCACACATTCCTGACACCATTGATAAGTTTTCTATAATGCTCTACATAGCGATTCTAGCTCCACATAGATAGATACCCACATACTCTCACAATTATCTCATACATTCTTTCTGTCTCTCTCCGTCACATGCACATATTCAGAATTACACTGTACCCGAAGGAGACAATATCTTCAGTTGAATGGACAAGCATTTGCTCCAGATAAACAAGCATTTGAACTTGTTTGTTCAAATATAGGTATTGTCTGACATGTTCGTCTTTCATTTTCTCTGAGACCAAGATCACTAAAGCCTCTTCTATATGGATGACGCACACATTGCTTTGCAATTTTACCACAAACTCAAAATTAGACAACGTAGACTGCACCATTCATACACTCATAATCCCATCCATCCCCCAACATATTCCTTCTCTCCTTCCAGACCTACAAGCATCATTTGTTATTACTTTGGTCGCACTAGTTAATCTTGCTAGACAGGTTACACTTCACCCGTGAGTAGAAATCTATGCATTGCGTTCATGGCACTGCAGTCAAACACATACATCCCCCTCCCCAAGCTATATTGTCTCACAAATATTGAGTGTTACTGTAACTCCATGATGGAGAAGAAGATGTTCACCAGCTAATCTTGTTACATAGGTTAGACACTACCAACCTTTAGAGAAGCAGCCGGACCCTGTGAGTGTTTTGCAGCACTTGAGTAAGCTGAATGAATTTCAAGTCCTTCTAGTTAGGAGGCTTTCTCAGGCCAATCAGAAGCCACTTTGCCAAATACAAAGCATCCCAATCAGGCATTAGGCTCCCTGTTCTCACATTCTTTACCATCACAAATTGTCACCATGGGGACAGCCACAGAAAGACAGCTAATAAATACGATCATTTCCCTCTGATTCCTACCATTCTGCTCCCTTCCAGCCTCCTCCTCCCGTTTTCTTGAACACAATCAAACATGATATGCTGAGGATGAGTAAAGAAAGTTTAGAGGCTCTTTTCTCTAAACTACTCCAAAGCTGTCTGAAGGCTGGCGGTAACCATGCTTGAGTAACACTGGACAAAGCTAGTTTGGAAGACCAGGCTAGCCTACTTTTTTTAACTGTTCTCGATCGGGGCCTTTTTTTCCCCTTAAAGGGAGGGTGATGTCAGAAAAAGGTAGGAAAGGAACAAATCTCTAAAGAGATGTGCAGATATCCATGGAAAAGGAGCTTGAGCGCTCAAGAATCTTGTCTTTATGTTTGCCCCCTCAATTGAGCCACACAAAAGCTGAATTACCCATTCAAACCACCCGAACAAAAGGATGGAGTTGGATAGTACTCTTGCATCTGTAGTCAAACAGTTAGAGACTTAAATCGAGTCGTCATGATGGAGAAAGAGTTAGACAAAGCCCATAGAATTGCCATCAGCAAACATTTTCCTGTGTCATATTAGTGGGTCTCCATGACTCCCCCTGGCCCAGGGACAATAGCACAAGTTTGCACACTCGACTACTGTCACCCTGCCAACGCTGGCAAGGAGCAGAAACAGGACAATCCTTTAAGGGGAAAGCATGCCCACTGCAGGGAAGGTAAGGAGAGGGGGAAGAAAAGCATGTGAAATGCTAATTGAGCTGCTTCCTTTATTGATTCAGAGTTATGTGAGTCCTCATCCTCCTTGCGGGGTTGTCCTTAGGGGTGGCAATAACTTAATAGCATTCTAAAGCTAGGAGTCCCACACTGTGTGTTATCCCCACAGAGATCTTTAAGAATTGGAAAGGAGGAGAAAAGTTGCCCTGAGTGAATTTCAGAAATGTTAGATATTCAGGACGCTTGCAATGCCGTACGGCCAGGCACCATGCAACCCAAAGCTAGAGCAATCACGAATCTGTTTCCAGTCTTAGCACAAACACTCTTAGTGCCTTCGAGATATATCAAATGCTACATGTGCACTGTCAAATACTGATTCCAATCAAGCAAATAAGAGCCATTAACACTGCAGGTCACTAGACTGTCATCAACTTTTTTCTTTTTAAGAACACCAGCCTTCTCAGCAAGTGTACCTTGAAATCACTTATTAGGAAAATGTTGGAGGTGCAAAACAAACATTTAGATGAGCAGCCATATCCAGACAGTGTTCACTAAGAAGTCTCACTGATGTCCCTGAAAGTTTTGCTGAAGTAAGAGTGTGCAGGAATGCAGTGCTAGGTTGGTACATGATGCTAAGGATACAACACGGCCTGCAAGACTCTGTAGTGTCTGGTTCAGACATCTGAGATCTGGTACCTGTAAGGAGGTGTGTCCATTTGCAACTTCCTTTCCCCCACATGTTCCTGTCTTCTCTCTCTCTGAGCATCAGAGTACCATGCATGCTCCTGAGCTCTGTCCCTGAATGGCAGGCAGCTATTGCTGAAAAATGTCCCCTCAAACCCTCACTAAGAGAACGATAAGGTTCTCTGTTCCATAAGTAATAGTAGTCACCTCTGATTCTTCAGGAGATGCAAACAACTGTAAGTAAATTTTTTTTTTTTTTGAAAACTTAATTGCCTCTGCTCCTGTGTTCACTGATAGCAGCAATCTGGCTGGGTGGTGGAATTTACCATAGGAAAAGGGTCTTCTGCTGATTGCTCCTGTTGCTAGAACCTGTTCTCTTTTCCAGCAAATAAAAGGGATTCTAAAGGCATATGCTTTGAATGCTTAAAATTTGTCCCATATTTCTTTGAAACACAGCTATTTCTGTCTCTTTTGAAATGTGCTCACTTAGAGCAGTGGTTCCCAAACTTACCTGGGTCTTAAGAACATAAGAACATAAGAACAGCCCCACTGGATCAGGCCAGAGGCCCATCTAGTCCAGCTTCCTGTATCTCACAGCGGCCCACCAAATGCCCCAGGGAGCATACCAGATAACAAGACACCTCATCCTGGTGCCCTCCCTTGCATCTGGCATTCTGACATAACCCATTTCTAACATCAGGAGGTTGCGCATACACATCATGGCTTGTACCCCATAATGGATTTTTCCTCCAGAAACTTGTCCAATCCCCTTTTAAAGGCATCTAGGCTAGACGCTAGCACCACATCCTGTGGCAAGGAGTTCCACAAACCGACCACACGCTGAGTAAAGAAATATTTTCTTTTGTCTGTCCTAACCCACCCAACACTCAATTTTAGTGGATGTCCCCTGGTTCTGGTATTATGTGAGAGTGTAAAGAGCATCTCCCTATCCACTCTGTCCATCCCCTGCATAATTTTGTATGTCTCAATCATGTCCCCCCTCAGGCGTCTCTTTTCTAGGCTGAAGAGGCCCAAACGCCGTAGCCTTTCCTCATAAGGAAGGTGCCCCAGCCCAGTAATCATCTTAGTCGCTCTCTTTTGCACCTTTTCCATTTCCACTATGTCTCTTTTGAGATGCGGCAACCAGAACTGGACACAATACTCCAGGTGTGGCCTTACCATAGATTTGTACAACGGCATTATAATACTAGCCGTTTTGTTCTCAATACCCTTCCTAATGATCCCATAGAATTGGCCTTCTTCACTGCCGCCGCACATTGGGTCGACACTTTCATCGACCTGTCCATCACCACCCCAAGATCTCTCTCCTGATCTGTCACAGACAGCTCAGAACCCATAAGCCTATATCTAAAGTTTTGTTTCTTTGTCCCAATGTGCATGACTTTACACTTACTGACATTGAAGCGCATCTGCCATTTTGCTGTCCATTCTGCCAGTCTGGAGAGATCCTTCTGGAGCTCCTCACAATCACTTCTGGTCTTCACCACTCGGAAAAGTTTGGTGTCATCTGCAAACTTAGCCACCTCACTGCTCACCCCTGTCTCCAGGTCATTTATGAAGAGGTTGAAAAGCACCGGTCCCAGGACAGATCCTTGGGGCACACCGCTTTTCACCTCTCTCCATTGTGAAAATTGCCCATTGACACCCACTCTCTGCTTCCTGGCCTCCAACCAGTTCTCAATCCATGAGAGGACCTGTCCTCTAATTCCCTGACTGTGGAGTTTTTTCAGTAGCCTTTGGTGAGGGACCGTGTCAAACGCCTTCTGAAAGTCCAGATATATAATGTCCATGGGTTCTCCCGCATCCACATGCCTGTTGACCTTTTCAAAGAATTCTATAAGGTTCGTGAAGCAAGACTTACCCATACAGAAGCCATGCTGACTCTCCCTCAGCAAGGCCTGTTCGTCTATGTGTTTTGAGATCCTATCTTTGATGAGGCATTCCACCATCTTACCCGGTATGGATGTTAGGCTGACCGGCCTATAGTTTCTCGGGTCCCCCCTCTTTCCCTTTTTAAAAATAGGCGTGACATTTGCTATCCTCCAATCTTCTGGCACCGTGGCCATTTTGAGGGACAAGTTGCATACCTTAGTCAAGAGATCTGCAACTTCATTCTTCAATTCCTTAATAACTCTTGGGTGGATGCCATCAGGGCCCGGTGACTTATTGATCTTTAATTTATCAATGAGGTCTGTAACATCTTCTCTTTTAACCTCTATCTGACTTAACTCCTTGGTCAGGAGGGGCCGTTCGGGCAGCGGTATCTGCCCGAGGTCTTCTGCCGTGAAGACAGATGCAAAGAACTCATTTAATTTCTCTGCCATCTCTAAGTCTCCTTTTATCTCCCCTTTCCCTCCCTCACCATCCAAAGGGCCAACCGCTTCTCTGGCGGGTTTCCTGCTTCTAACATATTTGAAGAAGCTTTTATTATTCCCCTTAATGTTGCTGGCCATGCATTCCTCATAGTCTCGCTTGGCCTCCCGTATCACCTTCTTACATTTCTTTTGCCACAGTTTATGTTCCTTTTTATTCTCCTCATTAGGGCAAGACTTCCATTTACGGAAGGAAGCTTCCTTGCCCTTCACAGCCTCTCTAACTTGGCTGGTTAGCCATGCGGGCACCCTCCTGGATTTAGTGGAACCCTTCTTTCTTTGCGGTATACACCTCTGCTGGGCCTCTATTACTGTTGTTTTAAGCAGCCTCCATGCACTCTGGAGAGATTGGATGATGTCATGATATCATGATGTCCCCACAGCCTTCCCAGCAAAGATATGTGCTGCCATCTTGAATCTTGTGTGATTTCATATGATCCGTATGATGGAGGCACCCGTGATTTGCATGATGGAGGAACCCAGAGAAACAGGTAGGAGGGAGACATCCCACAATACCCCTGTGAGTGTACTATGTTGCCCTAAGACAGGGGTGCCCAAACCCCGACCCAGGGACCATTTGCAGCCCTCAGGGGCTCCCAATCCAGCCCGCAGGGAGCCCCCAGTCTCCAATGAGCGTCCTGCCCTCTGGAGACTTACTGGAGCTCATGCTGGCCTGACGCAACTACTCTCAGCATGAGGATGACTGTTCGACCTCTCACCTGAACTGTGGGGTGAGGGCTCCCTCCACTACTTGCTGTTTCACGTCTGTGATGCAGCAGTGGCAGCAAAGGAAAGGCTGGCCTTGCTTTATGCAAGGCCTTTTATAGAGCTACTGCAAGACCATCATTCATTCATATAAGTTACATTTCTAATAACCCCTGCTAATTGGGTAAGAGGCACTTTTTCAAGTGGGTGCTCCTTTTTTTAGCAGGGGGAGAGTAACTGGCCCACCTCACCCCAGCACTGTCTGTTCTAGTGGCTGTCTGCTGGTATTCCTTGGCATCTTTTTAGATTGTGAGCCCTTTTGGGACAGGCAGCCATTTAGTTATTTGATTTTTCTCTGTAAACTGCTTTGTGAACTTTTAGTTGAAAATCGGTATATAAATACTGTTGTTGTTGTTGTTGTTGTTGTTATTATTATTATTATTTGCATAAATGAATTTATTATTATTATTATTATTATTAATAATAATAATAATAATAATAATAATAAATTCATTTATGCAAATTATTGAAATTTTAAATGTAAATTAATTCTTTTTTCCCCAGCTCCCGACACAGTGTCAAAGAGAGGATGTGGCCCTCCTGCTGAAAAGTTTGGACACCTCTGCCCTAAGACATTGCAACACACACTTTGGGAACCCCTGCCTTTGAGGATTGTGCAGCTGTGCTCTGCATTTGGAGTTAATTTACACCAATTCAGGATAAATCCACACAAGACTTTGAGAGTTCCAGGCAGTAGTATCCCAGTCTTATCCTTCAGATATGCCAGTTTAGTATAGGCTCATGATTCTGGCAAAATTGGCCCTGTGCCTACCTCCACCCCCCTCCATTCACCTTGGTGACGCTTCTCTGGCCACCACACTGGGGCAGAGTAGATGAGGTGATCACCAACGTCACATTGATGTCAAAATGCTGCTCCATGGACAATGGGCTGTGTCCACAGATACTACAGGCATTACTGGGAAGCGCTGTGCCAGCACAACTGGGAGGACTGCACTGGTGTTGCATTGCCTGGACAGGATATGGTGATCAGTGCACTGTTGGTGCAGAGTCTGAATAAGATTGGGCTGTAGGTTGTGCAATGGGGTGCTAATCCGAGATGGGTGCTCATGGCAAGGCATTTAGTCCTTCAAACTGCTTTCACTGTCATCTGAATTTTGAATTTTATTTCCATTGGCTTAATTTTCAAAAATGCCTTAAATTCCAAAATCTGAACATTTGGACAGAATGATCTCCATTTTGCCTTTTTTCTTAACTCTGAAAATTATGTAAAAACTGGCAAATTTAATAATGACAGCTAAAGAAACAAAACATTTCAAACACAGGTGTGTTCTGTTTGATGCTTTTGGAGGATGTCTCCAGATTTTATTTAGCATTAGAGTTGAAGTTCGAACATTCTGAAGTTGTTTTTGGTTTACCCTTTGCCCGATAATTAGCCTGCATTCATTCATGCATGTCCATTTTCTCCAGAGGTAGCTACTAAGGTAATTCCAAGCTGATTATAGCAAACTGGAAATTGGCTTCATATTTGTATCATGAATATTGGATATTAAGTGATTTGGCAAAAAAATCCCTAATGTGTATCATGAATATTGGATATTAAGTGGTTTTGCATAGAATCCCTGATGTTTTGTAGGCTAGGACCCAGGAACACTCAAGATAAAACCATAGGTGATTTAGTGGATGCAAACTGTGTGAAACGTCCACACATGGAACACTGCTGCACTCTGGTAGTTGCCAACAAAGCAGCTGGAGAGGATGTTGGAAGTCATAGTTACTGGAGTGAATTCAAAGATTGCACCAAACTGTGCTGGCAGCAAGTTCAGCTGCAGGGATGTGGTGATGCCAACAGGTTCATTTTGCTTAAAGGAAGTTCTCAGCTTCATCCTGCAATTTGAACCTGACTTTTTCACCTGAATGCGGTAGAAAAGAGCTAACATGCTTTAAAGGACACTTTGAATAAGGAACAATCTTTTCAGCATTTCTTTCAACAGCAGTGACCCTCAACTAGAAGATGTAGTTCAGAAAAGAGATTACTATTTTTGTAGATTTGCTTAGAGCATTTTTTTCTCATGCTATATTCCTTTAGCTTTGCTGAGGTGCTGCCTTTCTGCAGTCAGCTGGAAATAGACTTAAAACAATGATTCCACATAACACTTTATTTTAGGATCAAATTATCCAGCTATGCTCTTCCCTACAGACAAGATCCTTCTAAATGTTTGTTTGCAGAGTGAAGGGCTCTGGCAACTTCACTTAAGGCCCAAATCTTATGTTAAATTATTAATTTAGCTCTTTGCACTTTTTTTTAAAGAAGTGGTTAAAGGTCAGCTGTAAGGTTCTGCTCCTGGTTAGTAAGGATGGAGAGAGGCTGTAACCCTTTCCCTCCATCATGATTCTGATTAAGATCAGGATTCCTGCAGCTTCTATATCTTCCATACCTTAAAGATATTGTGACAAATGGTTGACATTGACAGTCAAGAGAATATTAGAAGCAGAACACTTCAGTTTGAGACATTAGGCAACATCCATCTAGGACAATAAAAAATTTTTGGCACAATCCTAATGGTGGTTTGCACCAGTGGAGGAAGTGCTCTGATGGTGCATACTGTCTCAAACATGCCATGAAGCACATTGCAACAGTGCACCATTAAGGCCCACAAGCAGGAAGGCCAGAGCCTGGCTGGCACAAGTATGAGGAATGGCACCTGCCAAACCAGGTAAACTTTGTGCTGAGCAGCACAGGGGATAGTGGGGAGGTGGTGGAATGGGGGAGGGCAGCAACAGGGGTGGGGATGGGCAGGTCAGACTTGGGAGGGGGGATTCTGCAGCAGCAGCACTCACCATATCCTGTTCTACTTCTTGGGCCTGATCTGCTGGCATGGGGCAATGCAGGTTTACCAGTGGCATCGCTAGGGGGGTGCGGGCGGTGCGCTACCACTTCATGCCATACACCACTGGATGCGGAATGGCCAGTGGAGTGCAATGCAAAAAACAGAATTGAAATCGCTCCTTTCCTTCAAAAGTTATGGCCAAAACACAGGAAGGAAAAAAATGCACCGGCGCCCTATGGAAAGTGAAAGTGAGCCGTATCGCGCGTTTACTCGCGAGTAGGCGCACTTGCCCTAGTCCTTCGGAAAGGGCTGGCTGAGAGGACTCCAACAACACCAGAATGGTCCCGATCCAGTAAATGCAGCCCAAAAAACACACCCAAGGAGGAGGTTCCCCCTCCCAGCTGCGAGAGTTTTCAGCTCTATGGGAAGCGAAAGGAAGCCACGTGGACTGCAGGTTTACTCACGAGTAGGCGACCTTGCTTTGCTCCGTCCAAAAGGGCAGACTGAGAGGACTCCAACCTCAGAATGGTCCTGATCCAGTGAATGCAGCCCCAAAAACACCTGAGAAGGAGGTCCCTCCCCCCCCAGCTGCGAGTGTATGGAGCTCTATGGGAAGCCTCACGTAGCGTTTACTTGCGAGTAGGCAGACGTGCCTTGGCTGGTGGTCAGGCCAGGCAAAGAATGTGAGGACACCAGAATGGTCCCGATCCGATGGGACTGGAGTGCAACAAATCCCAAGAAGGCAGCCTCCCCCCACTAGAAAGGACCAACAAAGAGACTTGAACTGGTAAGGGGAAAGTTTTCTATTTTGCACTTGCAAAGTTTCCCTCACAGCCCAATCCTACCCACACTTTCCTGGGAGTAAGCCCAACTGACTCTAATGGGACTTACTTCTGAGTAGACATGCATAGAATTGGGCTCTGAGGCTGGACTCCTATCCACACTTTCCTGGGAGTAAGCCCCATTGACTCTAATGGGACTTACTTCTGAGTAGACAGGCATAGGATTGGGCTCTCAGACTTGTAAAGCCAGGTGGGTCTTTGTATTGATGTGCTTAAAATAGAAGGACTTTAAACTGGGCACTGGGGAGGGCTGAAGATCTCACTGATTCTTTGGGGGAGTGTTATTGCAGGCAGAGTGGGTACATACCAAGATCCAGGTCTACAGAGCTTGCGTCCTGAGTACACTTCTGTACTGCAGCGAGTCATGGACTCTTCGCTCACAACAGGAGAGGAAACTGAGCGCTTTCCACATGCGCTGCCTCCGACGCATCCTCGGCATCACCTGGCAGGACAAAGTTCCAAACAACACAGTCCTGGAACGTGCTGGAATCCCTAGCATGTATTTACTGCTGAAACAGAGACGCCTGCGTTGGCTTGGTCATGTCGTGAGAATGGATGATGGCCGGATCCCAAAGGATCTCCTCTATGGAGAACTCGTGCAAGGAAAGCGCCCTACAGGTAGACCACAGCTGCGATACAAGGACATCCGCAAGAGGGATCTGAAGGCCTTAGGGATGGACCTCAACAAGTGGGAAACCCTGGCCTCTGAGCGGCCCGCTTGGAGGCAGGCTGTGCAGCATGGCCTTTCCCAGTTTGAAGAGACACTTTGCCAACAGTCTGAGGCTAAGAGGCAAAGAAGGAAGGCCCATAGCCAGGGAGACAGACCAGGGACAGACTGCACTTGCTCCCGGTGTGGAAGGGATTGTCACTCCCGGATTGGCCTTTTCAGCCACACTAGACGCTGTGCCAGAACCACCTTTCAGAGCGCGATACCATAGTCTTTCGAGACTGAAGGTTGCCAATACAATATTGCAGGCAGACTACACTCACTTGGTGGAACAGGACTGGCTCCCCCTTATTTAATTATTTCTTTCATTTTAATTGAACTATTTATAATTATTTATTTTAATTTGCTTGATGATGTCACTTCTGGCCATGACATCACTTCCAATGGGTCCTGGATAGTAGTTGGCAAACTTCAGTCTCGAAAGACTATGGTATCACGCTCTGAATGGTGGTTCTGGAACAGCATCTAGTGTAGCTGAAGAGGCCAATTCGGGAGTGACAATCCCTTCCACACTGGGAGCAAGTGCAATCTGTCCCTGGCCTGTCTCCCTGGCTATGGGCCTTCCTTCTTTGCCTCTTAGCCTCAGTCTGTTGGCCAAGTGTCTCTTCAAACTGGGAAAGGCCATGCTGCACAACCTGCCTCCAAGTGGGCTGCTCAGAGGCCAGGGTTTCCCACCTGTTGAGGTCCACTCCTAAGGCCTTCAGATCCCTCTTGCAGATGTCCTTGTATCGCAGCTGTGGTCTACCTGTAGGGCGCTTTCCTTGCACGAGTTCTCCATAGAGGAGATCCTTTGGGATCCGGCCATCATCCATTCTCACAACATGACCGAGCCAACGCAGGCGTCTCTGTTTCAGCAGTGCATACGTGCTAGGGATTCCAGCTCATTCCAGGACTGTGTTGTTTGGAACTTTGTCCTGCCAGGTGATGCTGAGGATGTGTCGGAGGCAGCGCATGTGGAAAGCGTTCAGTTTCCTCTCCTGTTGTGAGCGAAGAGTCCATGACTCGCTGCAGTACAGAAGTGTACTCAGGACACAAGCTCTGTAGACCTGGATCTTGGTATGTTCTGTCAGCTTCTTGTTGGATCAGACTCTCTTTGTGAGTCTGGAAAATGTGGTAGCTGCTTTACTGATGCATTTGTTTAGCTCGGTATCAGTCCTGGACAGATTGTCATTCTAAAAAGTGGGTGCTAAAAGTTTGAGAACTGCTGCAATAAGGTGTTAGTAAGTTGACACGGGGTGCGTGTGTGAGACTCTAAAAGTTTTCAAAGTCACTAAAATCAGAATTTGGAGGAATAATACCATCATGTTATATATCAGTCAATCCGTAATTTCATGCAGAATGCAATGAAACAAACCACATTGAAATATCTATGTTCTATTAAAAGGTACTGCCAAAAAACCAGTGGAGGCAGGGCAATGGTACATCACCACGCCCACCACCTGGAGTGTTGCCCCGCCCACTGCATGGGGTGACGCGCAGGTCTCCCGCGCCGGGTGATGCAAATCCTAGTGACCCCACTGTTTGTGCCAGCTATATTGCTGGCATAGGCCCAAGTAGCCCCATTGTGGGTGGTGGGCTTACTCTGGGGCAAGGGGAAAAACATCCCCTTTTACCCCATGTAGATCTCTAGCAGCCAAAATTCTCCCACAGAATGCATTGGAAACCACACCGGTGACACTGCATCAGTGCAGGGGAACTTAAGTAAGTTTGGACTGCCCGTGTTCCATTAATTTCAGTGGAAAATCTGTACATTTGCTTACCACTTCCATTGATGAGTTAAAAGCCATTAACCTATGACCTGATCCTATGCAGCAGGATTGGAACTTCCAGTCCACTCCCATAGGAGCTGCAGCAGCATCATAAAAGGCATGCTTCTGTCATGAACTTCGGGTCTTCCAGTGCAGATGGCTGGAGGCCTCATTCACATGGTACTGGATTCTGGATGCTGCACTGGGGCTGGTAAGATGGTGGAGGGGACTGTTTGTGGGCAGTTTGGGAAAAGACAAGGATGGGGAGTAGGGAAAGCAAGGGGCAGTTTGGGGTGGAAGGTAGTTCTTGGCAGCAACAGCATTTGCCGGATCCAATCCCCTTTCCCAGCTCAGTCCAGTCCTGCCCCCTGAGTTTCCTTGGACTTTCACCAGCTACATAGCTGGTGTACGTAGGTCCCAGGAGACCCACTGACAGCCAGGTGGCCTCCCTACCATGGCATGCAGTGCAAGCTCTATCGGTGGTACTGCATGTTTTCGAATATAGGATTTGTGTGTTAATATTTTACACAATATTTTGCAGGTATAGAAAGCCTCGCCCACAAAATTATTCCAGTTAGCTCTTAACTCTCACTTTTCATACAGTTCCTTCCCCCTCAAATGTCTCATATTCTGCTGCTCATATATGATAAATCAACTGTCTTCATATTTATTTATTTTTCACATTTTTATACCGCCCTTTCTCCAAGGAGCTCAGGGCGGTGTACACAGCTGCTCCCCTCCTTTTTGTCCTCACAACAACTCTGTGAGGTAGGCGAGGCTGAGAGAAAGTGACTGGCCCAAGGTCACCCAGGAAGCTTCATGACTAGGAGGGGATTCAAACCTGGATCTTCCAGGTCTAAGTTCACCTCCCAAACCACTACACCACCCTGGCTCTATATAGTCCAGTTCTATATATATGCACCAGTTCTTTAGCTAGTGCAAATTCAAGGAGATAAAGGCTTGCTCCAGAGGGGACAACAACTGATTCACATCACCCATGCCTGGTGTCACCCTCTCCTGCCTCTGACATGTCCCTGGCCTTCTCTCTATTCTGCCCTGATCCAATATACCCTTTCTATACAGTTTATACCCAGGGATAACTATAACTACCTGATTTTTACTGTTCCATCAGGTTTTTGCTACAGCTTGAGACTTCTGGCATAAAAACATTTACATTTATGTCACTGTTCTAATGGTTTTTCATGTCCCATTTTTCTGTGAGTCATTGGGTTATTTTCAGTGGTTACTTCTGTATTTGTTTCTTTGTGCTCACTGCTAAATTCTACCCTATCCTCACTTAGAGCACCTGAAATATTTACACAATTGGACCAAAGGAATGAGTCATCTTGAACCAGATGCTCCCTAGCCCTTGTCAGCCTTGCCCCAGGTCCGTGGAAATGAACTGCTCTGCAACTTTTTTGATGCCAAGTTCCATTTGATGCTTCTTCTGTTTCAGTTTAAGTGGAGCCCATCCTTTTTGAGTAAGTTTGGTTCCTCCTAATATGTGCTCCAGTACCTAACAAATCATTCTGTGGATGCTTCTTTGCCAACACCAACTCATACCTACAATGAAGTATGCATACCTACAGTGCGTTGACACATCACAGCTTTACCTCTCTGGCTGGCGCAACAACCAGCACATAAAATCTAAGTACTCAAGTGGCACTGTAATTTTTTCCATTCCTTGGTACTCTTTCATTCTGCCTATTACTATTATACTGTGGGTCTTAACTCCACAGCTTCATCCCTCAAGGCATGGTATCTTTTATTTAAAGCATCATTTAGGCTTATCTTACAGACTTTTAAAAAAGCATACCAAGAGGGAGCCAAAATAACAAGACGGTTTATTACATTGCCAAATGACTCTTAATTTAAAATAGTTGTCCTTTGTATTTATTTTCGTAACCTAAACCAATTGTACCATGTCCCTGTTATTCAATAGTTATTCAATAGTTCTTTTGGGCATCCTTTTGGATATGTGAAAAATAGCAAACATGTTTGTGGGTGCATGAAAATTGCAAGCTACAGTAGTTAAAAATGTGACTAGGAAATGTTTGGGGTCATTGTGTGAATTATACCTCCCTGTCCTGCTGACTTGCACAGGTCAGGCCCCAAGGTTAACTATCCAGTATTGGACCAAGAAAAATAAGCAGTCAGACTAATTTTATCCAGGACTTTCTGTGGCAGATCCTGTGATCTGCCACTTTAAGCCCCAGCCCAGTGGTACCAGAGCTGTGCCGTTCTTTAGCATCTCTGGTGCAAATGGCCAGAGGCCTCACACATGCAACAGCAGCTCCTAGATGCTCTGCCAGAGCAGGATGTGGGGGTAGTAGGGAATTATCATGGGCAGTTTTGGTAGGGGGTGGGCCAAGTAGGAGAGAGGGGAGATCAACAATTAACCACCACAAACTACATTCTCCCTGAACTGACATTTGTCCCAGGAGACAATTGGAAGTCAAGCAACCTTTGGGCAGGTAAGTCAGAAGAGTTTTAGTTACCACTCCTGGGCCATTTGGTTGCCCCCTCCCCCATAGCATACAGCTGGCAGGGGATAGGATTGAGCTCACATCTTGTACGAACAAGAGAAATACAGAATGGTGGTGAGAAAGCTAGCTGGGTGAAGCACTTCCATAAGGTCTGGGGATCTGCCCCCATAAAGAAATTGTGGATTACAGCCAAAATCACATACTCCTACAATCCAGAAAATATTACATTTAGAAGTCATTTGCATGTTCTGATTTGTGTCTCATTCCCCTAATTTTAAAATGCCTAGCAATTTAAAATTCAGTATGCATACACAACAATCCTAGGCATGTCTCCTAGAAGCAAGCCTCATTGTGTTCAGTGGGGCATATTCCCAGATAAGCATCTATAGAAGTGCAATGCTGTAAGCAAAAGCTTATAGCTAGGTGAGCAGGCAAGCAGCCTGCAGTCTAGAAGGGAGACAAAAGCTGTAATCCTAAGCAAGCTTTCTTGAGAGTAAGCTCCAGTGAACAAAATAGGACTTACTTCTGAGTAGACCTGGTTAGGATTGTGCCCTAAGAGGAACAGGAAGCAAGAAACAGTGAACATTTTCTCTTAGTCTCCCTTCTAAGCTGAAGGCTGTTTTGCCTGCTCGTCTGGCTATAAGCTTTTTGCTTACAGCATTTGTACACACAAGGCACCTTATCACTTTGCACAAATGTAACTCACAGAAACAAAGGTAATGGGCTGTGGCAAGGCTGCAGGGGGCCATGTAGCTAGGGTCCCCCCTTATCTGTGATTTCTGGTATCTGCAGGTGGGCCAGGAACATATCCCTGTGGATACCAGTGGATGCGTATGTATAAAATTGTAGAAAGCTTTGAAGTGCAAGGATTGAGAGGAGCTTCACTGAGTGCACTGGATACATCCTTGAAGTTGACCTGATGTGCACTGCAATGTGCATTTTCCTCAGCTGTCTGCTTGTATCTTCTTTTCTTGATGGAAAGGCCAATAACTAAATTCCTGTATTAGATTAGGTACAGATTCACTATACACCAATAACCCAGACGCACTGCTACAGAGGGAATATATCAAGAACTTGATAGTCCATTTAGAAGTTTTAGCTTATGCAGGCACTCAGTCTAGGAATGCACTCATATCTGTATTCTCATCACATTCATTTTACTTCCCATTTTCCTCTTTCTTTTACACTTCTAATCTTTCCTTCTTTCCCCTCACAAAATTGTGGGCTCAGATATTCATTTTTTTCCCCTTAATAACATTGGATTTGTACATATACATCCATATAGCCATACCCACTCCATTATATTTGATGCTATTGGTCGAAAAGTATAAAGGCTTAGGATGAGATCATGAAATAGCTGCCTTCCAGGAATGTGAGATAAATGTGTTCAGCTTCTGATAAAAGATATCAAAGAAAGCAGGAGATGAAATCAGCAATGGATACCCAGATGAAATGATCAAAATTCACTTTGAACCCCCAAGTCCCCCCCCCCCTTTTCTCAAAATGATGCAGTAATGAAGGAGAAAAGGGCCATGCAATGGCAGGAAAGACAGGCAATGCAAAAAATATCACAAGACTAGTGCTACATCAGACATTGTCTCATTTTGATTTGCAGGTCAAAATACACACTTTGGGCAGCAAAAAATAAATATTTTGTGACAAATGCTCATTTAATTGTGAGATTGTTCACTTCTTTAAAAATGCTCTTTGTTCCTTCATTTGAAAAATGAAGGCATTTTCCCTTCTAATTACTATGCCTTCTTTCTGGATAGGTCACACTAGGGGCAAAATCTTGATTTGCACAGGAAACAGGCAGGCTAGCAGGCCTGCGCTGCATCCAGCACAAGTTTGGGGCTGTCGTGCTGTAGCCCTAATGGGTCTGTGCCACCTGATGAGGTGGTGCAAATCCAAGCTGCCTGGGACTGCCCTGGGCCACCCGGGAACGGGGCTAGGGTCTGGCATAACTGCCTGATCCTGGCCCCGCATCCTGCTCTCTGCCCGCCTGCCCATTGTCCCGTCCACCACCCATCCTCCCCCGCTCTGAAACACCAGGACAGTTTTCTCAACAGGTGAATACTTGAAGCCATTACTAAAAAAATCACTGAAAGCTAAGGTAGATTTAAATGCAGCTGAGCATTCATACAAAGCAGTGAGTATTTTTGGTTGAGCCACGGTCCAGAGCAACTGTAGTGAAGTTTAATGAGATGGACACTTTTGGTCTACCCTCCACCTAATAGTGGAGTCCTGAAGAGGAATAATGGCTGACAGATGACAGTGTCTGGTTTGTCTGTGCGAACCTTTTGTGTAATTAGTATCAAACTGTATGAAAAACTACTACTATGGATGCAACCCAAATCATATTCTAACCTCATGTTCCTTCTTACATTTTTATTTAGGTTCAGACATATGAACTGTAAAGGTATAAGGCCACCAGCAAAATGTCCCATGCTGCTGCAGAGTAGTTTCTGATACCCTGCCAGCACTCTTCTCCCCCCCCCCCTTTGGTGTCCCTGTCCCCCTGCAGTTGGATGACAATAGGGCAATGGACTGAAGAGCACAATTTTCTGAATAAAGAAAACCCTTTCAAGGTCAGACTCAGGTTGAGCTGCACAGGGATTTCCCCGAAGAGACCACCGGAACCCTTTTGTTCCTCTCTGCTTTAACCATGTTCATCCCAATGTACATCTGAAAGGAACAATTAACAATAGGGCACTCCTCTTGGAGTTTCTAATGCACTTTGAAGTGTCCACTGAGGAAAGGCATAAGAAAGATACATCATTTTAACTGTGAGACTGTCAAAGTCGTACAGCAGTTGAAAAAAATGTCTCCACATGCCTTCCCAGCATGCAGACAGGGACCAGCTGTAGAGCCACTTCATATCTGACATGTCACTCTCCTGGCAGCTGGCTTCCTGGGAGTTTTGGTATGCAAGTGTTTGAAGGGGTAAAGACCCTATTTCGTGAGAGCAAATGCTCTCCATATAAAAAAAAGCGTTGCAAGACTTCCTCTTTTCTTTCAAAACCTCTTTGTTTCCCTGAAAAAAAGAAAAGGTCTCGTATGTAAATGGACAGCGGTTGTTTTTAAAAGGACCATTTTCAATGGCATCTGGTTTTATCCAACTTCTCACAAAATACAGAAAACATTTGCATACATTTAGACGTAGAGTCAGAAAGGGTCTCACAGCACAAGCATGTACATGTCTACTCGGAAGTAAATCCCACTGTGTTCAATTCAACTTACTCCCATCAAAGGATCAATCAAGGATTGCAGCCTTAGTATCTTATTAACTACTAATGGTGAAGTAATGGGTAGTATGGGATATGTTTCACACCATGCAATGTTTGCTCTCCAAAGTGTTCCTTAAAAGCACTACCATGCCTGCAATAATAATTTAGGAAGGATTCACAAATGTATTTATTTGCAAGAAGGAAATGGACAGAATCTGAAAATGAATTGGCAGAATGTCTTGGAAGAAATGCTAAACAAGATACATTTTTAGAGGCATCCTAAACCTTTCACAGAATGTGCTGGTAGAATTCTGGACTGTATCACTTCAGACAGCAGATGTAGAGTCATATTTTTTTTGAAAGATCTTCCACTTAAAAGCTTCCCAGTATGTAGCAAGCTAGCAGATCTGAGAGAGGGGGCTACACTAGGTCTTTCTTCCTGATATACTAATTTACTATGCACCAGGAGCTTTACACTTAAACAAAACCTATCACCCACAATAGGAAGTGGTTGAGTCCAGAATTTTGACCTTGGTCTCCATCATGCCTAAATTGGCCTTGAAGGCAGAAGAGTAACTTGTGATGGAGTGGAGACTGCACTGGGTTTGAATTGTGAGCTCATGTTCTAATGTCCCTTTAGTCATGAAACTCCTTGGGTAGCCTTCAGCAAGCCAGTCTTTCACAGCCTAATTGAGCTCACCACATTGCGATAAGAATTGTTATACTGAAAACAATTACTGAAATATTCTCATCTGAGAGAGATCTTGCACAAACCATATCTGGTTTTCAGCCATCACCTGCATATCCAAGCGCCCCATACTTTGTCCTGAATATTTTGACACAGGAAGTAATTGAAGCCAGGGAGGCACAGGAATATTCAGGTGAAGGGGCAGGAATGGAGAAACTGGGGCTGGTTTGACTTTTATTGAGTACTATGAGACCCAATCCTATCCAAATTCCCCCACACCAATGCAATTGTACCAGCATGGCTTGCACTGCATCCTGCGGGAGAATTTTGCATGCTGGAGGTTGCCACAAGGTAAGGAGGCATTTTACCCCTTGCCCCGAGGAAAGCTCCAGCAACCAAATGGGGCAACGCAGACAACTGAGTTGTTGTGGGGCAACTGCTGCTATATAGGTTGGCTGTAAGCCCTTGGAAGAATCACCTCTGTAGAAAACACATTCAAAGTAGTAAATGTGACATGTCTTTTGTAGAAGTTTATACCTGTCCTAACTTTCAGAAAGGACACACAATAACAACACTGTCACTAGACTGTAAAACAGGGAAATGCAGCTGGGGTGGCGGTGGTGGTGATTCCAAGTATTATTTGGCTGAATTTGCATGTGTTTGCACATGCATAAGAATAATAGTTCTGGACTGGAAACATACTTTATTTTTAGAGATACATTCATGTGCTGTAGCAAGTATCTTTCTAGAAGACGCACTCCCCATTCTCTCCCACACGTAGAGAGATTTCCATTTGTAGTTTATACAAGCAGCTGTATTAAATAATTTTTTTTTTTTAATGCCAAGCTGTTTAGGGATCGGTTCATCTAACAGAAGTAAGCGGATCCTACTTATGCCTCAAAGGGGTTGTGTGTATTTTCAGGGTTAGAGGAAAAGCCAGATTATGGACAGTTTCTTTTCCAGTTAGCTACCTTCAGAGGTGGAACGTTTGAAGACTTTTGGTAGGCACCAAAGTCTTCCAAAAAGAGGAACAACTTTTTCCGTTTCTTCACATCTTTAGCCAACATTAATTTCAGGTGAAATATCACTGGCATTTTGATGAAAATTCAATAGTTGAATAAAATTAGAGTAATTTCATAGCAAGGTGTACGGTAAGAGAATATGAGGACTGCTTCATCTAGTGTAAAATTGGGTTGATAGTGAGTGTGTGCAGTCAACACAGTTGAGACCCAAACTCCTGAAGCAACTCTTTTCCATCATGAGGTTTTTTTGTGGAGTGGGAAAAGAGTTCACGATCTTCCATCTCCTTTTTGCCTTTCGGCCTGTTCTGGTCTGAGACGGGCTTTTAAGTTATGAACTGAATTTTGAGAGCCATAAAAAGCGCCGTGTGGGGGGGGGAGGGGAACAGTTGCTACTTAGAAGCCTGCCATTCAGGCAGATGGTGGAATGATTTGATATGAATAGCCACTGTCAGTCTCATACAGCGAACTTTTCAATTGTGCTCCGTGTTGGACGGCATGTGACTAATGCCATTCTTTTGCAGGCTGCAGGCAGGACACAGCTGTTTCTTTAAGAAAGAAACTGGTTTTACTAATGGACAGAAAATTTATGGTTAAATCATTTGAGGAAATGCACGACAGCCAACACTGTCCTACATAATGAAGCCGACCAAATCCCATCATCATGGCTGTAACCAAGTCTTTCTCTTCTCTAAAGCACTGGGTGAAAAAAGAACTCTGGTTTGGGGTTGAAGCTTACACTCATGTTGTAACTTTGCAGTCAAACGGCCTATTCACACCCTTGGTTAGCTTCTGTGTGAGCAACAGTTGAGTTTTCCTTGTGCAGCTAAAAAAAAAAAGGCCAAATTTCTAGATCAGTTCTCAGCAAAGGGCAAAAGTGGGTACAGGCCACTTTCCTTGGAGGGCATGAACTAAAACAGGGGTTTCCAAACCCTGGCTCAGGGGGCCAGATAAGGCCCACGGCAAGCCTCTATCCGGCCTGCAGCCAACCTCTGGTCCACTGAGAAACTCTGACCCACTTGACCAAACATGCCCAAGCTCTCAGAACGCCTTCTAAAGATTTAAAAACACAATTTCTTTGTTTCCCTCAAAAAACCAAAAATAACTTTTTGTGCCCTTTGAAGGCCTTAGAAGGCTTTCTGAGGGTTGGGGAGGCCTCTCCAGCAATCAGAACACACTCCAGGTGCTTCCTATGATGTGTTGGTTCCAAGGTATTTACTCTATATTTAAGTAAGCTGCTTGGGAGGTGGGGGAATGGGGGGCCCTTTTGAGTATGTGCTTTATTTCTGCCGTGTGTGTTGGTGCTTGGAGAAATCCTGGAAATTTGAGCCCATTCATTCATTCATTCATTCATCTAAGTTTCATCTCTCATATATTTATTTAAATTTTATATTTAAAATTTTTTTAACAGCCCTCAATATCATGGCAGATATTTGATGTAACCTTCTGGCAAAAAAGTTTGGAGATCCCTGAACTAGAAGGAAGGTGGGATGGCCAGTAGCAAAAGGGACCCCAGCTCAAGTGTTGGGGGGGGGGGAGTGAAAGAGGAAGATTCTCAGCCAGGTTTCAAGACCCATTCATGATTAAGACAAAAGCCATGCATTTTATGTGCATTCCTTTGGTTTGTTTTGAATGGAAGAATAACTATAGATGTATTATCAACACGTGTCAATCACCCTTTTCTTTTTTAAAGAAAGCAAAGGGATTTGTGTTTCTGTATGCATACTTAGTAGACAGGTCCATTTAATTGTTTGTAACCATAGGTTCTCAGTATGTAGTATGGGATGCACTAAATGATGGAGTATCGTGTTTTGTTTTTTATTTTTTGCCGTGAAAGGTGCCATTTTGGGAGGTATGAAGTTTTGTCCAAAAGAATATCGGTAACCTAGATTTCAAAACATCCAGCTGAAGGAGAGGCTGCAGTGAAGAACTCTGGGCTGATGTGGGAGAAGATGATCCCTTGGGCACCTGCGTCCCAAACTGCTCAGGTATTTAAATTGAGCAGCAATATCTTAAACTGTGGTTGGAAATGAATCAGTGTGGCTTTTTCAGCACTGGCAAGATATGACCCTAACACCTGTCCCAATTAGCTGCCTTTAAACCTAACTGCAGTTTCTGAACAATATTCAAAGGCAGTCCAGCTACAATACACTACATGAATAGTTTTGACTTGGAAGTTACCAGAGGGTAGTCATGATAGCAAACCACATGGAGCCTCCATAACTAGAGGCAGTGTATCTGATTGCAAGTGTATCTGATGGGGGGAAGCGAAAGGCAAACTTCAGTGACATCTATAACCTGCACCCCCTAATTTTCCCCAGTTTTAGCCAAATGCTCTGATCCCCCAATGATAATATAGTTGCTTCTTTCCATTCCTTCTTTGGTTCTATAAATTTTGTCTTAGAAGATGGGCAGCCAAGACAACACACAATGTTCTAGATGAGGTTGCACCACAGAGTAACCTTTTTCCTTAATGGGGAACAGCATATCCCTGACAGAACTTGAACTTGGGCAAAAATCAGCTAACTGGGAACCAGTGTGCCTGGTACATAAAGCTTGTAATACTTCTCTGCTTGGACATATCTGTTAGCAGTACTCCCTCTAGTGACTGGTCCAAACAATCACTTTCCCTGTGATTTTTCACTGCAGGGATAAACCAATTACACTCAATGATGGCACACAGAATTGTGACAACAGGGACCTAAAGGACACTTACACAAAAATACACAAAATCACACTCTTATTATCTTTTGTTCTGGATCACATCTGGCTATGTATGCATAATCACAGAAGGAATTTAGAAGAATAACTTAAAAAGAGTTATTCAAAGTATAACACTGTCAGGAAAGGTCCTGAGAGAAGGCGGGCCAACCAAGGGAAGTAGAACCTAGTGGCTAGTGTTCATATAATCAAAAGGATACAATAACTAGTAAAGCTCAACAGAGGGAGCTGAGAAGCTACTCAAGAGTAAGGCACACAAAACACCAATGTGTAGCTAAATGTGAAGTTTGCAGGCTGGCTTGAATACAGAAAATGAAGCAAAATTAATTCCCTGAATGCATCTAGGTAGGATTACAGTCCTTTTGGCTAACTACTTATACTGTAAGTACACTGCAGTTACTTACACTAGCTACCATCCCTGCAGTTTACTGGAGAGTAAGTGGGTGTGCTTTCCATGACCCAACACTAGGTTCCACAGCAGATCTGACAGAAACACACATGAGCATCCCTGTACTTGAACTCAAGTAACCTAGATTTGATGATATCATAGAATTAATTACCAGACTGGAGGAGTGGAACCCACCTGGCCACTCCATCCCACCCTTTCACTTAGACAGACAGGTTTGTCTGCCCAAACAGTAGGGCTATGCCAGTCTGAGTAAAAGGCTCAGCTACTCAAGACATGAAGAAGGACCCCAATCCACAAAAGCACATACAGTAGCTATTTAATAATGGCATTTCAAACAAAAGACAAAGCCTGTTGCAGGAGGGTATCTCAGCAGCATTTAGGCTACTTAGCCTGTCCAGAAGTTTCTGACCCAAAAATAAGAGGAAAAAAATACACAGAATACGGGGTGGGGGCAAGGCATTAATCTCAGACGTTGCTGACCGGTGTCTCTACTTTTTAACTTTTGTATTGCCTTTCTTTACACCAAGGCTCTTGGGTGTCCTTTTCTACTTCTTGTTTTGTGGGTTCCTCTACTTTATAGTGTTGGCAATTTTGCATGAAGCATGGCAGCTGTGGTCAATTTGAAAGGAGTTGCATGGGGTAATGGGATAATTTGTGGCCTTGTAAACAGGTTCTGGGATTCAGTCTCCTGTGCCCTAGGTTACAAGTTCAGCCCAAAATGATTGGATTCTGAATCCAGAGTCTAATGTGCTTGATGCAACCCATCAAATGCAATGATTCTGAAATTGTGAACACTGCAGGAGCATGCAAGTTTTCGTATTAAGTTAACCACACCAGAAGGTATAGTGAAACAGTTCCATTTTTAGAAAGGAAGTAACTACACAGGCCAAAACACATTTTGCTTCCTTAAACATTACACCAATTCCTGGGTATATTTGGGGTGCCTCATGAGGAAGCTGCTTGAACCATTCACTAATGAGGCTATACTATATCTCCAAAACTTGATGTGATAGGGCAAAACGGATGCCATTTTTGGAATTGGCACTCCAAATTCGTATCAAACAACCATAAAGTTTGGGGAAAACTTTTCTGGCCCTCAATTTTGTAGGCCAGTGTTATCTGTCCAAAGTCAGACCCTGGCTAGAGGCATGCAGAAATGAGAATGAATAATTACTCCATTCCTTTTGATACCATTCCATTTAATTTGAAAACTTGCATGTTCCTGCACCAAAGGAGGTTAGTACCCCACATGTGCATGCACATGCATGCATGATCCTGGGTGTACACATGCTGCAACCCTATACACACTTTCCTTAGAGTAAGACCCATTGAACTCTATGGGAATTACTTCTGAGTAGACTTGTCTAGGATTGTGCTGATAGCTTTCCAAGGTGTGGCATCATAAGGATCAACCACTTCCACTGAGGATGGGAGATAAGAAACCCACCACGAACTGTCTCCAGATAAAAGAATGGTCCAGTATGGCAATACATAGATGGTATGGTGCCCTATGGCCCTACTGTATTGGCAACCTTCAGTCTCGAAAGACTATGGTATCGCGCTCTGAAAGGTGGTTCTGGCACAGCGTCTAGTGTGGCTGAAAAGGCCAATCCGGGAGTGACAATCCCTTCCACACTGGGAGCAAGTGCAGTCTGTCCCTGGTCTGTCTCCCTGGCTATGGGCCTTCCTTCTTTGCCTCTTAGCCTCAGACTGTTGGCAAAGTGTCTCTTCAAACTGGGAAAGGCCATGCTGCACAGCCTGCCTCCAAGCGGGCCGCTCAGAGGCCAGGGTTTCCCACTTGTTGAGGTCCATCCCTAAGGCCTTCAGATCCCTCTTGCAGATGTCCTTGTATCGCAGCTGTGGTCTACCTGTAGGGCGCTTTCCTTGCACGAGTTCTCCATAGAGGAGATCCTTTGGGATCCGGCCATCATCCATTCTCACGACATGACCAAGCCAACGCAGGCGTCTCTGTTTCAGCAGTGAATACATGCTAGGGATTCCAGCACGTTCCAGGACTGTGTTGTTTGGAACTTTGTCCTGCCAGGTGATGCCGAGGATGCGTCGGAGGCAGCGCATGTGGAAAGCGCTCAGTTTCCTCTCCTGTTGTGAGCGAAGAGTCCATGACTCGCTGCAGTACAGAAGTGTACTCAGGACGCAAGCTCTGTAGACCTGGATCTTGGTATGTTCCGTCAGCTTCTTGTTGGTCCAGACTCTCTTTGTGAGTCTGGAAAACGTGGTAGCTGCTTTACCGATGCGCTTGTTTAGCTCGGTATCGAGAGAAAGAGTGTCGGAGATCGTTGAGCCAAGGTACACAAAGTCATGGACAACCTCCAGTTCATGCTCAGAGATTGTAATGCAGGGAGGTGAGTCCACATCCTGAACCATGACCTGTGTTTTCTTCAGGCTGATTGTCAGTCCAAAATCTTGGCAGGCCTTGCTAAAACGATCCATGAGCTGCTGGAGATCTTTGGCAGAGTGGGTAGTGACAGCTGCATCGTCGGCAAAGAGGAAGTCACGCAGACATTTCAGCTGGACTTTGGATTTTGCTCTCAGTCTGGAGAGGTTGAAGAGCTTTCCGTCTGATCTGGTCCGGAGATAGATGCCTTCTGTTGCAGTTCCAAAGGCCTGCTTCAGCAGGACAGCGAAGAAAATCCCAAACAAGGTTGGTGCAAGAACACAGCCCTGCTTCACTCCACTTCGGATGTCAAAAGGGTCTGATGTGGAGCCATCGAAGACAACAGTGCCCTTCATGTCCTTGTGGAAAGATCTGATGATGCTGAGGAGCCTGGGTGGACATCCAATCTTGGGGAGAATCTTGAAGAGGCCGTCTCTGCTGACCAGGTCGAAAGCCTTTGTGAGATCTATGAAGGCTATAAAGAGTGGCTGTCGTTGTTCCCTGCATTTCTCCTGCAGTTGTCTAAGGGAGAATACCATATCAGTGGTGGACCTGTTGGCTCGGAATCCACACTGCGATTCTGGATAGACGCTCTCTGCAAGTACCTGGAGCCTCTTTAGTACAACTCGGGCAAACAGCTTTCCTACAACGCTAAGTAGAGAGATGCCGCGGTAGTTGTTGCAGTCACCCCTGTCACCTTTGTTCTTGTACAGCGTGATGATGTTTGCATCCCTCATGTCTTGAGGTACTCCACCTTCTCTCCAGCAGAGACAGAGGATTTCATGCAGCTCAGTGACGATGATCTCTTTGCAGCATTTTAGGACTTCAGCAGGGATGCTGTCTTTTCCAGGTGCCTTGCCAAAGGCAAGGGAGTCCAGGGCCACGTGAAGTTCTTCTAGGGTTGGTTCACTGTCAAGCTCTTCCAGCACAGGCAGGCACTCAATGTTGTTCAGTGCTTCTTCGGTGACTACATTTTCTCTGGAATATAGCTCAGAGTAGTGCTGCACCCAGCGTTCCATCTGCTGCGCCCGATCCTGGATGACCTCGCCTGTGGCAGACTTCAGAGGGGCAATTTTCTTCTGTGTTGGACCTAGGGCCTGCTTGATACCATCATACATCCCCTTGATGTTGCCCGTGTCAGCTGCTATCTGTATCTCGGAACAGAGCTGGAGCCAGTAGTCGTTAGCACATCTCCTGGCAGTCTGTTGGACTTTGCTGCGAGCAGTTCGGAGGACCTGCAGGTTGCGCTCACTGGGACAGGCCTTGTATGCTGCTTGAGCTCTCCTCTTTTCCTCAATGACTGGTGTCAACTCCTCAGAGTGGGCTTCAAACCAGTCTGCCGCCTTGTTGGTCTTCTTGCCGAATATGGACAAGGCGGTGTTGTAAACGGTATTCTTGAAATGTTCCCATCTGTTGGATGCGTTTGCGTCGGCCGGGCCTGGAAGAGATTCCTCAAGCGCTTGTGCAAATTCCTCCACTTTTCTCTGATCCTGGGTCTTGCTGGTATCAATGCGAGGTCTTCCTTCCTTTTTCGTGTGATACAGTCGCTTTGTTTGCAGTTTCACTCTGCTGCACACCAGGGAGTGGTCAGTGTCGCAGGCAGCACCCTGATAGCTGCGTGTGATCTTGATGCTGGGAAGGCTGGAGCGTCTGGTGAGGATCAGGTCGAGCTGGTGCCAGTGCTTTGATCTTGGATGTCTCCAAGAGACTCTATGTTGGGGCTTTGTGTTGAAGAACGTGTTGCTGACACAGAGACCGTGATGACAGCAAAACTCTAGCAGGCGTTGGCCATTTTCGTTCATCCTCCCAGTGCCAAACTGACCTAAGCAAGTGGGCCATGAACTGTTATCAGCACCAACTCTAGCATTGAAATCGCCGAGGATGAACAATGGCTCTTTTACAGGGATTTTCTTGACAGTGGTGGCCAGGTCATCATAGAATTTGTCTTTGGCTTCTGCTGGAGACGACAGAGTCGGTGCATAAGCACTGATGAGAGTGACAGGTCCTGCTGATGACTGGAGCTGCAGGGACAAAATTCTTTCACTTCCCACAGTAGGTGGGATGATGGATTTCAGCAGGGTATTTCTGACCGCAAAGCCAACGCCATGTTCCCTGGTTTCGTTTGGTGGTTTTCCCTGCCAGAAAAATGAGAAATTTCTCTCCTTGACAGATCCGGAATCTGGCAGCCTCGTCTCTTGAAGGGCGACGATGTCCATCTGCAGTCTGCTCAGCTCCATGTCGATGACAGCTGTTTTGCGTGCGTCGTCTATTTCTTGCAGGTCATCAGAGAAGCCAGGTGTCATTGTCCTAACGTTCCAGGTGCCCAGCTTTAGGGCAGTAGTTTTCTGTTTTCTGTTGCATGGTGCAGAGTTGTCGATCCGCTTGTCGGTTTTCACCCTAAACCCCACGCACCCCATGAGGTTAACGGACCGTGGCGAGGCAACACCTTACTGGCTGGGGACTGCCCAGCTTAAGGCGGGCGGTAGCTGCCCAATGAGATGCAATGATCTCTCCCACCGTCGGAAGCAGCCCCTGGCGTCATGCTCTACGCCAATCGAGCAAAGACTTATAACCGGTAAACTGCTGCTTCCCGTGTTGTGCCGACGCCGTATGGCGAAGTTGGAGTGTCCTCTCCAATGCCATGTCCTCTCCTATGGCCCAATTCTCTGTAAAAGGTTTTACCAAAGGACTCCCCCCAAAGTGTGCATTTTATTCTCTTATGTGCTGTCAGAGAGTCTCTGTTGATACCATGTCAGGCACCCCCAACCCATTCAGAACCCCAAGAAGCTCTGTGATGCCAAGCACCCAGGACAGGTGCCTTCTTTCTGCCCCCTTTCTTTTTCCTTCCTCTTCATGCCTCCCACCCCACTCAAAACTGGACAGACTGCAGCTCAGCACCTACCGTGTGCCCCTCTTTGCCCTGAGTACACCTCTTTGCAACTCTCCCCCTGGGAAAACACTCTTGATTCCTTTGCTTTCCTCTCCCAAATTTGACCATTTTTCTCTCCTCTTGGGTGTTACTCCTAAAATGGGAATGTGTGGGATCTCAGCTACCAAGCCCTGCAGCTCCTACCTCATGTGAACAAAAACCACCACAATAGAAACAGAGGGAACACCTTGGCCACTGGCCCAGCTATACAATTTTTTTGTATAGGTGTGTGTGTGTGATTCTGTGCATGTTGTAGGCATAGGTTCTTTCATATCACTGCCTGCCTGTATTTTACTTTCAATTTCCCCTCACTGTTTTTATCCCTACAATAAGGGGATTTTCTTGCACCTATATACAGTCTCCTACATCCTTGTCAAATGCCAGCTTCCACTGAAGTGTGCCACAAGCCAGTTGCACATGAAGTGTGCCATGCATACATGTTTTGATTCCCCCATGTATGCATCAACATGTGTCCAAGAGCACACTTAGTAACAAGGTTAAGCCAAAATACTACTTTATGTATTCTAGATATCCTGACAGTCTTAGAAGGACACACCACTAGAGTGCACTGCAGGGACCATATTGGGACTGCTGAATTACAATAATTGCTACAAGTGACACAACCTCCCATTTTATCGGTGTTTGTAGCAATAATCTCAGCTTTCAGAAGACAGTCAAACACTTAATCTGCAAATGCTGCATTCTGCTTTATCTTGAGTCATTCACACATTGTCTGTTCAGGTGAACACCTGCCAGAGTTTAGGGTTGCAATTCTAAGTATACTTTCCTGGGTGTAATTCTCATTGGAAAGAAAGGGACTTACTTCTGAGTAGGCAAACATAGGCTAGCATAGGCTAGCATTGCAAGAGTGCAACAGTGCACGTGTGATAAGGCTCTTACTACCAGGTCGTTTCTTTGTTTGTTTGTTTGAAGATGTTGGCAACCTTCAGTCTTGAAAGACTATGGTATTGCGCTCTGAATGGTGGTTCTGGAACAGCGTCTAGTGTGGCTGAAAAGGCCAATTCAGGAGTGACAATCCCTTCCACACTGGGAGCAAGTGCAGTCTGTCCCTGATCTGTCTCCCTGGCTATGGGCCTTCCTTCTTTGCCTCTTTGCCTCAGACTGTTGGCCAAGTGTCTCTTCAAACTGGGAAAGGCCATGCTACACAGCCTGCCTCCAAGCGGGCCGCTCAGAGGCCAGGGTTTCCCACCTGTTGAGGTCCACTCCTAAGGCCTTCAGATCCCTCTTGCAGATGTCCTTGTATCGCAGCTGTGGTCTACCTGTAGGGCGCTTTCCTTGCACGAGTTCTCCATAGAGGAGATCCTTTGGGATCCAGCCATCATCCATTCTCACAACAGGACCAAGCCAATGCAGGGGTCTCTGTTTCAGCAGCGCATACATGCTAGGGATTCCAGCATGTTCCAGGACTGTGTTGTTCTCTAGACAAGAGTCCTATGGCTGGAATGAACACAGGGGTGCCTTTTCATTCCTAGCTAGAGGTTCTGATAATATGACCCAACCATTCTATACTTTACAGAGAATGAGGCAGTGGAATCCTGGACTGGACCACCTCAGACTATAGATGAAGTGTTATATTTTTGAATGCTGCCCAGCATTTTAAAACAAAACAACACACTGCAGTTAGGACCCAATCCTATCCAACTTTCCAGCACTGGTGCAGCCACAATGCAGGCCCAAGGTAAGAGAATCCATGTTCCCATACCTTGAGGAGGCCTCAGTGACTGCCCCTCACTGCAGTCCTCCAATCCCCATTGGCACAGCTTCACTAGCACTGGAAAACTGGATAGCATTAGGCCCTTAGTAAACTAGCGTATCAGAGAAAGCTTTATGTGAAAGTGTCTTTCTGATATTCTACAGCACAATCATATGCACCTCTACTCAGAAGTGAGCCCCACTGTGGTCAATGGGGCTTACTCCCTGGAAAGTGTGTATGGAATTGCAGCTGTGTTTAGAACATGCAAAAATGTGGAGTGGTTTGTTTGTTTTACATGTGGGAACATTTAATAATTGCTGAAAGACAGGCTGGGTGCCATGCAGGACTCCAAGAGCAGGAATTCCCACATCTTAGAGGTCACCACAAAGAAAGCCCTTTCTCTTGTCACCACCAACTGAACTTCAGATGATGAAGGAACACTCCCCACCTCTGCCTGATCTAAATAGGTGGGTAGACTCATATATACCTGTATTTGATACTTCTCCTTTGTATCTTGTTTGAAATGTTGTTGAAACAAACAGTCCCCCCCCCCCAACAAAAGCTGCTTTCCAAAACAAAATGCATTTTCTTCTTATATCACTTTAAATGTCACACTTCCACCAAAGAATCCTGGCAAGTGTAGTTTGGTGAGGGTGTTGAAAGTAGTTTGGTGAGGCCCTCTCAAAGAATTATATTTGCTAGGGTTCCCTAAGGAGGGACAATGTCAGCTAAACATTTGTTAAACTGAGAGTCCAATCCTATGCATGTTTACTCAGAAGTAAGTCCAATTAAAGTCAATTGGGCTTACTCCCAAGTAAGTGTGGCTAGGATTGGGTCCTTAGTCTCTGCTAATGCTGTACTTATGCTCTTAGAATGCTCTTATTCGACAATATGAAGGAATGTTTCATATCTACAGCCAGTAGGGGGAGTTTTCTGCTTTAATATTTTTTAGCAGCATCTTGTACAGACCCAGGCTGCAAAGAGAGGAACAGTATTTGTTTCCGTTGTTGGAAAATCAAAAATGATGTTTTAGTTCTAAGCTCAAGGCCCCCTGACAATGCGGTAAATGCATCCATACTACAGCATAATGCTGTGCAAAGTGGAAGGTCCTTAGCTCCGTGGCAGAGCCCATCCCTTGCATTCAGAAGGTCCCAGGTCCAGCTCTGGCTTCTCCAGACTTTCATAGGCTCCAGATGTCAAAACTGAGAAAGACAAGACCTCTTCCTGAAACCTTGTTGAACTTTAAAGAGGTAATTGGCGCAAACCAGTGGTTCCCAAACATTTTTGACTGGAGGCTCCTACTGGGCCATTGGCCAGGGCTCCCCCTTAGGTCTACAATCCAATACAGTGTATAGGGTGAAGGGTGTTTTTTGCAAGGATTCCATGGCTTCTCTGGATGATTTCTGTGGCTCCCATTCTCCAGTGTGGAGTAAGCCAGGGGTTTTCAAACTGGGGTGTTGCGTCGTCCCAGCCTGAGGGCCCTGGCCTTTGCCCCCTTAAGGGGCGGGGGCAGGGGGGAGGCAGTGATGCGATCCCCAGGATTGCATTGCTCAGGGGGCTGCAGGGGCTTGGTTGTACTTACCAGAGCCTCCTGCAGCCTCCTAGGGGTGCTGGGAGCCCTGTGCAACAGACTGCAGGGCTCCTCAAAGCTTAAGAAGTGAAAGTGGAGCGATTATGATCCACTTCTGGTTTTGTGGAGATGGGGCGTGATCATTCCGCTTTCACTTTCCAAGCTTTGGGGAGCCCTGCAGATGGTCACGCAGGGCTCCCCGCACCCCTGGGAGGCTGCAGGAGGCTCTGGTAAGTACAGGCAAGCCCCCTGAGCCCCGCTGCCCCCCCTGCCCTGCAAGGACTTGGAGTGGTTCAAACTCTCCCAGAGAGCTTGAAATCGCTGGAGTAAGCCCTACCAAGCTAGATGGGCCAATTGCGTGACTCGTTACATCACTAAGGTTTGTGTGTCCAGTGCGGGGGCAAAAGTAAGGCAGAGGAGACCCCTCTGTGTTGCTTTCACTCCTCAGACGCTCCCTGAGAGCGAAGGAGAGGGGCGGCTTACATGGCGAGTTTTGGAGCCATGCAGCACTTACAGCTCTGTCCCCTCCCCTGGCTTTGCTACAGTTGCTGAGCTCCTCCAGGTAAGAACCACAGTGGATGACATGCACCCCTGGGACACTTCGGATCCCCACATTTCTTATGGGAGAAAATTCCTCCCAGTAAGTTCAAAATAGGGCATGGATATACAAATGGTCCCAATTAACCCTTATTTACATTATTTCTTATGGGGGAATCATCCCCTTTTTGCAATATGTCCAGATTTTCCAGCCTTAACCCTGATTTATAAAAGGGCCCCCAAGTATAGGTAAAACAGAGTCCTTCCTATTACAAACTGTTCACCAACTCGCTCATTCCCATCAGTGAGCACCACACTGTACCCTAAATCTGAAGAGTGGAAAGAGTACCCAGAAGCAGAAGAGACAGCAAGCCAACGGTACATTTTTGACGTTCACAGGATTCATGCAGAGGAAGAGTACCAAAGGAATCTGTAAGTAGATTTACATGAACAAACTGTCCATTCAGTGCTTTTGCATTTCCAGATGCTCTCTTTAAAAGTTGGGCTTACTTTTTAGCGAGCTGGATTGCAAATAGGCATTGCCTCTCTCCCTGTTCGTCAATTGTTAGAATTTTCCATCACTTAAAATTAATGTACTTTCCCCCCAACTAGGTCAGTGGAATGTAAATGTTCTGTTCCTGGGAGGATTAGGCATCACCACTCCGCTAAGGGACACACAGCAGAAATCAATCCACACAGTACTTATCCCAAAGCAGGCCCGCACGGATCAGTGAGCAAGCCTGGCTTTCCCAGGGAAATCTTAAAATGCCATCTCACTAAATGCCACAACAGGGAGCATTTCTAGACATGAGTATCTGCCTGTCATGGGCATGACTGCAGTAATGCCTCAAAATCCTAAAGCAGTGAGTGTGAGGAGTGCTGCCTGTGCTCCCCTTTTCATGCCTCAGAGGGCACCGCCCAGGTCTGGCAGCTACAGGGCCTGCCCAAGTATCGATGCTGCCCCCCTCTGCTCCTCTCACTCTCCAGTGTTCTAACTCAGCACTTTCCTCCCCTCCACATCTCATCTTCCTCTCTGTCCCCCTCCCCCATTCCTTTTCCAGTCCATGGGGATGGAAGGAGAAAGATGAGCAATGGAGGCCAATTGGCAGATGGGCTCCCTTCAACCCATTGCTGCCTGAGGCAACTACTTCAGTTGGCCTCATGGATGGGCCGGCCTTGGGCAGCTACTACCCTTCCCTCACCATCACAGTAAAAAGGGGAGAGATCTTACCTCATCATTGGTGACTACCTGCTTGATGCTGTGTTCGTCTCAGACTAACATTCCTTCAGGCAGAGGCAATAATGCTGGGTGTTTGGCCTGGTCGCTAGGTTCTCCCCAGCTTTCTCTCCCTTCTCTACTTTGTTTGGGAAACAGCTTTACAGGGCAGGGTGCTGCGACTTGGGATGTCTACACACAGGTGCCACAGTGCTGATTAGGGCATGAAGCAGCTGGGGGGCCCTCCCCATACTGTGGGTTCTAACAATAGGAGGTGGGTTTTCTTTTCTTGGAATTGAGACTATAAGGATCCTCTTGTTCGTTTGCATGAAATTTGGCACCTAAGACACAATTCTGTTGCTGCTCTTGCTCTACAGTTGCAACAAATGTTCATTCCTTTCCATTTTTGCCACAAAAAAAACACATTTGGGGCACAATCCAAACCTGTGCTGAAGCAGGCAAACCAGGCGGCTTGCACTGCATCCAGTGCAGCTTCATTGGCTGCAGCGGCTCAGCCAGGGGCAAGGGGAAGCTCTTCCCCTTACCCCTGGGTAAGGGCTGCGCGCCTCAGTGGGTCTCCTCAAACCTGCGCCACCACTGGAGGTGGTGCAAGTCCGAGGAGAGCGGAGTGACTCGAAGCCGCTCCGTTCTCCCCAGGGACGGGGGTTGGGATCCGGCATAATGGGATCTGTGGATGTTCTTGGCACAAGCAGTGGGAAGGAAGCCGCCGCAGAGGCTTCCACCGGCCTCTGTGTGTCGGCACATCTGGATGCGCTGATGCAGTTTCCTCCCATGGAGGCACAAACATGCTTTATGGCATAACTGCTGGTTAGGATTGCGCCCTTGATGTGGCTGAAATAATAGCTGAAAAAATACCGGGCTTACCAAACACATAGTTTCCGTGCTGCTTGGTCAAAGCCAACCCAGCCATGAGACAAGTTGAAACTGTTGCCTCAGGTTTCAGGGCTGTGCCAGGTTGCAAGTTGGTGGAGAGAGCCCTCCATCCAGTACCCACCTGACACTCCTCTGGCCCGCCGACTACTGAGCAGACACCTCCGTCCTCTTCTTGTGTGCTGACGTGCAAAAGAGGGTGGTGAAGGCTCACCAACAGTGATAATGTTCAGGTCTGCTGCTGTTTTTTCTAGTGCACTGTGAACACTGGCATTCCTGGAGAGGGGCAAAGTTTCTTCAGGAGCTGGAACTCCCGTGTAAAGTGCCTTCTCCCCCTTGGTTGAGCCAGTTGCAGCTGCTAAAGCAAAATGGAGGTATATCTTCCACTTTGCTCTCGCCTTCCTGAATGACTCGGAAGCCAAGGAGGAGGCGCTTTACACGAGTGTCCCAGTGCTTGAAGAAACTTATTGCCTTGCCCCCTTTCCAGGAATGCCAGTGTTGTGAAACTCCCAGCATTAACTCTACTGGCTGCTAGCAGAAGTGGAAGTAATGGTGGACATTGGAGGAGTAGAAAAGCTCTCCTGTCCTTGGCTGCTTTCTGAGTGTGTGAGAAGAGGATGTGGATACCAGGAATATGATGGGTGGATGAACACACTCTTAATGCACACTCTCCTGGGGTACACCATCAATGGTATGTGCTTGAGTATATGTACTTGCATACAATGTGGTGCATGCTGGTGGGGGTTAGAGGGCAGGCAGCGGAGGAGATGGCAGAATTGGGGTGGGGTCATGCAACAGTTCTTCATGGACCACCTCCATGTTTGCTATCCTTCAGTTTTCCTACTGATGCTGGCAGCTGCCATATCCTGAACCCCTGTCCTGGGCTGGACACCCCCCCCTCCCAGCAGACAGCTATGCCTGCAAAAGAGCTGGTGTAGCTTTGCAGAATCCCATCGTGGACCTTCTTGAGCCAACAGCAAGTATTTCCCCTCTTAACTCTCTTGCCCAACCTCTTTCCAGGGACAGCATGTTCAATACAGCAACCAGCATGGCAGCATCCCCGCATCACTCACACCAGCCCAGGATAAGATTGAGTTATAGGTTAACAGTCGTAACCTGGAAGCAAGCCCAATTAAACTCAATGGGACTTCTGAGTAAGATGCATAGGATTGTGCTATAAAATGATGTGAATGAGCCAAAATGAATGAGCCAAAATGTGAATGAGCGGTGTGCCCCAAGGATCTGTCTTGGGACCGGTGCTTTTCAACCTCTTCATAAATGACCTGGAGACAGGGGTGAGCAGTGAGGTTGCAAAGTTTGCAGACGACATCAAACTTTTCCGAGTGGTGAAGACCAGAAGTGATTGTGAGGAGCTCCAGAAGGATCTCTCCAGATTGGCAGAATGGGCAACAAAAAGGCAGATGCGCTTCAATGTCAGTAAGTGAAAAATCATGCACATTGGGGCAAAAAATCAAAACTTTAGATATAGGCTGATGGGTTCTGAGCTGTCTGTGACAGATCAGGAGAGAGATCTTGGGGTGGTGGTGGACAGGTCGATGAAAGTGTCGACCCAATGTGCGGCGGCAGTGAAGAAGGCCAATTCTATGCTTGGGATCATTAGGAAGGGTATTGAGAACAAAACGGCCAATATTATAATGCCATTGTACAAATCTATGGTAAGGCCACACCTGGAGTATTGTGTCCAGTTCTGGTCACCGCATCTCTAAAAGGACATAATGGAAATGGAAAAGGTGCAAAAGAGAGCGACTAAGATGATTACTGGGCTGGGGCACCTTCCTTATGAGGGAAGGCTACGGCGTTTGGGCCTCTTCAGCCTAGAAAAGAGGCGCCTGAGGGGGGACATGATTGAGACATACAAAATTATGCAGGGGATGGACAGAGTGGATAGGGAGATGCTCTTTGCACTCTCACATAACACCAGAACCAGGGGACATCCACTAAAATTGAGTGTTGGGAGAGTTAGAACAGACAAAAAAAAATATTTCTTTACTCAGTGTGTGGTCGGTCTGTGGAACTCCTTGCCACAGGATGTGGTGATGGTGTCTAGCCTGGACGCCTTTAAAAGGGGATTGGACAAGTTTCTGGAGGAAAAATCCATTACGGGGTACAAGCCATGATGTGTATGCACAACCTCCTGATTTTACAAATGGGTTATGTCAGAATGCCAGATGCAAGGGAGGGCACCAGGATGAGGTCTCTTGTTATCTGGTGTGCTCCATGGGGCATTTGGTGGGCCGCTGTGAGATACAGGAAGCTGGACTAGATGGGCCTCTGGCCTGATCCAGGGGCTGTTCTTATGTTCTTATGTAAAAAATGACCAAAAATGAGACTCACTTTTTGATTCTTATAAAAAAAGAATGCTGAAGAAAGTGTCTCAGTCCTATTGTTTGCATCAGAACTTTGTTATCTGCCCTTACCTCCTTGTTTGGTGTTTGGTTTTGTTTTAGGTCTGGTTGTTGTTATTTTGTAATCCGGTGATCCTACTCGCCCAGGAACAGGGCTTGGTCTTCCATAGTCTTGTCCTGGTCAAACCCCATTGCCTTAAACAAGCTCAGCACAGATGGACACTTTCCAGTGCAATTCCATACACTGGTAGATTGTGCTCATCACGCAGTTATGTTAAGGTCAGGTGCGGATGCGAAGTGAATGTATACCAGACTAAGGCTACATGAGGATATATATAACCCCTATAAACGACAGAGGTGAATTGCGACAGAGAAGAAATGTTTTTTGCCTCCAGCCAAAAGCCTGTCATACCTGACTCTGCATAATACAGATGGCTCAAGCACAACATGAAAAAGCTATTATAGAAAGCAACCTTTCTCTGTTTTCTAATAAATGCCTCCCAGCGACAGATGGGGGACAGTATAAATAATGCAAAACAGGGGGCGAGGGTGGAATATTGTCCACTGAAGGAACTTCTCCCATCTCCTGTGAACATTTTTGAAGATTTATTTGGCAATGAAACCGGGCTGCGATTCACAGAAAATATTAAAACCAATTGTCAGCTTTTCATGCTCCAATAACTCATAGGCTGTCAGAGATCCTTCCAAATCAGCTCTGATGCTCAGAAAAGGCCCACTTCTCCTTCTTGACAGGCTTTGTTGGGAAGGAGGGGGGTCAAGGAGAATATACAACGCTTTCTCTAAAACAGGAGAAGCACAAGTGAGAAGTAGTAATATGGCAACAGGTTTGTAGGCCATAGACCAGTGGTTCTCAAATCTTTAGCACTGGGACTCACTTTTTAGAATGAGAATCTGTTAGGACCCACCGGAAGTGATGTCATGACCAGAAGTAACATCAACAAGCAGGAAAGTTTTTTAACAATCTTAGCTGCAATCCTGTTACCCACACTTACCCTGGAGTAAGTCCCATTGACTACCATTGTTAAAAGCAAATACACAGTAGCCTAGTAAAAGTACAGACTGTAACATTTCCCCAAATGCAGTCACATATCATGGTAGCATCAAGTCTAATATATTAAAAATAATATATTGAAATGAATGGGGACCCACCTGAAAATGGCTCGTGACCCACCTAGTGGGTCCTGACCCACAGTTTGAGAAACACTGCCATAGTCTATTAAAGAATGATAAAGGGTCTCAGGAGGGAACAATTCAACAAGCAGACATCCTATCTGAAGGGCTGCACGTCTCCATATGAACCTGCCCGCCCTTTAAAATTTGCATCTTGAGAGCCTGCTCTGATGCAGAAACCTTTAGAGGTGAAGCAGGTGGCTACTGGACATTGGCCATTTCAGTGGTTGCACCGCTGGCGTTCCTGGAGAATGGGACAGAAGGCTAGGTTTTTCAGGTGCCTGAATGCCTGGTTAAAGCAGTCCCTCCAACTCACCTTCAGACCCATTTGTGGCTGCAGAAGCAAAGAGGAGGAGATGCCTACTCCTGAGTTGGCACAGATGTGCTTTACGGCACATTTATGACTCTCAGGAGCCAGTGCAGGGGGCCTGTGTCAGCCCCCATCCATACCGGGTAAGATGGTGGAATGCCTCATCAAAGATAGGATCTCAAAACACATAGACGAACAGGCCTTGCTGAGGGAGAGTCAGCATGGCTTCTGTAAGGGTAAGTCTTGCCTCACGAACCTTATAGAATTCTTTGAAAAGGTCAACAGGCATGTGGATGCGGGAGAACCCATGGACATTATATATCTGAACTTTCAGAAGGCGTTTGACACGTCCCTCACCAAAGACTACTGAAAAAACTCCACAGTCAGGGAATTAGAGGACAGGTCCTCTCATGGATTGAGAACTGGTTGGAGGCCAGGAAGCAGAGAGTGGGTGTCAATGGGCAATTTTCACAATGGAGAGAGGTGAAAAGTGGTGTGCCCCAAGGATCTGTCCTGGGACCGGTGCTTTTCAACCTCTTCATCAATGACCTGGAGACAGGGTTGAGCAGTGAAGTGGCTAAGTTTGCAGACGACACCAAACTTTTCCGAGTGGTGAAGACCAGAAGTGATTGTGAGGAGCTCCAGAAGGATCTCTCCAGACTGGCAGAATGGGCAGCAAAATGGCAGATGCGCTTCAATGTCAGTAAGTGTAAAGTCATGCACATTGGGGCAAAAAATCAAAACTTTAGATATAGGCTGATGGGTTCTGAGCTGTCTGTGACAGATCAGAAGAGAGATCTTGGGGTGGTGGTGGACAGGTCGATGAAAGTGTCGACCCAATGTGCGGCGGCAGTGAAGAAGGCCAATTCTATGCTTGGGATCATTAGGAAGGGTATTGAGAACAAAATGGCTAGTATTATAATGCCGTTGTACAAATCTATGATAAGGCCACACCTGGAGTATTGTGTCCAGTTCTGGTCACCGCATCTCAAAAAAGACATAGTGGAAATGGAAAAGGTGCAAAAGAGAGCGACTAAGATGATTCCGGGCTGGGGCACCTTCCTTATGAGGAAAGGCTACGGTGTTTGGGCCTCTTCAGCCTAGAAAAGAGGCGCTTGAGGGGGGACATGATTGAGACATACAAAATTATGCAGGGGATGAACAGAGTGGCTAGGGAGATGCTCTTTACACTCTCACATAACACCAGAACCAGGGGACATCCACTCAAATTGAGTGTTGGGAGAGTTAGAACAGACAAAAGAAAATATTTCTTTTCTCAGCGTGTGGTCGGTCTGTGGAACTCCTTGCCACAGGATGTGGTGCTGGCGTCTAGCCTAGACGCCTTTAAAAGGGGATTTGACAAGTTTCTGGAGGAAAAATCCATTACGGGGTACAAGCCATGATGTGTATGCGCAACCTCCTGATTTTAGAAATGGGTTATGTCAGAATGCCAGATGCAAGGGAGGGCACCAGGATGAGGTCTCTTGTTATCTGGTGTGCTCCCTGGGGCATTTGGTGGGCCGCTGTGAGATACAGGAAGCTGGACTAGATGGGCCTATGGCCTGATCCATTGGGGCTGTTCTTATGTTCTTATGTTATGTTCTTATGTTAATCACTGCCTTAAAAGGTCTTGAATAGTATATTACAGAAATGCAACTTTAAACCTTTTAGTGCACTTTCTGATAGCTTACTTTATTCTTGCTGCATACCTTTCTTTTCTTTTCTTTTTTCTGGCTCAGACCCCAGGTTAGACAATTTATAATGTTACATTTGCATTTATGCAAATAAAGCAATATATCCAAATGAGAAATGGTTTATTCCCTCTGGAAAGATGCAGCACCTGTGAATAAATCTGCTTTAAGTCAAACATAACTTGCTTCAAAACAATAACAACATAAGAAGAGTCATGTTGGTCAGAACCAGTGCCAGGCACTGGGAACCCCCCCCCCCCCAGTGTGGTATAACTTTTCTATTGCTTTCTCCTCGCTAGCATGATTTATTTTCTTTATCTTCTCCCAGTGCAGTTTTTCTTCCCCTCTCTTTCTTTTCCCCCATTGTGGGTTCCCCCTGCCCTCCAGCCCAGCTTTCTGAGCTGGTGGACTGGAGCAGTTTCATCCCTTCCAGCTCTTAGAAGAGGAGCTGCTTCCCTCCTGTCTTGCTCCCAAAGAACCCTGTGATAATAATTGCATTAGAAAAGCATGGGACCCTTCTTCCCCCCCCCCCACCAACTAATTGGGCTTGCACCCAGAGGGGCTTATTACAAGGGGTCCCTGTTAGCTGCAATCCCATTTGGCTGCCATGTGAGAAGCAAACCTAAAAGTGGTGTATAAGAAAACAGAGTCTATGGCTCTAGGTTTCCATAGGCACTAGTTTTAGGTTTGTGACAACTTGCATGGCAGCCAGTGGAGCTGGATCCATCCCTGTGAGCCCTTTCATGGGTTTGGGCTATCTATGGGCCTGCACCCCACAAGTCCCTATATGCAGAACAGCGACTGCTGCTGGGTCAGACCAAAGATCTGTCTAGATCCACATCCTGTTGCTCACAGTGGTAATCTATGGTTACTTGTGGGGAAACCACAAGAATACTGGTATTCAGAAGCATACTGTCTCTGAGTGTGGAGGAACATTCTCGTAAAAAGCAGTATTTTTTTTTTTACTGCTTTTACATGCTAGAATAACATTAGCATGATCCATCTAAGGAACATTTGCAGTGATTTGTTTACAAAAACATTGGAGAGAACGAAATAGAGAACTCGGCATCAGAATACTTGCCTGCTCATTCTAACTAGCATATTGATTTGTAAGTGCAGGAGATGCTGGCAATCCATTTCTCCACAGGTTTGCACAGAAAGTATCTTGTGATTACAGTACTGTATTCTTTATATGAAGACTGAACAGGGTGCTCAACACATTGCATATGTATTTACTTCATCCTCTTGACAACTCCCATTGATTTCCTGTTTATTTTGGCACAGCCTGTCTCCTGCAGAAGAGAAGATCGGCCTAGATTAGCATAACTCCACTGAAGTATTTTAAGTCAGATATGTTTATACTAGTTGAGGGTCTGACCTACCAAAAATAGTAGCTAGCTGCCTATGTTTTTAGTCTGCATGATTATGTTGATGGTGTGCCTCTAGAGCTTGCCTGTTTCATCAAAAGTTCCAATGTGAAAATGAAAGAGCATGGAAAAAAAAATGTTGGTACTTGATCCTAAGCAGATGAGTTCTTTTTAAGTGAGTCTCAGAGAGGAGGCACACATCTGCCGCAGTCTAGCCATAGAAACTTCCACAAGTGAAGATGCCTTGATTCTAATTAGAATTAGGGAACCAGTAGGATATGCAAATTCTTAGCATACATGGGGTGTTTGCTGACATTGATAAGACTAGGAAAGTCTTTGGTCACATTAAGTTCCTGTGGACACTGGTGCTCCTCAGAACTTTCCATGATTGTGCTTATGTGAGACAATATACACAAGCCGCCTAGACAGACCACTCATCATCCTGGACTGTGCCAGTTAACCAGCATGTAGGGTGTGTGGTTGCCTGGCATGTCTGCTGTCCCAGAGAATAAGTCCAGGACATAGAGTCACCAAACTGATGTCATTTCCAAGCTGTTGCAGAAGATGGGATCCTGGTACCTTGTCTGCATGAGTTGGGGCTGCAGATGCAGGAAGGCAAAGGAAATGGGAGATATAAGGGGAGAGGCTGGTTAGACAAGGTGGGGAGGAGAGGAAGGCAGAGAGGAGGAGAAAGAGGACACAGCTACCCAGTGATGGTCTGGGTGATTAGTTTATGCTAATCCCAAGGCAGAAGGGTCCATCAGGATCTGCATATATTTCAGGCACATGAAGGAGGTGAACCCACCTGGGTTCTAACACAAGGCTACTGGCAAATTCCCTTGTGCCCCACCTGCAGGGAGCTAACAGCCTTAGCCACACCCCAAAGTATTGTAATTCACTTGTATGCTATTTGGGCTCAATGGAGCAGCAGCCACCTTTTAGCATCTGGTGGACCAGGTCCTGCGGGAGCACCATATGTAAGCCACCATCACCACCACTCCCACCAAAATAAGCACTGTCATGACCCCTCCCCCCGCTAGCAGGACTACCCACATATACCACCCACTATACATAGATAGATCTGAGTTGTCAAAACAGATAAGAGATCTTGAAGTCAATGAAACCATAACCCCATGTGTAGCAGCTGTAAATAAGGCAGATTCGGTGCTGGAAAAGGATTGACAATAAGACTGTTTCTATTATAATGTCCCTATACAAAACAACGGTGCAGCCACGTTTGGAATATTGTTGCCATCCCCTGAGAAGGATATTGTAGAGATGGAAAAGCTGCAGAAGTGGGAAACCAAAATGATCAGAGAGCAGAACCTTCCTTATGAGGAAAGGCCACAGTATTTGAAACTTTTAATTTAGGGAAACAGTGATTAAGCAGAGATATGATTAGCAGCCCAATTTAATCCAAGTATGGTGGTGGATGTCATAAACCACCACCATAAATGCTGGACCGATGGTGTGAAAGCCATGCTGCTGTAGTGCACGCTGGGGTTGCCAGCACAAATGGCTGGAGGCCCTGTGAGCACAGCAGATGCCCCGCTGGAGCAGGTAGGGCAGCTGCAGGAGCAGTTCAGGGCATTGGGGGCAGTTCAGGGCAGAGCAGGAGAGGGCAGAAGGGTCTCAAAAGCAATTGCACTTGCTGAGATTCTACCCCCTTTCCCACCCCAAATTGCCCGGAGTCGCCTTAGACTTATGCCAGCTAAATAGCCAGGCCCATACAGGGAAATAAGTAACAAGGATTCTTACTTCCCCTGGGCTGTCTGGTCACTCTCCCATAGTATTCAGCATGTGCTCCATCATGTGCTGAGTGCTATAGGCTGGGAGAGGGATTGGATTGGGCCTGGAGACATAAAATTATGCATGGTGTGGAGAGAGCGAGCAGGGTAAAGTTCTTCTCCCTTCCTTACAACACTAGAACCAGGAGTCATTGAATGAAACTGAATGCGGAAATTCAGGACAAATAAAGGAGGTCTTTCTTCACACATTGCATAATTAGAGTGTGGAATTTGTTGCCACACAATGTGCTGATGGCCATGACTTTGGTTGGCTTTAATTAAAGGGGGATGAGACAAATTCATGGACGACAGGTCTATCAATGGCTACCACAGGCAGTCTCTATGTTCAGAGACAGTACCTCACAATGGTGGGAGAGAAGCATGTCTTTCTCTTCTGCTTGTGCACTTCCCAGAGGCAGCCCAGGAACACTTCTAGCATCTGATGTGAGCTGTGTGTGCTGATATAGTGTAGGTTACTCCAAAATTCAGTTTTTGGTATGATACTGGAACTAAATAAGCTGGGGTCCCCAAACTTTTTGGCATGAGGGCCGTATCGCATATTTGACAAGGTGTTAAGGGCTGCAAAAAATAAATGAATAATACATACATACAGAACTGATATGCTGAGAGTTTGACTGTAGGAGTGAGTGAAATGGGGAGTGTGGCTGAATGAGGAATATACCGGGTATATACCTTATTCAGTCACTAGAGGTGCAGAATGTAATGCAATGTAATGGAACAATTTATTTACATTACATTGCATTACATTCAGCACCTCTGGTGGCTGAATGAGGTATATACCAATGCTGGGAACCCTGGAAGTGCATCTTTCGAGCTATTTTTAGCCCAGAGACGCTGGGGAACAGCGCCGGTTGGATAGAATAAGGGCCAGATTTGACCAGAGGGCCAGGGTTTGGAGACCCTGGCCATAGGCATTTATTGATGCCTTTGCTCTGAATGGTGATAGAATCTGTCACATTCAGAGTTTGACTCTCTGGGGAGGTGGGGAGCCCTGCACTTACATATGCAGAAATATGGAACGAGTCAGCGTTGTGTTAATTTCCATCTTCTGTGCCTGGGAGAAAGCCCGTTTATCCCGTGACTCTGGCAGCAAAACTGTTCACTAAGAACAAATGCTACATGACAGTTTGTGGCAGGTGTTCTAAATGTTTCAGCTGGTTTTTTTCCCTCCCCTTTAATACAGAGGCACATTAGATTATGTAACCTTCTATGCTCAGCCTGCTAATTTCTCCAAGATTCCCTTCATGTTTCTCTCCGTTGCTTTCAGTCCTGCAGCATAATGTCATTTTCATTGCTATCCAGTTAACAGCAGTCATTTAGAGGGAGAGAAAAGTAAGATCTTTCACCCATATGTTTATCTTAGTGATGGGAATTAGCTGAATGGAAAATGAGCACAAACAGAATTCATTTGGTCCCTTCAATGGGTCCCGTTAGGGAGAAGGGCGGGATAAAAATAAAGTTTTATTATTATTATTATTTGGCAAGATGGGAAGGGGGAGAGAGAGAGAGAGAGAGAGAGAGAGAGAGAGAGAGAGAGAGAACCCAAGCTGGAAAGGATCAGGGAGAGGCAATGAATGAGCATCTCTTGCTAATAGCTGGCTGATCTTGTTATTAAAACAGCTATAATGATGTTAAGCTTTTCTATTAAGTCAGCAGACCTGGAGTATTGGCTACATTTCATTTCTCAGAAACAGACCCATTTTTCAATTATATTTTCATCTACAGTGCCTTTAAAGGCCTGAAGAGTACAAGTAGTGCAGGGAGACAGATTAATATAAAATGCTCCCAAGTTTTGGGAAGATGTCGATTTTGATGAGAAAATGGAATATTTTGATCTCTGTATGCCTTTGGTTTTCGGCATGTGCAATAGCCAGGGTGATAATTCCATCTGGGCACTGCTAACATGTCAGGCTGGTTCAGGCACTCATCCAAGTAGAAGTGACTGTGTGAATAAGGGCATGAGAATCATACTTACTGGCTTCACCCCCAAACTCCATGCCTTCAAGGGGACATACAGCTGACACTGGTACAGTGGTGTCACAATAGGGGTGCAGCTGGTATGGGTCATACTGGGTGACACCTTTAGAAAGGGGTGACACTATACTACCCGAGCTACCTCTCACTCTTGTATTTTTGCTGCTTGCTGGAAAGAATGTGAGGAAACTGGGCCTGCAGCAAGTCGAAGATCTGCCAAACAGAGGCAATCTAAATAAGGGCTTATTGAATTTAAAGCAATGGTATAGCCCATAAGGTCGGGGGAGACATGTTTACATCATTACATCACCCCCATACTTCCAGAATGCCAAGCTGCTGAAGATAAGTGCTTGTACTGGGTGAAACCCACTGCTGAGATGCCTCTGCATTGGTACACCAAAACATGTGAAGTCTCCTGTATGCACATGAAGCATAGCATGGAACATAGTAAAGATCATGTGCATGCACGGAGAGGCACAGCATGCTTTCAGCAAGGCAGCCCCTGACAAGAGGCAAGGAAGCAAAGAAGAGAAGGACACTCTCTGCCATTCAGGGCTTTTATCAGAGTGAAAGCCACACTTGTTCCTTCTCCTACACTGCCAGCATCATATGGCAGACTTCCTGACTCTGAAGGAATCCCAGGAGCCCTTGCAGCAAACAGGGTGGGACCTTCCCCCTGAGACTTTACCCCTTTGAGAGCAAGATACTTACTGGTGTACCCATATCATATGATTCTCCTCTCCAACTTTCAATGTTCTTCCCCAGGTTCTGCCCTTCAATCAAGGAAGTGGGGTTCCCCCAACATGAAAAACATTTGATAGGATATACTTTCCAACCATGGTTTCTTGAAAGAATGTTTCCCAAGCTTTAAGTGAAGGGGGTCTCACTACTGCAACCCTCTGACCAAACGAATCATTGTGTACAATATATCATCCAACACTCAATACATGCCTCTGCTTCCCTCCCCACTCCTGAACTCTTAGAGGAGTGTAAGACGAACATTGGGTGGGGCCTGGTTCTCCATGGGGAACAAGTAGGGGGATATGATGCAAAAAGCAGACATTCCTCCTGCTAAAATTTCACGTTTGTTTGTGAAAGACAAGCCCTGCAAATCCCCTCCTCTCCCCCAGCATGTAGTGTATGTATTAGGTATTATTAAAATAAAGTTGTAGTTTTGAAGCTCTGTATCACCTGCCCATCAACCTTTGTTTAGCCTTCTCAAAGGATCCCGTGAAGGAGGTATGTCTGGTGACTCTTGTAAGGTTTCGTCTGTCCATCTAACAGCCACTCTTCCACCCCTTCACTGCAGGTTGTTCAATGTAAAATAGAGAGGTCACTCCATCAGGTCCTACCATAGATATTCACCTATAAGACGAGAAATTTCTACCTTCAACCAAGCGTAGATTGAAACCTCATCTTATCTGTGGGTTACTTAGGGTTCAGGCAGCCAGGAGCAGCCCAGAAGAGCTTCAAAAGTGCCTATGGAGGGTCTGTGAAGTGTCTGAGGAACATTTTGAGTGATTGCAGACAGCTTACAAACAGGCAGCTTTGTTTACATTTATCGTAGCTGTAGCATCTTCCGAGCATCGTCGTTGATGCCAAACCCAGAAATGCCTCTTGAAACAACAGTGAACTATATAAAAATTAGTCTGGCAGCAATGGAAGCAGGGTGTTGTGCTGAGGTAAGCTGTGCATGTTGCTTTATATTGGTGCTGTGCTTGTTTTGGAAGGTTTTTAAAAGTGCAAATGCTTTTCTGCAGTTTCAAACCTGGACTTTCTTTCTTTTTCTTTTTTTAAAAGCAATTCAATGCAATGTTCAGTTCTGTTACTTTAAGGGGGGAATGGCACACAGTACTACATAAGCACCTTGTTAATGTCTTCAGAAACCGTGGCATGGCTCAGATTCAGGAGGGTCTGGTCTAGAGGGTAGAGCCTCCATTTGCCTGAAGATTAACATCCACAAGGTCGCCAGTTCGAGGCCACCGGCACCGTGCGACCTTGAAGCAGCTGGCAAGCTGCAGCTGAGCTGTTCCATCTGCTCTGAGCGTGGGAGGATGGAGGCCAGAATGTTAAACCAGATCGGAGTGTAACACCTTGAATGTAGTGGTTCTTGAAAGAAAGAACCTTCTTTCAATTTGTAAAAATCCCTGCGTGGATTTAATAAGCCTGCCTATGTAAACCGCCTTGAATAAAGTCTTGAATAAAGACCAAGAAAGGCGGTATATAAATACTGTATATTTATATTATTATTATTCTTTCCCCCCTTTCAATCAGGCTCCAGGGCAAGCTGCAGCTCCTCCTCACAGACACCTTTCCCCAAGTTTTACCCCCCACCAACTTATCCAAGAGTCATGAAACATTCCATGATTTTGGCTGAAAACCTGCCCTCGCCTGATCTGTGGGATCGTCTTATAGGCAAGCATCTGCGGTAATTATTGTTTCTTATCCTTCAGCCAGGGATGGCCTAAAACTTCCTGCTGCCTGGCAGCCTAATCCTGAGCTGCCCACGGCAAGGGGCTGCAGCGGCGTCGAAAATAGCTGACACCGCACCCTGCATGCTCCAGGCAGCCGCCCGTGGCTCCTTGGCGGAATGGGACTTTTGTCCCCTTCCTCCGGGTCAACTGAGTAGCCCCACAATGGGGCTACTCAATTCTCCGACAACCCAAAGGCCGGTGGAAAATCAAGAGCCTCCGTGTTGGGCAGTGAGCCTGACATGGAAGCTCTGGATCTGGTGGAGCTTCACTCCACCAGTCCCACCTCCCTCCCTTCCCGCTCCCTCCACAGGAACGCCTCCTAACCGCCGTCCCCCCTCCCTGTAATGCCTCCTCCCCGTCCTTTCCCCACCCTCCACCCCCCTGCCCAGAATACCTCCTCCCCGCCTCCCCCTATGCCCCAACTTACCTCTCTGCTGCTTGGCAGTCTGTGCGACCGCTGAGCAGCAGAACTCTGGTGGTCACCCAGTGCTAGCCCTGTGCCAGCCAGCGCTGTGCTAGCACTGCTGCTCCCCCAGCAGTAGGGCCTGCAAACGTGCCTTACAGCACGTTCAGGATTGGGCAGTGAGTCAGTGTGATGTGATCCCTCTACTTCTCCCAGTGAAAGCAAGTGGGAGAGAGAGAGAGAGAGAGAGGTTGGTATCCTCTGCCAATCTGCTGCTTGAAACAGGTGTTTCAGTTGGTCTCGTGGATGGGCGAGCCCTGCCTTCCTTGGTGTCAGAGATGGAAAAATGCCTTACAGAGTCTGAACTCCCTACAGGGCAACAAATTGTCTTTTTATTATGTTTAATAAGCCATCCTGTGAGTGTTCCCTGTTTTAGAAATTATATTGATTTTGAATTATAACAGTGGCTTTTGGAGTGTCAAATTATATACTCTCCAGCTTGTTCATAAATGGTCAAGAGTTAGCAGAATGCGCAGCAAGGTGGTCAGCTTGATGCCACACTATTCAGGGAGGTAAAAACCAAAGTAAATGATAAAGGGCTCAAAAAAGACCTCTCCAAACTTGGTGGAAATGGGGAGGGGAGTGCTGAGCTAGAACATTAGAGACTGGGAGGAGCAGAGGCTGGCACATTGTCTAGTGAGCAGGGCAGCCCATGGAATGCCACCTCAGGCATCAGGGTGTCTTGGGCCAGCTCTGGCCACATCTTTAAAAGGGTTGTTGTTGGCATCCTTTAGTCTCGGAAGACTATGGTGTCACGCTCTGAATGGTGGTTCTGGAACAGTGTCCTCTCCAGAGCGCGAAGCCTGAGTAAAGTAGGTATGGAGGACAGGCTGTTACCCATGCAGCAAATCCCCCCTCTCCACGTCGCTGAAATGGTCCAGTGGAAAGGCAGAAGCCAATACGGCTGGTTCCAGCAGTGTCGCAGGAGTTGCCAGAACGGGACTGTGTTCAGCCATGAACTGCCTCAGGGACTCCGGCTCCGGATTTTGCCTCAAGGTTGACTCCTGAAGCCTTTTCCATAACTGGATGTGGCCACAAGACAGTGGAGGTTTGGGGTCAGAGTTTTCCTTCTCTCAGATGAGCTGCCTTCCCAGGCTAACGAGTCCCATCTACCCAGTGGCTGTTTAATCGCCTCTTACGACAAGTACAGCCAAACTGAGGGCCTATCCTTATCCCCAGCCCCCAGGGGTATTGTAGGGTATTAAAAGGATATTGTATAGACAAAAAGGTACAAAAAGAGTGCAACCAAAATTATTAAAGCACTTTCTTTATGAAAAAAGGCTACAAGGTTTGGGACTTTTTAATTTGGGAAAAAAGGTAATTAAAAAGGGCGAGTCTGAGACTGGAAGGGGTGAGAGAGGAGTGGATGACATGCAGGGATGGCAAGGGGGAGGCATGTGGAACTTAAAAACAGCTTTAGAAGTTTGGTTGTTGAGAGTTAATAAGAAGGCTAGACCTGCAGTGAGGCATTAATCTGCTTCACATGTTCAGACACTCTCTTATTTATTTGACACACTGTACACTTTCTAGTTGTTTCTTTGCCTGAGTTTTGAGGTATATGTTCTCCAACTGTCAATTCAACATCAATTATCAATAAGTCCATCACGAGTTACAAGTCATGATAGGTATGTGCAAGCTCTTGATTTTAGAAATAGGCTACCTCAGAATGCCAGATTCAGGGAAGGGCATCAGGATGCAGGTTGTGTCTTGTCTTGTGTGCTCCCTGAAGCATTTGGAGGCCACTGTGAGATACAGTTAGCTAGACTTGATGGACCTTTGACCTGATCCAGTGGGGCTTTTCTTATGTTCTTATGACTAAAATTTCTTGGCCTCAATGTTTTCTATATGTAAAATGGGTACATTTGTTTTCCATAACTTCAGATTTAATTCCTTGATAACAAGTATGTGTTCATTTATGCATGTGATGAATAATGGCAGCTACAGTCAACTAGTTGAGTCAACATCCTGAGGTTCATCCTTTGTTCTTGTGAGACATCTCAAGTCTAGATGGTGTGAGCACAATCTGGGTTGTCTGGTGTTGTAGATATATTGCTTGGTGGAGCTGCACACATGTGGAATAGCTGTACATAGATTTATTTTTAATGTGAATTCTTTCCACTCCACTCCACTCACCAGTCTGTGATTCCTATAGCACGGAGACACTGCTCCGTTGCTGCTTGCCTCCCTTCTGGACTCTGGACTGCAGGTTGGTATTCAAAGGGTGTTACAGCTCTTAACCAGCTGAAGACTAGGTCTCTAGACCAGTGGTTCTCACACATTTAGCACTGGAACCCACTTTTTAGAATGAGAATCTGTCAGGGCCCACTGGAAGTGATGTCATGACCAGAAGTGACATCATCATGCAGGAAAATTTTTAACAAACCTAGGTTGCAATCCTACCCACATTTACCCAGGAGTAAGACCTATTCACTATCATTGTTAAAAGAATATACATAGTAGCTTGTTAAATGTTTAGGTCTGTAACATTTCCCCAAATGCAGTCACATACCATGGTATCATCAAGTATAATATATTAAAAATAAAATATTGAAACAAATGGGGACCCACCTGAAATTAGCCCGCAACCCACCTAGTGGGTCCTGACCCACAGTTTGAGAAACACTGCTCTAGACTATTGTAACGTATTCTCTGAGGTTGTCTCTGAAGGTTGCCCTATAGCTACTGCCTGAAACAACTCCTTGGGCAAAACTTCCTTCTCCGAGCAGTTTTGTGACTGGGATTATAGGTAGCATCACAGCACATGGTAGAAGGTGCACTGAGCCATTTGTCAAGGTTTCTGACGGTGCTGGCTCAGCCCTAGGGTACAGAGAAGAAAGGTGACAGGCCCTATTCCAAAGAATTGTTGTTGTTCCTTGCTTGCCCTTCTTCTCCCCTCACCCATTGACTACTTGGCCCATGCCCAGAGCTCTCCTCCTTCAAGGCTGCAGGGCTTTCATCTCTGCTGCAGGGGATGCCTGCCTTTAATAGGCTCAACCTGTCACAGAGGCAGCCTTTGTGTCTTGATATCCTCCTCACCACAGGACATGGATGGGCTGCTCTGACGAATGGCCTTCTGGAATTGGCTTGACTGGGACTTTGGTCTAGCAGTCTGTTCAGAATTTATGACTTCTGCTCCATCAGCAACAGAATCATGTTTTAATATCCGAAGCTGCAAATCTGACAAAGATAAATTTTTCTGTGACAAGTGCAACATCTTGCACAATGTTAACAGTCATTTAATTAAGACTGGGATTTTTTTTCCCCTTCTAATCTAGCTGCCTGTAATGCTATCAATTTGAAATTCATCCTGAATTCATCCTGAAGCCCCTGAAACACTGCTTTTTTTCTTTCTTTTTTTTTGCAATGAAATATCTTGCTGTAATGGCATAGCATGAGCCAACTATCTATATTTTCTAAATTGTTAAGGGGAAAATTCTTATTTATGGACTAGCCTTGCTTTTATGGGTGGTTTAGCAGAACCTCTGTCTCAGTGCTGATGACTTGGCAGAAATAATCCAGTGTTGGTCCATGGTCTCTCTTGTCTCCTTTGAATACAGAGGCAAAAAACTTTTGTTCTTCAGCAGTAAGAGATTCTGTTGTTTGGAGCAACAAAACTCACTAGTCTCCTTGTCCAGTTTATATCAATAAATCATCATCATCATTATCATCATCGTCCCCATCTCATCAGATATCTCACCAGTTCTTAAGCTCTGGAGTAAAGTTCAAACTAGTGAGCACCCAAAAATCCCAGTCCAAACATCTGGTGGGCTATGACACCATTGATGATTTCATTAATTCATTCATTCATATATTTTTATTCCACCTTTCTCCCACACCAAAGGCGGCTTACAATTTTTGTGTGGTGAAAGATAGCTGGGACCTGTGCCGTGTCTGTGAGCCAAAAATGCTCCTTTCCCTCAAAACCTAACCCATTTAGACTGAGGAGGAAAGTTGGGAGAGGCTGAAGAGAACAATTTTCCTTTCACTTTTGAAATCAATGAGGAGAAGCTCTGAAAGAGGTGACCGAACTCCAGCAAGGCAAGAATGGTCTGGGGACCGGATCCCTGCGCTTGTGGAGTTCCACCCACTATTTTCCTATTGGAATGTTTGAGAAATCCATTGGAATCCAAACATTGGAATGTTTGTGGATATTCTGATTCCTCACTCCTTCAGGTGGCTTTGTGCTCCAAGCCTATGGAGGTTTGCTACATTGCCCAATGAATAGTTTACCCTCCCCCCCCTTCCTTCAAGAAACTGCACTATGTCATACATAAACTGCTCCTGTCACACTTAGTCACTGCTGACAGTGAAATATTGTCTCGTAGGGAATGAGTTTTGATTCTGTCACCTTTTCGCTTTGTGACCATGAAACAAAATGAATGCCAGTGGACGTCAATATGTAAGCCAGCTCCTATTACTTAATTGTAGCCTAGAGAGGACAGATGTAAAGAGAGACTAGCAGAATGCCAGTCTGTTGTGCGGCTGTGAAAAGACCAGAAGCCCTGCAAGATAATGGTGACCCTATAAAGTCCAAGCCACAGTATCAACATAAGTTGGATTGGAAGTGGTTTAAACTGTTGAGGTTTCTGGTACCAAAAAATCTGAGTGATTTTGGGATGGCATTGAATATTCTTTGTTAAATATCTACTGATTCTTAGCCATTCTACAGATCCAGGGGACCCTTGTACAGGAGTCATGTGCCAATGCGCATGGGTCCTGTGCAAGGATCCCCTGGATCTGTCGAACAGCTGAGAATTGGCAGATATTCAGTGCTATCCCAAAAATACTCAGATAGATTAGACTTGAAATGTTTAGCCAGACTTCAAAGAGGCCAGGCACTCAATGTAGTTCTATGCATACCCGGGGAAGCAATCAACTCCCCCTTCTGATTGCAGCTTCTGGTACCTCATCAAATGCTGCTCCATGGTATCCACAGGTCTTGAGGAATGGTTCTTTAGATAGGACAAGAGTTATGCTGAAAGGGTGTTCTGAAAGGCCTCGGGGCGCATCGCCCCTGAAAGCCCTTACCCTGCGCACAGGCAGTTGGTATCAGCTCAGTGACCAGCAGGAGAAATTGGTGGTTCCCGGAAAAATTGGTGAAGTGTTGCTCCAGGTATTCCTCTTTCCAACATTTCGAGAATAGCATCCTTGTAAAATAATGGTGCTATTAATAATATGGAGGGGAATTAAGAAAGTCCTGTTGTGTACCCATTAAATTAACATTAGATGTTCATGATGTACAGCGGTACCAGCACTTATGCTTATTAGTACCTCTAGGCTCTTTGAAGGGGCTTGGCTTAGTCAGGTTAGACTCTGAGGGCCCAATCCAATTTTCCAGCCGCAATGCAGCCCCAAGGTAAGGGAACAAATGTTCCCATACCTTAAGGAGGCCTCTGTGACTGCTGCCCCACCACAAGATGCAGTGCATGCCCCATTGGCACAGCTGCACCGGCACTGGAAAATTGGATAGGATTGGGCCCTGAGCTGGCACCAGAAGACATGTTGGCCTTTATTTATAATACCACACTGGACAGCTGAAGCATAATAATCTGGCTGCCTGCCAGACCATCTATGAGGGAAAATCAGAGGCCAGGTGAAAAGAGCACAAAAAACACACCCCTTTCTGGGTTACTGCATATGAGGAAAATTGGGCCTGCTGTGGTAAAAAATGGTGCCCGCTGTGGTAAAAATGAGAGCTGATGCTTGTGAGTGTTGGGCAGACTCCAGACATGCTGATGGGGAGTCCTGCCTGATCATCCCTGAATGCTGCAATAGCGCTGGGTCAATCAAGGCGCTTGATTGCTGCTGTCCCCCAAAGCCTGCCGCCACCTCAGAGTGGCCGCACATCAGGCATGGAGCAGGCACTGCCAGCCCAAACCACAAGTTCCCTCACAGTGGGCAAAGCTAGCACAAGCGCCGCCTTCCCTAAGCCGTGGTTAATTTTGGTGTGGTGAAAGATAGCTGGGACCTCTGCCGTGTCTGTGAGCCAATAAATGTTCCTTTCCCTCAAAACCTAACCCATTTAGACTGAGGAGAAGAGTTGGGGGAGGCTGAAGAGAACAATTTTCCTTTCACTTTTGAAATCATGAGGAGGAGCTCTGAAAGAGGTGACCAAACTCCAGCAAGGCAAGGATGGTCTGGGGACTGGATCCCCACGCTTGCAGAGTTCCACCCATCATTTTGTTGGCCCTGCCTCCAGCAGCAGCAGCAGCAGCAGTAGCAAGGGACAGTCCCATTGGTGAGGAATGCCTTCACCAGGAACAAGACTTACCCCAGGCAAGGCAAATTTCTCTTTTATTGGGAATGTGTTTCTCAAACTGTGGGTCGGGACCCACTAGGCGGGTCATGAGCCATTTTCAGGTGGGTCCCCATTTATTTCAATATTTTGTTTTTATTATGTTAGGCTTGATGCTACCATGGGATGTGACTGCATTGGGGAAAATTCTACACATCTGTAATTTTAACAGGCTACTATGTATATGTTTTAAACAATGATAGGGACTTACTCCTGGGTAAGTGTGGGTAATAGGATTGCAGTCTAGAATTGTTAAAAATTTTCCTGCTTGATGATGTCACTTCTGATCATGACATCACTTCTGGTGGGTCCTGACAGATTCTCATTCTAAAAAGTGGGTCCCGGTGCTAAAATGTTTGAGAACCACTGGATTAGACAGGCAGATTTATGGATATTTGGAACCTTTCTCAAATGGTCATGCTCTTTCTTGGGAAGTGGTTTGTCACTATATTAGGTAACAGGGTATCTTTATATTTTCCCTCAACTGATGCATGCAGCTTTTAAAAACAAACCTTCTACCTTAGAGACCAGCTTGCCCCCTAAGTTCATCAGAGCTCTTCGTGTGTTTCTTTGAGTGCTCCTCTTTATGTCCTCTCCTTGACTGTGACAAAGGGCCTTCTTGGTTGTGGCCTCCTGAATGTAGAACACCCTCCTGGGCAGATTATGATCAGCACCCTTCCTGGACACTTTTCAGTGGGGCTTGAAGACTTCTTTTTTTTTTTAAAGTCAAATGGCTTTTGGTAGTGAATAGGAAGGGGGGAGTGTTTTGATGTCAGGGGATATAAGAAGAAAAGAAGAGCACTGCTGGATCAGGCCAAAGTCCTATCTAGCCCAGCTTCCTGTATCTCACAGTGACCCACCAAAAGCCTCAAGGAGCACACAAGACAACAAGAGACCTGAATCCTGGCGCCCTCCCTTGCATCTGGCCCAAAGGATTTCTTGCTCTTAGTCTATGCTTTTATATTTTAGCTGCTGTTTTTAGGCTACTGAGGTGTCAATATTATTTTTATGATGTATTTACCTTTTTATGTTGTAAACTTCCTTGAGCACCAGGTTTCGTTTACCTAGGGAAGGGCAGTATAGAAATCCCCAAATAAAAACCAGTCCAACAATAAACCAGTCGTCTCTACATGAGGTTGGCCAGATCTCTATGTCAACACACAGTAAACATTTCATGCTATTAACTATTGTATTTACTGATTTGGCCATTTAACTCACCCTGTGTTTAGGATATTTGGAGCTCTCCGCATTTTAATTTGCTCACCAGTGTGCTTTCAAATTCATGGCAAAGGATGTCGCTGTTGAGAGATAATCACCCTCCTGTAGGGATGTGAAGTGTGAGATACAGATGACTAGTGAAGGCTCCCTGCAGTGGAATTAACAGCAGTCGCCACTTTGGTGGAGAAGTCTTGTGTTATTTGGAAATATGGTTGTTGTTGAAACACATTACCATGAACAACTTGATATTTAAGAAGTAAAATTCATAGGTAGCTTTGCTATGTGGCAAGGTGCGAAGGTGACTTCTCAAGATCAAGTTTGACAAGATGTTTACTGGGGTTAGCACTTGTCTTGGCATCCTCCAATATACTCTCTCCATTGTTAGCAAGGAAAACTAAAGCTGTTATTTAGCTTGGAAGAAAGTAAACTTAAACATAAAGTAAACATAAGTAAACATAAACTTGGAAGAAAGCCCTATTGAAATCCATAAGACTTATCTCCAAGTAAACATGGATACACTAGGAGGTTAGATCTAACCTTTCCCTCCTCCTTAGTAGCTTGTCAGTGTTATTGCTGATTTTCTAAGACACCCACCCAGACAAGTGGATTAAGTAAGGAACCACAGATGTACACACCCTTTTTGTAGGTGCAGTTCCTCATTCACTAATGCAGTGATTTTCAACCAGTGTGCCATGGCACACTGGTGCGCCACAAATGGTCTGCAGGTGTGCCGTGGGAATTTGGGGGAATGTTATTTATTATTAGGGCCATTAGTGATGTTGCCCCCCCCACCAACAGCATGATGTGCCTTGTCAATAGTCAAAAAATGGATGGTGTGCCTTGACAATTGTAGCACCTTGTCAGTGTGCCATGAGATAAAGAGATTGAAAATCATTGCACTAATGGGAGGAGCATAGACAGGCCTGTTGCTATATGCATGCAACCCCTAGTTGGACTGGGATACTAGTACCTGGCTTAACAAAATGATTGCAAACAATTGCCGTATATAATATCCACTACAGCTGAGAGGGATCTCAGTAAACTGATTCCCAGGGTTGCAAAGAATGGCTAAACTGTGCTTAATCTGCCCGGGGAAAAGGTGGCAACCTAAACTGCATTGAGTCCTCTTCCCCCTTAAGCTTTCCGATAGTAATGATCAAAATCTGCAAGAGTCTATGGGTGTAAAAGTCAAAAGCGCCCCAAGGCTGCTCTCCCTTGCCCAACTGTTACTCAGCTGAACAGAGCTCAATTGGTCTCTTTGACCTTGGCAGTGTTACTGGAAACAGAATTCCTCATGGATGAACAGCGCTTGAACAATTTCTCTCCACGTAGAAAGCACACAGGCAGCCACTCTGAGGTGAAGCAGAAACTCAAAGGCTTTTCTATCCATAATGTAAGGCTAGACAGTCATGCGCTGAATGGAACCTGAAGTTCTCAAACAAGACAAGCAGGACCTTAATTGGACCTGCAGGCTTTGAAAATACTGGAAGGTGATCTCAAACGAGCCTTTCTTTGTAGGCAAAGATAAAAGAAAACAGGACTCACCAAAGACTTTTCTGTGCTTCAGGCGCAAAATTCAAATAATACCCACTATAAAAACTGAGGTGCCCACATAAGAACATAAGAACAGCCCCACTGGATCAGGCCATAGGCCCATCTAGTCCAGCTTCCTGTATCTCACAGCAGCCCACCACATGTCCCAGGGAACACACCAGATAACAAGAGACCTGCATTCTGGTGCCCTCCCTTGCATTGGCATTCTGATATAACCCATTTCCAGGACATTTCCATTATCAGGAAATTCCATTTCCATGGAATGGAATTTCCATTTCCATTTCCAGGACAAAGTTCCAAACAACACAGTCCTGGAACGAGCTGGAATCCCTAGTATGTATGCACTGCTGAAACAGAGATGCCTGCGTTGGCTCAGTCATGTCGTGAGAATGGATGATGGCCGGATCCCAAAGGATCTCCTCTATGGAGAACTCGTGCAAGGAAAGCGCCCTACAGGTAGACCACAGCTGCGATACAAGGACATCTGCAAGAGGGATCTGAAGGCCTTAGGTGGACCTCAACAAGTGGGAAACCCTGGCCTCTGAGCGGCCCGCTTGGAGGCAGGCTGTGCAGCATGGCCTTTCCCAGTTTGAAGAGACACTTGGCCAACAGACTGAGGCAAAGAGGCAAAGAAGGAAGGCCCATAGCCAGGGAGACAGACCAGGGACAGACTGCACTTGCTCCCAGTGTGGAAGGGATTGTCACTCCCGAATAGGCCTTTTCAGCCACACTAGACGCTGTTCCAGAACCACCATTCAGAGCGCGATACCATAGTCTTTCGAGACTGAAGGTTGCCAACATTATAGCCCATTTCTAAAATCAGGAGGTTGCACATACACATCATGGCTTGTAACCCATAATGGATTTTTCCTCCAGAAACTTGTCCAATTCCCTTTTAAAGGCATCCAGACCAGATGCTGTCACCACATCATGCGGCAAGGAGTTCCACAGACTGACCACACGCTGAGCAAAGAAAAATTTTCTTTTGTCTCTCCTAACCCTCCCAACTCTCAATTTCAGTGGATGTCCCCTGGTTCTGGTGTTATGTGAGAGTGTAAAGAGCATCTCTCTATCCACTTTATCCTTCCCATGCAAAATTTTTACATCTCAAGCATGTCCCCCCCCCCCCCAGGCGTCTCTTTTCTAGGCTGAAGAGGCCCAAACGCCATAGCCTTTCCTCATAAGGAAGGTGCCCCAGCCCAGGAATCATCTTAGTTGCTCTCTTTTACACCTTTTCCATTTCCACTATGTCTTTTTTGAGATGCAGCAACCAGAACTGGACACAATACTGCAGGTGTGGCCTTACCATCGATTTGTACAACGGCATTATAATATTAGCCATTTTGTTCTCAATCTCGATACCTTTTCTAATGATCCCAAGCATAGAATTGGCCTTTACTGCCACTGCACATTGAGTCGACACTTTCATCGACCTGTCCACCACCACCACCCCAAGATCTCTCTCCTGATCTGTCACAGACAGCTCAGAACCCATCAGCCTATATCTAAAGTTTTGATTTTTTGCCCCAATGTGCATGACTTTACACTTACTTACATTGAAATGCATCTGCCATTTTGCTGCCCATTCTGCCAGTTTGGAGAGATCCTTCTGGAGCTCCTCACAATCATGTCTGGTCTTCATCACTCGGAAAAGTTTGGTGTCATCTGCAAACTTGGCCACCTCACTGCTCACCCCTGTCTCCAGGTCATTTATGAAGAGGTTGAAAAGCACCGGTCCCAGGACAGATCCTTGGGGCACACCGCTTTTCACCTCTCTCCATTGTGAAAATTGCCCATTGACACCCACTCTCTGCTTCCTGGCCTCCAACCAGTTCTCAATCCATGAGAGGACCTGTCCTCTAATTCCCTGACTGTGGAGTTTTTCAGTAGCCTTTGGTGAGGGATTGTGTCGAATGCCTTCTGAAAGTCCAGATATATAATGTCCATGGGTTCTCCCGCATGCACATGCCTGTTGACCTTTTTAAAGAATTCTAAAAGGTTTGTGAGGCAAGACTTACCCTTACAGAAGCCATGCTGATTCTCCCTCAGCAAGGCCTGTTCTTCTATGTGTTATCACATATCAACATATTGCTGAAAGCGCAAATTTAAAATCATTTGTTGATTTGCACTCCTTTACTAATGTCATGGACAAAAACAGGACACACTCCTGACACCCTTATTCTCATCTCCCAGATCACTTCTATGCATGCTCCCACCCTCCAATATTATCCAGAATTGAAGACTCTTCACTGCCTGTTTTTTTTTTACTGTTTTTATTCACAGTGTAATAGCCTATCTAAAACTTAAGAAGGTGCTTATGCTTTAACATAGGAGAAACAAGGTCATTTTAGGTCATTTGCAACTCTGCAATCACTGCCCCCACTCAGAAATGTAACTTGTAGGGATTATGAGACTGTTTAGTTTTCACAATTGATTGAATTCCATCCATCTGTGCAGGTTTTTTCCCTGCCCTTTCCCTTTAGCAATTCATGGGTTAATTTATTCCCTCAAGAGTTCACACACACACACACACACAAAGAGACACACACACACAGACACAGAGGGAGCGAGAGAGAGAGAGCGCGCGCGCATGTTTCTGTTTTTAAGGTTATAAAAACTCATCTAAAGCTGTAAGTATTCAACTTTATAAGTATTCTGTAAGTACTTTATTCCATAGGTACTATATAAGTACTTTGTAAGTATATCAGCAGCCAGCATCAGCAGAACTTGCCTTCCCCCAGAGTGGCAACCCAATAGGATCGGGCTGCCCATTCTCATCCAGCCCATTCTTAACTAGACAACTGGTAAAGGACTCAAAGTTTTTCTGGGGTGCAATGGAACATCTATTTATGGAGCAGGCAGCAATCCCTCAGCACTATCTTCTGAAATCTGCCTGACAAATATGAGTAGGACCACCATGAAGAAGTGCCTCCAGTTCAAACCCTGCCTAAATGAATGATATTGATGATCACTGAGAAGTCCAGGAAATCAATCAACAGCAAGGTGTTTTCTTGACTTCTAAACCAGGCTTGAAGATGGAGATGAAATAGATAGATAATAATCAGTCTCATCCAAGAGAAGCTCAAGCTGACTAGCCATCACCATGCCCCCAAACAGTAGATTTGAGACTCGTCTATTGTTATCTAAAGGATGTAGGCAGGGCTGGCCTTAGGGCAATTTGGCCATATTTGGGCCCATGCCTGGAGGGGCCCCACACTGGTGCAGCAAGCGGAGCACCCACAGCCGAAGCCACTCTGTAGCTGGAGCTCCAGCATGGAATTTTGCATGCCTAGGCACTGTGAGAAGAATATAGCTAGTGGAGCTTTGCTGCTGGACGGCTCTCCTGCCCACCCACCCTTCGGTCAGATTGGTTTGAAATCAGTGCCCTGGAAACAGATGGGAGTGACACAACTGCTGGGTGCCTCACCGCTGCCACTCATCCTAGTAAACGGGGGGGGGGGGGGGACAGTAAAAATGTTCTGCACTGAGCCCCAAGCTCCTAGGCTGGCCCTGGATACAGAAAGGACTTTTTCAGGTCATTTTGAGGATCAGAGGCTACTCCTTCACTTAAGAAACCATGAACCAGCAATCTGATGGTTTAATCTGGGACAGAGGATATCTCCAGATCTGCTCTGGCCTTCCTAAGGACTTTGGGTGGTCACACCAAAACCTAAAGTTCTCCCTTTTAGCCAGGATACACAATACAAAATTTTCTCTCCTATCCAACAACACTAGTTGAAGACCTTCTGTTGGCTTGAGTCGTGATTGAAACCTGACTTTGCATTTCTTCTTCAGTGCCTTTTAAACATTATCCCAAGAAGTTGGTTAACAAAAATGTCCATTTTGATTATGTCCTTTAATTTCACAAAATTGACGCTGTATTAATAAGCTGCCAGGTGAGACAGCTGAACTCCTGTCGAGCTGCTGGGTGGAAAAAAAGATGTGTGCTAAAAATATTTGAAGAGATTGATTTGATCCATCCACACACCATCTTCTGTAATTTATCACTGCAGCTCCTGCTTGTTGTGTTTTCCATGCTTTATTTTCAAATTATGACTTTGCCACCTTGCTTATATTTTCACAACTTGTTGCAGCTGAATAGTATGTCCTATGAAGGACTTTAAAAAATCATTTTTGCCATATCAGTGTCTGTATCTGTAATTCTTCTCTATGGATATTAGTTGTGGTTGTGGGATCTGGGATGGGCTGTAATGGTTAGGGTGTTAGATCAGAGGGATTAGTGTGAAATCCTGCTCAGATTGTGAAGCTCATTGGGTGACCTTGAGCAAGTCAGCCTTTCTCTGCCTAGCCTATCTCATAGAGCTGTTGTGAGAATAAAATGGGATAAACCCATTGACTTATGTAAGCCTGAATTTCCTTGGACGAAGAGTGGGATATAAATCAGGGACGTGCAGTGGGTGGGGAGGCAGGTAAAGCAGACTTTCAAAGGACTCTGGTGGGGAAGCTCTGCCTCACCTGCTTCCTCACCCATCGCACGTCCTTGATATAAATGGGATAAATAATAATTTAGCATGTACAAAAAGCCATAGATCGGTCTCTGGCTTATTAGGAGAAACATTATAGTATTGGCTTAGTTCTGGAAACAGACCTTGTTTGAAGAGAGTATTTAAGAACATAAGAACATAAGAACAGCCCCACTGGATCAGGCCATAGGCCCATCTAGTCCAGCTTCCTGTATCTCACAGCGGCCCACCAAATGCCCCAGGGAGCACACCAGATAACAAGAGACCTCATCCTGGTGCTCTCCCCTACATCTGGCATTCTGACTTAACCCATTCCTAAAATCAGGAGGTTGCGCATACACATCATGGCTTGTACCCCATAATGGATTTTTCCTCCAGAAACTCGTCCAATCCCCTTTTAAAGGCGTCTAGGCTAGACGCCAGCACCACATCCTGTGGCAAGGAGTTCCACAGACCGACCACGCGCTGTGGAAGGTTAATATATGAAAGGCATATATATTAACCTTTGTGGAAGGTTAATATATGAAAGGCAGTCTTTTGACCTTTAGAAAATGTTGATAAAGTTTTCTAACATTAAACTCTGGTAGAACCTGAAGTTGCTGTTCCAATTCTGGCAAAAAAGGTTTACAAAATTAAAAAATGTAAGATGCTTTTGAAGTCTGAACTAGGCCTGCTGGAATGAAAAGATAAAAGTTACAAGCCTTTTGGTGGTTTCTGGGATAGTATAATCCTGGCCACAATCCATCACAGATTTAAACACATTGAAGGTTATTGAAGGTAAGGAGTGAGTTGAAAGGAAGTGCTTTTCACAAAAGATTTCCTTGGTTGCTAAAAACTCCTCCTTCTGTGGTTTGCGGAGTTCAGAAAGGAGTAAAAGTGTTCAGTGGAGTGTGATTTTGAAAAACCCACCCTACTGCAGGGGAAATCTGGAATGGGCACAACAGTGCAGGTCAGGGGGGTGAAGTTTGGAGCACTTCTGCATTTTGAAGGTGGAGTGAGTTTCCCAATAAGCTGCCAGTGTTTTGTGCTTTAGCTACAATTGTCCCTGTTAAAACAAGCTCTCATTCTTGACATGGAGGATGTCATAAAACAATCACAAATTTAGAAGTCAGTTCCAAAATCGTAGATGGGGCAAACCCATGCCCTTGTTGAGACAGTGCACCCACTGGCCCTGCCCTGGCAACAGGGTAATCAAGTAACCCTGGTAATCAGGTATATGGTGTTTGAAAGTATAATGAAATCAGATTCAAAATTACTCTCCCTCAAGCCTGAGTTTAGACCTACTTTTGAACTCCCTACCTCTTATGTGGTCCTTAAATATTGTCTTGAGGGAACATTTTCCACCATATGTTCCTTATTAAAAAAAACTGGTCTGTATCTGCTATGAACATCCTATATTGCAGGTAATTCCGGGCCATGCTCAAGGCTGCACAATTGGTTGACACAGTGTGCTAGCCAGGTCTGTTGAGCTCTGCTGTCATCCTACATGATAGGACTACACCCAAGGCCGGGGATGGACTTACTTCAAGTTTGCAGAATCTATTTATGTAATTTTTGTACTAGAACCCAGGGCCTCTGAGAAAAATTTTATCAGGAGATACAAAAATTCTTTTGGGCCCCTTCCCAAAGGGGGAGGGGGTGAAAGAATGGGGGTGGGTGATGGTGGAGCAGAGCAGGGGTGGGGAGGAGCGAAACAGGGTGGGGGGTGATGACAGCCAGAATAGTCTTTGGAGACCAGATCCACTTTGCTTCCTGATGTGGAGCCCAGGTCTACCTGCCCGCATGACATCAGCATCTAGATACAGTAATATGGAAAACTAAACACTCCTAAGTCTCTCTAAAATCTGTTAAATATAGAAAAGCATTGCAGAAAATTAGCATAATCATATTTAGGTTCACATAGAATGTAAAGTGTCATGTGCATACCAAAACAGATTTCTGCAGTAGCTATATTCCTGCAGATGTGTCCCTGAGTTCTTAGACACTCCTTCACGGTAAGTGAATCCACAAGTCAAATTGCTACTGTAGTAGACTAGCTTCTTCCCAGATTTGAGAGTATGCATTCCTCAACCAGCAGCCACCACTGCACACCCTTGGTATTCAGTATTGCACAGTATCACAGCAGTTAACCACATCATCAAAAATACAAAACAGTAACATCTAAATGATACATTCTAAAATGGTATCAAAGAAAGATTATTTTTAATTGCTTGTTTGACTTATGAAAATGCAGCATCACAATAGTTACTTATTATGAGCATTTAAAAAATCAGTTTCTAAGTTTAAGGCAGCATGTGAAACAATACTTTAATGGTGATGTTTTTTAAAGTGCTGGACAAATTTAATGGATATCTAATAAAAGGCTGTTGTGGGTTGAAAGAAAAAAAAGATTGCATTATGGGATGTCACTAACCAGTAAATATATTTATGAACTCAGGATTCATCCATAAAATAAAGATCACATAAATCTTAAACTAAGGAGACAACTGTAAAAACCAATGCCTGTGAAACAAGCAGAGAGGCCAAAAACAGCTACTTCATCACACAATGACATGCACCTGGTCAAAAGTCACCAAAACATTGCTTTTCTCTGGTGCTGAGCCACTCTGTAGAACATTCTGGAATGGACTACATTTGACCACCATATTTCAGGGCTCCTTTGGACCAGCGCCTGATTGCCTGACCAATGGAGAATAAGTATCAGCATTGTTCACTCTGAAGAGATTTGTAGTAAAGCATAAACTCTTTTGTCATCTCAGGGCAAGAAGCTCAGCCATTCCAGGAAGACAAGTGAGACAAGGAAAATGGAGCAGTGGCTTTAAATTTTATCACAAGGTACTCTAGGTCCTTACAGGTCACTAAAACCCAATGAATCTGCTCACTCTCTGTTTGATGTCTGTGAGTCATAGGTGTTCAAAAGGTTGGTGCATGTGAGTTATGCTTGCTTTATCTCTGTTCAGCCAGCCTTTGGGAGAATTACATTATTTAAGTCTTCTATAAATAACCAGCACTAAATCACCTTTGTTGGGTAAGAGGTCAACAATGTTCTCTTCAAGCAGAAACTTTGGTTTCATTTGAATAGCCACCAGTACAACGAAACAAGCAGGGCTGAATTTGAGTCTGGATTTTTTTTGTTTTGTTTTAAACTGCTGCATCTATAAATAGAAATTGGAGGACCAACATGGAAAGATTAAGATATATCAGATGAGGAACATGAAGAAGGGACATAGAGCAAGCATCTCTAAAGTCCATCTCCTTCCACATTAACTTGCCCACCTCCTTCATTCATGTCCTCTCTGCGTCTTCCCATCATTGGGGGTTGGGCAGGTAGTGGTGGGGGTGATGTCCCCATGGCATAGCTAGGGGGGAATGGAAAGTACTGCAAGTGCTGCAACATGCTGTGTAAGCGGCACCTCCCACTTGCTGTTGGAGTTATTCTGGGCAGCGATGGCAACATGCAGGTGCTTGCTGAACCAAACCGTGTCTCCTGCACATTGCCATTCCTGCTCAGAATGGCTCTGACAGTGGGGTGGGCTGCTTACATGGTGTGTTGCGGTGCCTGCAGTACTGACCATTTTGACCCCCAGCTATGCTACTGACCTCCTTGATTGTACCTCCTAGAGAAGCTTCTGGTGTCGACTTTGATATCCTATTGGCCCAAAGTGAAAGCTTATTTATTTGGCTGAGGATTCTTGCTTGTTTTGTGGCTGGTTTTAGTGTTGGTATTAGGCTTGGTTTTTGGCTGTGGTTCCTACAATTGTTATTGCTGTATATGAAGGTTTATTGACTCCATTTGATTTTAAAGTTTATACCATTCTGGGAGCCCTGTACTGAAGGGCAGATCGTAGACTGACAAAATTAAATAAATAGAGGTTTAGAGGTTCCTGATATACCTATTTTTCGTAAAAAAATAAAATAAAATAAAGCTAGTTCACACATTTGTTGCATCATTTGCTCAACACTCAGCTGAATCAAACCATCCTTTCCATTTATCAAGATTCAATAGTCAGTGGAACAATATTATGATTCTTAAGGATATTTATATGACACTTTCAACAAAAAATAGTTCACAAAGCAGTTCACATAGCAAAATACAAGTCAATAAACAGTTATACTATGGTGAAGAGGAGCAGTTGCTCTCCCCCTGCTAAGTATAAGAGGGTACCAATTTTAAAAGTGCCTCTTGGCCCAGTCCACAAGCATTATATGTAATAGGCCTTGGGGACTGTTTTTAAACAGTGTTTATACTGATTCATCATATAACTGGAAGGTCAAATGAATACGTCATGGGTGCTTGGAAAGCAATTGAGTTCATACAGTTGGAGTCACAGAGTAGACACCCCCTTTCGCTTACTACGCTTACGTGCATAGGAACATGCTCCTCAGCCACTCAGGGCCCAGTCCTATTCAGATACTGCACCACTGACCCACCAATGCTAGGTCAATGCTAGGTCAATGGCTAAAACCTATTGTACTGGCATCTATGGCATTTCCATAGACCTCTATGCAGGCAGAGCCATTGTTGCACCAGCACATGTGGAGATATGCTGGCAAATCTAGAGTATAGATTGGCAGCCCAATCCTAAGTGGGCCTTATGCCACCAGAACTAGCATTCGGGCAGTGTAAGGTCCTTTATGGCCCTTGCAAATGGGAAATGCTGTCAGAGAAGCTGGATTGCTTTTGCAAGCAGTGATGGTGGCCTGCCACTGGATCCTCCATGTCCCCTGGAACTGCTGTCAAAGCAGGGGGCAGGAAGGAGGCAGGATGGGGGTGCAATGGGGAGGAAACAGGACAGAAAAGGGGACAGAACAAGGGCTGGAAGGGGGCAATATTGGCGGCAGTGGTACCTCTAATATCCTATCCCCCTTCCAGGCCTCAATCCACCTTCCCAGGTTACACTTGGTCTTGTGCCAGCAAAAACACTGGCACAGGTCCAAGTAAACCCATTCCAGCACCATAAAAATGTTCCCTTACTCAGAGGAGGCCCCCAGGACTTCCCCCCTCCCCAGGTTGCAGCATGCGCTCCAGTGGTGTGGCTGGATCAGGAGGGGAGGGAAAGGATAGGACTGGGGCCTGGGCTGTTATATAATCAATCTGGAGGATTTCCTGCAACAGCTTTAAGCACATGCTGTAAGGCTTATGTCTACAAGTGGCGGCCCTGGAAAGAAATATTATCTACCGTCACTGATATTTTATTATTCATGAACGTGTTCAAAAAGCATCTGCTAAAATTCCAAATCTGATCACTCTGCCGCGATTTAAAGTTCTCAAGTTATAATACTTTGCATGTGTAAAATACTTGTCACCAGAAGTCCTTAAAATGCTGAGGATACCCTGGGATAAATGCCAGCATCAAAAGGATGTTTCAGACACTGTTTTGCAGTTTCCGGGTGAAATCTTTTTGCTGTTGACTTTGGTTGAGCAAGGATTTCATACTCAAACATTAGACACGCAGCTGAGGAGGTGACAAATGTAGGAATCAGAAACGGGCTAACTGAATATAAGCTGACATCCAGTAATCATTAAGGAGTAGCTTCGAATCCCTCTCTGAGATAAAAGGAATTGGTTATTTTTTTATGTAACAACCAAGATTACAGCCCTACTTCCTGAGGCACTGTCAGATACTTTTTGGACAAATTCTGAATCCTAAAATAAATCGTAAATATAGTCGCGTCACTGAGAGGCTGGAGGGAAAGGGTTTATATTTTGCCCAGTAATAAATAGTTCCTGCCTGAAACAATTTGTTATTATTTAGTACAAAAGTTGCAGGATGAATTCCATGTTCCATTCTGTTTTCCTGGTCCTGAACATCGGATTTTTGCAGAAAATCCATCATCTGATTTCAACTACTGATTTGTTTGCCAGTTCTTTGAATAATACCAATTCATCATGAATTAAAGGCATTTTGCTTTTTTTCTTTATTTATTATAATAAAAGAGAAAAAAGTAAAAATAGAAAACACAATGTAAAAGAAAAAGAAAAAACAAACAGCATAAGAAAATACACAAATAATACAGATAAGAAAACCTCTTTTTCAATTAAGTATTTTATTTATTTATTACAGATACAGGTGAGGAAAATGGGTTAGACTTTGGGCAAGTACTACACAGGTTACACATGAGGATATGGCCCTAGATTACAACATGCATTATTCGAAAGAAAGAAAGAAAGAAAGAAAACACAATCTTCAATACAAAAGCTATCATATTTGCCATTATAAAAATTTAAATTTATCTAAACACTCAATATTGTTTAACTGAAATTATCTATCCAATCATAAAAAGGCTTCCAATATTTTCTTACTCTGCCTAAATCTTTCTCTTTCATTCTTTCTGTTAAAACTTCCATTTCTGCTATTTCATAAATTTTGTCTATTAAATTTTCTCTAGTTGGCATGTCTGTAGATTTTTTGCACAATCAGTATTCTTGCCGCTGTAACAATATGTACAATGAGGTATTTTCTATATTGGTCTTTAATTTCTGATGTCACATTTAGGAGGAATATTTCTGGTTTGAATGGTAATACACAATTCAGAATGCCAGATGCAAGGGAGGGCACCAGAATGAGGTCTCTTGTTATCTGGTGTGCTCCCTGGGGCATTTGGTGGGCTGCTGTGAGATACAGGAAGCTAGATGGGCCTATGGCCTGATCCAGTGGGGCTGTTCTTATGTTCTTATGTTCATAATTCAATATCTCTTGCAAGAATTTATGTATCATTTTCCAGTATTTCTTTGATTTTTCACATGTCCACAGATAAGAAAACCTCTAATAGTGTAGCACGGGCAAAGTCGAATATACTAATTACTTATAGCTTTATATCTTAGGGTGCAATCCTAACTAGTAGTTAGGCCAGCCCAAGTTATTTGGGCTGGCCTAGAAGGGTTGCATACGTGCTGTAAAGCACATTTGCGCCTCCTTGAGGAGAAGCCAAGCCAGTGCTCCGAGAAGCGCCGGCCTGCGGAGGCTGACATAAGCCTCCATGCTGGCTTTCCCTCAGATGCCTGCGTTCGCTCCGCTGGGCTGATGCAAACGGAAAAAGTAGGCGGGGGAGGCAGGGAGGAGGGCGGGAGGAGGAGGGAGGGAGGCGTTCCTTAGTGGGGGGAGGGTGGGTGATGGGTGGCCCCAGGGGTGGGCGGGGAGTGGGAGGCAGGGCTGGGATCCAGCAGTTATGCTGGATCCCAACCCCTGTTCCTGGGGACAACGGAGTGGCTTTAAGCTGCTCCGCTCTCCTCAGACTTGCGTCACCTCCAGAGGTGGCGCAAGTCCAAGCAGACCTACTGGGGCCAGCAGCCCTTACCCAGGGGTAAGGGGAAAAGCTTCCCCTTGCCTCTGGCTAAGCTGCTTATGGCCCCTATCCTGCACTGGATACAGCGCAAGCCTTCTGGCTTGCCTGTTCCAGGGCAGGATAGGATTGTGCCCTTAATAATCTAAATTTCCACCCATGTATATGTTGTATCTCCAACAGCCCATTTCAAATTCTTATTCCAGAATATTATCTATTGTTTACAATCTATTCTTCAAACTCACAACTCATTCAGGGCCCAATCCTATGGAGTGCGTGCCAGCTCACCGGTGGCACACACTTTCGCAAATGTGCTCTAAGGCCCGTTTGCGAGCCCTAGTGCCGGTGCTCTGCCAGTGGTAGCCCAGCACTGGCTGGTGCTGAGCTAGCACCGGTGGAGTATTGGAACTCCGCTGCTTGGCGGTCATGTGGACCGCTGAGCAGCGGAGAGATAGGTGGGGATGTGGGAGGAGGCGAGGAGGAGGCGTTCAGGGGTGAGAGAGGCAAAGGGGGTGGGAACCAGGTGTTCTGGGGGGAGGAAGCAGGGTGAGAAGGAGGCGGGATTGGTGGAGCTTTGCTGCATCTGATCCAGAGCCTCCGTGTTGGGTGGACAGCCCAACACAGAGGCTCAGAATTCTACGATGACCCGGAGAATTCAAGAATTGAGTAGTTCCATTGTGGGGTTACTCACTTTACCTGGGGGAAGGGGATGAAAGTCCCCTTTTCCCAAGGAAGAGGCAGCAGCTGCCTAGAGTGTGCTGGATGCAGCGGCAGCCATTTTTGGCAGCTCAGGATCATCATTCTCTCTTTCTTGGAGAAAGTCAATACAGTGATGCCTCGCAAGACGAATGCCTCGCGCAACGAAAATCTCGCAAGACGAAAGCTTTTTGCGATTTTTTTGGTGACTCGCAAGACAAATTTTTCTATGGCTGTGCTTTGCAAGATGAATTTTTTTGCATTTTTTTTGTTTGTTTGCAGTTTGCAGTGATGCCTCGCAAGACAAAATTTTCGCAATATGAAACGACTTGCGGAACGAATTAATTTCGTCTTGCGAGGCACCACTGTAATTGTTTTCCAGGTCTTCATAAAATTTTCTGTTGATTTATCTTCAAGTAAAATTGTCTGTTTGTCCATTTCTGCAAAGTCCATAACTTTTCATCCACCTTTCTTCTATCAATGGAGTGTCTTTAGTTTTCCAATACTGTGCATAAAGTATTCTAGCCTCACTTAACAAATATAAAAATAAGATTTCAAATCTTTTTTCCACATATTCATATATTATACCCAGCAAAACGACTTCAGGTCTCATTTGCACATTTGTTCTTAAAATCAACTGTATCTGTACATGTATCTGTATCCAGTACTTTTTTTCTTTAATACATGCCCATTACATATGGTAAAAAGATTCTTTTTTTTACATTTCCAACACTTACTTGACATATTTTCACACATCTTCACTAACTTAGGGCGCAATCCTAACCTGCGCTGGAGCAGGCAAGCCAGGAGGCTTGTGCTGCATCCAGCGCAGGTTTGTTGGGTGCAGCGGCTCAGCCAGAGGCAAGGGGAAGCTCTTCCCCTTACCCCTGGGTAAGGGCTTCGTGCCCCTATGGGTCTCCTCGAACCTGCACCACCTCTAGAGGTGGTGCAAGTCTGAGGAGAGTGGAGCGGCTGGAGGCCCCTCAGTTCTCTCCGGAATGGGGGCTGGGATCCAGCATAACCACTGGGTCCCAGCCCCACCCCTGGCTCTCTGTGCGCCTGCCCCCGGGACCACCTATCACCTGGCCTCCCCCCCCCCAGAAATGCCCTCTCCCTGCTCCACCCCACGCCTACCTTTGCTGCTTGTGCCGGCATGAGCACGCCAACAAGTGGTGGTGCGGGAGCTACAGAGGAGGCTTCTGCCTGCCTCCGCGCATTGGCGTATCTGAATGTGCCGACGTGGCTCCCTCCCATGGAGGCGCAAATGTGCCTTATGACACGTTTGCGACACTCCAGGGTCTGCTATGCCGGTATAACTGCCAAATAGGATTGCGCCCTAAGTTGGTGTCATATATCATCTCTAGATAATCTTATATACATTTTCCTTGATGTTGACATTTAAAGTAAACTCATATATCTTATCCATAATTTCCACCCATTTTTCCATAGAAAGCTAAAGACCCACATTTTTAGCCTAATTACAGTCCAATCCTGAGCTGCCTGGAATGCGGAGCTGCAGTGGTAGCGGCAAAAACAACTGCCACAGCATCCAGCACACCCTAGACAGCCGCTGCCGCCACTTCCTTGGGAGAAAGGGACGTTCATCCCCTTCCCCTGAGTAAAGGAAGTAGCCCTGCAAAAGGTCTACTGATTTTATGACAGCTCTGGAGCTGCTGCAGAATCAGAGAGCTCCGTGTTGGGCTTTATAGCCCAACAGGGAGCTCAGGATCCAGTGGAGCTGAGCTCCACCAGTCCTGCCCTCCTCCCACCCTGCCCCTTCCCCTGGCATGCCTCCTCCCCACTCTCTCTCTCTGCCCCCCACATCCCCCCAGAACGCCTCCTCCCTGCCTCCCCCCCCACACTCCCACCTATCACTCTGCTGTCCGGCGGTTCGGGCAACCCCTGAGCAGTGGAGCATGGCTTTCCATTGGTGCTAGCTCAGAGCCAGCTGATGCTCAGCTAGCTAAGGGACTGGGATGGTGCTGAAGGCTCACAAATGTGCTTGATGGCACATTTGTGAAAGTGTGCGCCGGTAGTGAGCCAGTGCACACTGTTTAGGATTGGGCTCTTAAACATACATTCTTTAACCTGTTCATCTACTATTTTAAATTTCAACAACAACTTATAAATCTATGATTGAATAGTAGTCCCTGTACTTAACATTATCCTTTAGTTACTTACTGTGATGAATGCCCCTTTTCCCCCATTTTTTTTTAAATTTTGGACACAACTCCCTAGAAGCTCCTGTGCAGGTTCAACAGCTAAAAGCTGCTGGGACATCCCTCTGCAAACAGTCTTTGTCCTTTGTTTGAAAAATGCCATTCTCAGTCAGTCATGCACTGGATGGGGGAGATTCACCCTGTCTGCAGTAGCTATTCTGCCTAGATCTAGCCTGTATGTGCCAACTGGGTAGCAAATCTGTCTGACTAGGTCCAAGGAGTGGGATGGAGTGACCAGAAGGTTTCCACTCCTCCAATCAGATAATTTGATGACATCATTGAGCCAAGGGTATTGAAACTCAAGCCCATAGGAAGTGAGGGTGTTCTGACCAGGTCTACCGTGTCGGTACACGTCCCACTTACATGTCCATGTAGAGCCCCAGGATTCCTTGGACAAACGTAAGCCACTAGGGACTATTTCTAGCTAGAAGTTATCGGAGAGTTAAATGTGCTTGCTTTGTTATTTTTTTTCTCCAAGTCATCTTGCAAAGTTCAACAGGTTTAATGTATTGGTAGTTGGGGAGGGGGGCTGAGTTTCTTGAGCTGCACCCCAGCTCCTTCTGCTGGGCATTCCTGGTTGCTGCATCCATTTGATCAACCCTCTTCATTGTGCTTTCCATCCAAGCTCAGGCATCTTCCACCAGCCTGCTTGCACTTTTACCATCCTATTTTCTTTCCCCATTTGTTCAATTCCTTTTCTTTTGTACTTTTAATAAACTAGTTATATTTTGACCTGTTGTTTGCCTAGACCAGGTTCACAGGTAATTCAGTGGGTTGTCATGTCTCTTCCCTCTACAGACACTACTGTGAGTTTAATTTGTAATAAGAACCCCAGAGGTGCACTCTTTGGAGGGAGTTTTTCCAAGATGGCCTGCCTGATCATTATAACCTGGAATGGGGGAGTGGATACAAACTACCAATTGTTTATTCATTCAAGTGACATTCCATTTGGGAGTAGGAAGGGGTGTGGGCTCACTAACAGCCAGGTACTACTCCCCATGGTCAGCCTGCCTTCTCCTCACTCACTCACTCACTCACTCACTTTCCTTGACACTTACAATAGAATCCTTTCTTCTCAAGGGGGTAACAAGTTAATGCATTCACATCTGGAGCCTTTGATACTCTTGGGAGAGGTCACAACTCAACTCAGTGCTCAAGTACATTCTGTATACAAGGTCTAAAGATGGTCCCTGGCATCTTCTTTTAAAATGATCTTACATTTCAAGGCTGGGAAAGACCTGCAACCTGGGGAGAGTCACTACCAGTCAGAGTACAGATTCTTGGGCTAGATGGGCAAATGGTCTGACTTGGGAGAAGGCAGCCTCATATCTTCATCTTAAAATTATATCCATATTGAGAAAAAGGACACTTACGAGAGAAGTGGGTGACATTGCCAAACACAGACTTCTGGCTTTTACAGAAAATAACCACCCCTACTCTATCTTAAAGACAAGCACAGAGTGTCTGACAAAATACACCCTTGAAATGGTAACTGTGGCCAGCTAACTTGGAATACCTTCTGTTGTGTCAGCACCATCATCTCCAAACATAGATTGTGCAATGACTTGTAGGGGGGTAACACCTTCTGTCAGCTTGCAACTAGAAAACAGATGGGTGTCCCTTTTGGGCTGTAAACAGAATCGTGATATAGTTTCTGAATGGAACAGAAAGGCTTGATATTTCTCAGGGACAACACAGCAGCAGCAGCACCATTAAAAACAAATACCAATTCAAGATGCCAAGTGGAGACAAATAGTAGCAACTGCTCTTCAGATCAATGGATCTTCTTCCGCCTCTACCTTTCTCTTCTACCTGGGAGTTTGGGTAGTGGTAACTTCTAGGGCCATTTTGTTTGTTCTACTGTAAAATGGCAAAGAGGCTATAACTGTGACTACATAACTACAGGTTCTTTGTTCACATTCATGGTAGAAACGGGGGGGGGGGGATGCTGTCCATTGAACTGCGGCCACTGAGAGATTTTATGATCATGGTTTCTGCAAAGCTTCTGTCAAGGTTTTCAGTACAAGTCTGGTTCCTATCAAGGTTTTTAGTATAAGGCAGGGCTTTTCAGACTGGAGCGTCATGACACCCCAGCCTGTGGGCCCTGGCCTCTGCCCCCTTAAGGGGTGGGGGCAGCCTAGAGGCAGGGAGGAAGCATTGGCGTGATTCCGCTAAAGCAGAAGTGGAGCGCGATCACTCCGCTTTCACTTTCACAGCTGCAGGGAGCCCGGCAGAAGGTCGCACCAGGCCCCCTTCACCCTGGGGGGGGACTGCAGGAGGTTTGGGTAAGTGCATCCAAGCCTCTGCAGCCCCCTAAGTGGTGCGATCCTGGGGGTTGTGCCACTGCCTTCCCCCTGCCCCTGCTGCCTCCCCCGTCCCTGCAAGCACTTACAGTGGCTCAAACTCTCCATGAGAGTTTGAAAACCACTGGTATAAGGCCATGGGCAGGGGGTGGGCATACCGAGCCTGAGAGTGAGGGGTGGAATCAGTAGTGCCAGCATGTGCTGCATCCAATTCCCCTTTCTGTGCCTGATCTGTCAACACAGTTCAAAACGGACTTGCGCCAGCGATACTGCTGGTGCAGGTCCGAGTTGACACATTGCCCATTATGGAGAAGGCAGAAGGCCATTAATGAATTTTTAACACCTCCCCTTCTTAGCCGAAGATGATTACTGGGCTGGAGCACCTTCCTTATGAGGAAAGGCTATGGCTTTTGGGCCTCTTCAGCATAGAAAAGAGGCACCTGAGGGGGGACATGATTGAGACATACAAAATTATGCAGGGGATGGACAGAATGGATAGAGAGATGCTCTTTACACTCTCACACAACACCAGAACCAGGGGATATCCACTAAAATTGAGTGTAGGACAGACAAAAGAAAATACTTCTTTACTCAGAGTGTGGTTGGTCTGTGGAACTCCTTGCCACAGGATGTGGTGCTGGCATCTGGCCTAGATGCCTTTAAAAGGCAAATTTCTGGAGGAAAAATCCATTACAGGTTACAAGCCATGATGGGTATGTGCAGCCTCCTGATTTTAGAAATGGGCTATGTTGGAATGCCAGATGCAAGGGAGGGCACCAGGATGCAGGTCTCTTGCTGTCTTGTTTGCTTCCTGGGGCATTTGGTGGGCCACTTTGAGATACAGGAAACTGGACTGGTTGGGCCTATGGCCTGATCTAGGCCACAGATGTTCTTATGTTCTTACGTTCTTATGTTCCTTTGCATACCCTAGCCCCACAATAATATTTAACATCAGCTCCGCACACTGGCATTGTGGTCTTGACTTATTTCTTATGCAAACCTCACAAATTTGCCTTCCATGCGACTCCTCCCTGAGGAAATGCAATGTTATTTAAATATATGACAATAAATGCAAACATGATGATGCTTATCAAATTGCTTTGGATTTTTTTTTAATGGAAAAAATCCATTTTATGTTCTCAGGAAGTTGCTGTTCTAATTAAGGCTTGAAATGCCAAATATCAAAATATGTTTGCCGTTTCTTTCCAAACATCCTACGTACACATGGACTGTTTTCTCTCTTTTACATGCACAAATCCACTTGTCAGCCAGCAGTCAGTTTTTTCACACGCAGTCAACAGAACTAGTCTAGCCTGAAGAATAGGTTTATTTAGACTTGATGCACAGTATTTGCATCATTGTTTGATTTTGCAGTATTTGGCTGGGAATTGCTGACAGTCAAATGTAGAGTATTAGATTGCCCCCATAAACATGCAATGGGCCTTATGACCCCATTATTCTTTCAATAGCTGATTTGCTCTTTGCTCCAGGGCTCTTTGCTTCAGGACTCTTAACCAAGAATCAATAGAACATCCATTTATCAAGCCTCCATTTTGGACGTTGAGTCAAGCTTTTTTTTGCCACTTGGTAACGTCAAAGGGTAACCTCGTATATCCTGCCACTGCAAATCAGCAGTGACATAATTCCAGTTGACCATCATTTTAGGGATGATGCAATGTAATGGGAGCTGTTTCCAATAAACCAAAACCTACTTGGAGTGCATGAAATAGCATCAAGTAAGGCCTCGAGTCTGCTTGCCAGCAGCCAACCCTCTGTTTATCATCGTGACTGAACTTTTCCCCCAGGACTATACTGAAATCATAGGTAGACTCACAGAATGCTGAACGAGATGACAGTGAACTGAAACATGCATTAATGAGTGATACACAACAGAACCAGGATGTTGGCCATAATATGAGTATGACTTTCATGCTGTTCGGGCCTGAAGGCTAGAATTGGCATTGCTAGTTGACCTGGACTCCCTCCTCATCTTCCTCAACTATGCTCATTTATATAATGTTTCTTAAAGCATGTCATGAGCTAGCATATGAGTCACTTCACGTATGCAGGAAAGTAAGTAAGAATGACTCATACTTTCCTTGCTTTTACTATAACAGAAAGAAATGGAACTCAAAGATCTCACCACCATGGGAAACATCTGCGGTGGTCCCAGTTATACATTTCACAGTGACTGGGAGGCAATGAACTCTTGCCTAGTAGATTCTTTGGACTTGCCTAGTAGATTCTTTCGACTTGTTTTCTTTTGAACAGCAGACACCTCCATGCCATGTCACATAGCTCAACAGAGTCCCCTCCATTTCAAAAGTGGTTTGTGGGTAGCACTGAGGGCTGCTGCTTGAGAAACTCCTTGGGTGCACAGAACTCATGCTATTCCAGGCATAATGCTTTGCATAGGACCTAAGCATGATCAAATTATGTTCACTGGCTCTGTCAAATATAGCATCTACTCTGTGAGCATGCATAAAATCAAGAGAAATTGGTTGGAACATGGAAATGGCTGCATTTGAACATGGAGGTTTCCTTGTCAATGAATCTGTGTCCTCTACAGATTTGTCTTAGAAACTATCTATGAGTTCCACATATTTCTGTTTTGTGTGAAGAAATACTGCCTCTTTGTTGTATCTTGCTGCAGATCTATTTCACTGGATCCCATAACCTCAAGTTCTCCCATTTTTATAGAAAATAATTTCAAAGTGCATCATGTCCTTTTATACTCTCTTTCTCCCATCACACAAAGAGGACACAAACTCAAACAAATACAAGTATTTTTAAAAAAGTAATGTGCATACTAGATCCTGTTTGTAAAGCTGTATTTCAGCTGAGAGTTGGTGACGACTGGTATTAATTATTGAATCATTTCATATATTATTTAAGCTTTCCCCTGCCATTTAAAATATCATTTTTTAAAAAAGCTCTTCAAGCATTAGAATCAATCAGCTACCATACAGTGGCTCTGCCTTCCATATGGAGGGTATTGCGTCTAGCATGGGCTGGCAGGAGGTTTAATTGTGCTTTAATTTCGCCTGCAGTGATTAACTAACAGTGTTTCCAAACTTTTCTTACCTCTGGGCCTTGATTTTCACCATTGGGTGACTTGCACCGTGGGGTAGCCCAGTTAATGTTCCTTCTTTGACCTCTTTGTTGCCCAGTTAGGTCTTGTGGATAAGACCATGCTGAGAGCTAAGAGACCAAGCTACAGCTCAAGATTACCTTGGGGTCAGGGCCCTAACAAGGAGAGGGGGTCTTTGCCTCCTGCATGACACTAGGGTCCCCACCAATATGTAGGTAATGGGGTCTCCAGGGCTTTCTTCATCTTCCTTCCCTGGGCCTCAGAGCAGGGAAGGGGTTTAGAGCACCTATTCCTCCTCAGCCTTCTTCAGTGTCACCCTCCCTTGCAAGCAGCCTCCAGCCCACAGCTAGAATTTCTCATCTCTGGCCCTCTCCCTTGGCTGGTCCTGAACGCCCTTTCTTGTTCCATCCATCTGGCCTGTTGTCCTCTGTGTCTTAAACTCCCCTTCTGGGAGGCAGGGAGGCTCCTGAAACCACTTGCCAAACTTTGCTTCTCCTCATCTGTTCCAGCAGATGCAGGCAAGCTCTCAGCAATGAACCAGTAGTCTATGCCCTGCCCTGCTGAAGCCCTTCCAGCATCTCCTAACTTGCATCCGGTCCAGTGTCCATTGAGCAGACTGCTCCCTGGGTTGGGTGAGTCCAGCCCCAGACTTGAATTTTGCCTCTCCTATAAATTCACTAGGTCAGTGTTTCTCAAACTGTGGGTCAGGACCCACTAGGTGGGTCGCGAGCCAATTTCAGGTGGGTCCCCATTCATTTCAATACTTTATTTTTAATATATTAGATTTGATGCTACCATGGTATGTGACTGCATTTGGGGAAATATTACAGACCTGTACTTTTAACAAGCTACTATGTACGTATATTCTTTTAACAATGATCATAAATGGAACTTACTCCTGGGTAAGTGTGGGTAGGATTGCAACCTAGGCTAGTTAAAAATTTTCCTGCTTGATGATGTCACTTCTGGTCATGACATAACTTCTGGTGGGTCCTGACAGATTCTCATTCTAAAAAGTGGGTCCTGGTGCTAAATGTGTGAGAACCACTGCACTAGGTAGAGTTTACCTAGTGGAGTTTAACTTGGGCAAGGCATTCCCTTGCAGGCTCAGCCTCCCTCTCCCCCCCCCCCCCCAGCTGCAGTATGGGGATAATCATATTTACTTACCTCACAAGGTCACTGTAAGGACCACATCAAGATAATGCATGTGAAGCACTTTGAATGTTCCAAAGTGCTATACAAATACTAACTAGCAGTTGTAATAAAGGCAATGATGATTCTTCTGGGATTCCCTCTGCATTAGGGGATCTCTAACATGGGATGATGTCACATATAATGGCAGGGGTATCAATGTTGCATAAAGCCTCTCCCATTTAAGGAGAAAGACAGCATCATTTTTCAAGGCACACATCAGTCCCCTCACAGCACACCATCTGGAAACTGCTGATGTTGCTATTTCCTTCTCATTTGCTTCAGTCCCCAGCCCTTCCCAAAGCCAGTGTCCCCAGATAATATATAGCCATACTTAGTAGTACTCATCCTATTGAGCAAAATAAGGAACTAAATCATCACCAATTGGATATGAAAAATGGAAATGTGCTTCTAGCAGCTTTCTTGACAGATCTGACTTGGAAAACTGACTTTTTCCTCTGTTCCTTTTTCTAAGCACCAAACCACTGAAGAAACATTCATCTACCTTCCTTTACTATCAGCATACCTCAAAGAGTAACTCTCTCTCTCTCTCTCTCTCTCTTTTCATTTAACAGTTTCCCTGAAAGTGTTACAGAGCTAGGAGAAAACAAGAGTAGTTGGTTGGATGGGAGAGCATCAAAAAAACTGAAAGAGCAAAGGAAGAGACGGGCCTCAAGATGGTGCTACAAGGTAGTAGTTTATTTCTGAAGAACACCCAGTATGTTTTGACCATACATCTTTCTCCATATGACCCAGTAGTATTTGGATGCCACACCAATGTCACATGGATGCCAGCACAACATCTGTCATCATAACTCAAGACCATCCAGGTAATGTCATACCAGTGCAGCTCTCCCAGTGATGCCGTTGCAGCCTTTCCTAGCAACACTGATAGCATCCCTGGAAACCTTGACATAGTCCCTTGTTTACACAGCAACATTTTGATATTGGCCAGTGCACACTGTATACAAACCCCCTTCCTGGGCTTGATCCACGGCACAGATTAATGAGGACTTGTACCAGTGATATCCCTGGTATAAGTCTGAGTTGACCGATTGTGGCTGCCCAGGGCTTACCCCAGGGCAAAGGGACAATTGTCTCCTTACACTGAGGAGACCTCCAGCAGCCCAGAATCCCCTGCTGGATGCAGCATAGCCTGTGCTGGAGTTGCTGCATCACCGCGCAAGGATTTAGGTAAGATTGGGCTGATATACAATACTCTTGTTGGCATCCTTCAGTCTCTGAAGACTATGGTATCGCGCTCTGAATAGTGTTCTGGAACAGAGTGTCCTATCCAGTGCGCGAAGCCTGGGTAAGGTAGATATGGAGGATAGACTGTTACCCATGCAGCAAATCCCCCCTCTCCACGTCGCTGAAATGGTCCAATGGAAAGGCAGAGGCCAATACGGTTGGTTCCAGCGGCGTCGCAGGAGTTGCCAGAACGTGACTGTGTTCAGCCATGAACTGCCTCAGGGACTCCGGCTCCGGATTTTGCCTCGAGGTTGACTCCTGAAGCCTTTTCCATAACTGGATGTAGCCACAAGGCAGTGGAGGTTTGGGATCAGAGTTTTCCTTCTCTCAGATGAGCTGCCTTCCCAGGCTGACGAGTCCTTATATACAATAAGATAATAAGGAATAAGAGAAAACAGCATAAGTAAAATAATGAACGATGCCTATGTCATGGCACAAGCCTATGCACGTTTACTCAGAAGTAAGTTCCACTGTGTTCAATGGGTCTTATTCCCAAGGAAAGCTGTATAGGACTGCAGGCTAAAGCATCAAATCAAAACTTGTTCCATTTTCTTACCATCAGGAGACAACTATGGTTTTTGACGAACTGATTAATTTCCAGAGCTATGATCATCCTTACTTTGAGCGGAATTAGTGTTCACAATAAACATGGGTCCACCGTGACTTCATGACTCCCACTGTCTAAAATGGCTCTGAAGGCAAGGGGCCACTTCCATGGTGTGTTGAGGCCTCCTGTAAAACTTAGTGCTGTGCCCCCCCATAGCTATGCTACTGTGCCATTATAGTTGTAGCACAATCCTAGGCATGTCTACTCAAAAGCAAGTCCCTCTAAGTTCAATGGGGTTTACTCCCAGGAAAGTGTGTGTGGGATTGCAGCCTTGGCCACTTTAGGACTGTCTATTGAAAGGCAGGATAGAAATGAAAAAATAAAATAAAATGTAAATAAATAAATGGAACTACAGGTCCAGCCTATTTATACACGGATTTTTTATACACAGATTTGACTCAACATGAATGGCCCCTGCAAATGAGAAGGAATATGCTGATCCCTGGAGAAGGGGGAAAATGCACCCCTTTAAAATTAGTTTAAAAAACTGAACAGTCCTTTAACAAGGGGGGGGGGGGAAGCTGGCTGACAATCCATCAATCCTTCTCTCTCCAGCCCTCCCTTCACCCTGAGCAAGTGAAAGATAGATACTTTGCATTGGTGAAGGGAGGGGTCAGAGTGAAGCCTTTCTAAGCACTTTGAGAGAGACTGATTGTTGGATTGTGGTCTTAATGATTCTATCTTAACATCACAAAGGTCAGCAAGACTGTTTTTAAATCACCAGAGCAAAATAAACTTTGCTGGAGGTCTGGAGGCAGGAGGTCTGGTCTAGAGGGTAGAGCCTCCACTGTTAGCCTGAAGATAACATCAGAAGGACAGGGCAGCTCCCTGAAAAGCTGAGAATGGGGAGACCTTGAAGCAGCTGACAAGCCCAGCTGAGTGATTCCACCTGCTCTTGGTGTGAGCAAGAAGCGTCTTGGCTGCCTTCCATGTGAGAGATGGAGCTGCTTGTCAGCCTGCTGGGAGAACTGGAGGCTAGAAGTGAGACCAAACCAGGAAGATCCATTCTGAAATGTTGTTGGTTCTTGAAAGAGAGAATCCCCTTGAGGGATTTAGAAACACCTGCCTATGTAAACCGCCTTGAATAAAGTCAGAGGAGTAATCCAATGACCAGAAAGGCGGTATATAAATACCTAGTTATTATTATTTTTAAAATTGATTTGCTATAGTGTGCTTTTGCCATCCACATGAGCGCTAGGAACGGAACCCATGTGAATAATGAGGCCTGTACAGGCCTTCTTCATAGGATGAGGTCAGATTTTCTCTATGCCATCTTTTCTGCATCAACCGCATGCATACAGGGCATTCACCCAGGGCATACAATGTCTTCTCATTCCACAGGACTCTGGAATTGTTATTAGGCATATTCTGATCCCATTTTCCACCAAGGAGCAATGTGCACCATATGTACTTATCTCCCCCTTTTAGCCTCACAACAACCCTGTAAAGCAGCTATTGTCAACATTTTTCTTCTCGTGGCACACTGATCTCTATGGTCTTTGTGTCTTCTGATGTCACGTATGGCTTCCAGGAGACTTGGGTTCTGCAGCTCTGTAGTAACACATTCTCTGTCTTTTTTCCTCTGCCGGCTCTGCCGGGCAGACAAATAGTTAATACAAACAGTTGCCCTAGAAACAGAGCCACAGAACCTGGATGAGTTTTTTTTTAGCAGTTTTCAACACTGTACTCCAAACCCATGTGGCACACCTGCAGACCTTTCATGGCACACCTATGTGGTGCAGCACACTCACTGAAACTAAAGCATTTTCAACTAGGAGAGAAAGAGTAATTGGCTCGTTGCCACTGAGCAGGCTTTTGTGACTGAGCAGGTATTTCAAGCTGCACATTCTAAAAGTCCAGCACTCTGCCATATGAACAGATGAAGCTGCCTGAATAATACCATAATTCACACCTGTTTATGTGTTAGAATGTTGGCAACCTTCAGTCTCGAAAGACTATGGTATCGCGCTCTGAATGGTGGTTCTGGAACAGCGTCTAGTGTGGATGAAAAGGCCTATTCGGGTGTGACAATCCCTTCCACACTGGGAGCAAGTGCAGTCTGTCCCTAGTCTGTCTCCCTGGCTATGGGCCTTCCTTCTTTGCCTCTTTGCCTCAGACTGTTGGCCAAGTGTCTCTTCAAACTGGGAAAGGCCATGCTGCACAGCCTGCCTCCAAGCGGGCCGCTCAGAGGCCAGGGTTTCCCACCTGTTGAGGTCCACTCCTAAGGCCTTCAGATCCCTCTTGCAGATGTCCTTGTATTGCAGCTGTGGTCTACCTGTAGGGCGCTTTCCTTGCACGAGTTCTCCATAGAGGAGATCCTTTGGGATCCGGCCATCATCCATTCTCACAACATGATCGAGCCAACGCAGGCATCTCTGTTTCAGCAGTGCATACATGCTAGGGATTCCAGCACGTTCCAGGACTGTGTTGTTTGGAACTTTGTCCTGCCAGGTGATGCTGAGGATGCGTCAGAGGCAGCGCATGTGGAAAGCGTTCAGTTTCTTCTCCTGTTGTGAGCGAAGAGTCCATGACTCGCTGCAGTACAGAAGTGTACTCAGGACGCAAGCTCTGTAGACCTGGATCTTGGTATGTTCCGTCAGCTTCTTGTTGGACCAGACTCTCTTTGTGATTCTGGAAAACGTGGTAGCTGCTTTACCTATGCGCCTGTTTAGCTCGGTATCAAGAGAAAGAGTGTCAGAGATCGTTGAGCCAAGGTACACAAAGTCATGGACAACCTCCAGTTCATGCGCAGAGATTGTAATGCAGGGAGGTGAGTACACATCCTGAACCATGACCTGTGTTTTCTTCAGGCTGATTGTCAGTCCAAAATCTTGGCAGGCCTTGCTAAAACGATCCATGAGCTGCTGGAGATCTTTGGCAGAGTGGGTAGTGACAGCTGCATCGTCACTTTACGTCGTTTATGTGTTACCTGTTTACATATGTGCCATATGAACAGATGAAGCTGCCTGAATAATACCATAATTCACACCTGTTTATGTGTTATACCATAATTCACACCTGTTATGCTCCAGCAGCCCTTCTGAAACTCAGGGAGGTTATGTTTGTGGCCTCCCCATGCCTCAGACACCTCCAGAGGTGACCAGAAAATAATTTCTGGTCATGACCGGAGGTCCTCTGATGGCCTTGATTCAGATTCGATTATCCATGGGCTTCGGTATCCATAGGGGGGTCCGGGAACGAATCCTCTGTGGATATCAAGGGCAATCTGTATAAGCTTCTCTATTATATTCCCCAATATGTTTTATCAACACAAAATCAAGCTTGTGAAAAAAAAAAAATTAACTACTGCTGATGGACTGCCACTCATTCCTTAAATTAAATGCCAAGCTTGTGAAGTGCCCTCCCGGTACATGACTCTTTAGAAGTCCCATGACATTCAATGGTATGTACTCCCTTGTAACTGTATTTAGCATCCTATGCTCCAATCCTTTGTGTATGTACCTACACAAGTGTGTGTACCTACACAATGAACGAGTCCTACTGAACACAGTAGAATTCTGAGTAAACATGTGCTATTAATGCATTCTAAATGTTTAAAGAAGCCCATAATACCATTGACTAGAGGTTTCACCCCACATAAATGTTACCACAATGGACAACACAAATGTAAACAAAACCGTAAACCTATTTATGCAATAAACAATTGTAAACTAAATTATTGATAGTAAGCTATGGGAGGTAAATGCAAAAAATCTCTAACAGCAGATGCTTAATACTTGGTTGTGCAATATTCTGTTGTACATCGTGTTTCATTCTGCAATTCAAGACTTCTTTGTATTTAGTAATTATTACAGAATATTTTATCTTCACTTTAATATATAAATTTCAGTTGATGAGGTCAAACGTCTGAAAGAAATCTAAAAAGAGAAGGAAAAAATGCATGCTTTAGCTGCACCATCGTACACTTACATCATGCAGTCATGACATGAGATTATTATTATTATTATTATTATTATTGTTATTATTATTAACAGTATTTATATACCGCTTTTCAACAGAAAGTTCACCAAGTGGTTTACAGAGAAAATAAAACAAACAACTAATGGTTCCCTGTCCCAAAAGGGCTCACAATCTAAAAGGATGCAAAAGAACACCAGCAGACAGCCACCAGAAAAGACAGTGCTGGGGTGAGGAGGGCCAGTTACTCTCTCCCCCCCCCCACTAAATAAAAGAAGAGCACCCACTTAAAAAGTGCCTCTTACCCAGTTAGCAGGGGTTAGAGAATATGTCAGGTTGCTGGTAAATCACGGTGTTGAGAGGTTGACCTTCACATCCATACTCAATGTATTTGGCATCTCTCCGTCACATACCAGATCCAGTCAGGATTCAAATGCAGAATTATGTCATGAATGTATGTCATGAATAACAATAATAAGTGCTATTGTGATCTCTTCATGTTCATTCATTAGTGTACACTTTACATCTTTCCTGCCACTTTTGGTCATGGTGCCAGGGATTGAGTTGAGGTTTGAATGTAACATATAGAATGGTATCCTGGGTGTGCACACCAACTCTCATGTCAGTATCTCAGTATCAAAGGCATATACTTCAATACAAGATATTTGCATTTCCCTCTTTGTTTTGAAAACAAGAGGTGGGGTCATGTTGGTGTTCAAACTTGAAACATAGGGTGGTGTCTTTAATGTGCAGGCTAACTTTCATTCTGACATCTCAATCTTCCAGGAAGTTATTGCATTGTTTGTAAGGTGTCAGGTAATGTGTGTATTGAACATGGGCTCCAGGCACTTATGATCTACATCTCACCTCCTGCATCACCAGCCCTCTGCAAACCTGGCAGACAGAGCATTGCAATGGAAGGGCCCTGTTGAGGCTGCAGGAATTGTCAGAGGACCCCAAAGGCCTATCCCTACTTATTTGAACCTATATTGCTTAAGTAACTGGATAAAGGGCACTTTTGCAGTGGTGGTTCTCTTTGTTTAGCAGGGAGAGAGCAACAGTCTGTAATCATCTAACAACAGTGATTGTCTCCCTTGTGTTTTTAGATCAGTAATCTGTGAGCCTCTTTGGTCAACGGACCATCTGCTAAGTGAACCTTCTTTTGTTGACAAGCAATTTATAAATATTCTTAATCAATAATGATAATAAATAAAGCCCTAGGTTCAGAGCTTGCTTCTCAGTCTGAACACATTATGCAAAGTGTAGAAGCAAAAACATTTTGCTACCCTGTTCTGTGACCTTTTCTGGAAATCACCCTTAGGCCTAGCTCTGCCCAAACCTCTGCCTCTGGCCTCTAGGATCCTGCCTGGCTTGCTTCCACCTCAACTTTGTCTGCTTTGGACCATGCCCTTGTCTTGGCAATCAGTGGCCTGGAACAGACCAGTCTAAGCCACTATCTAAGTGACGCAATGCAGCTTGTAATCCTGTATATGTGCCTTGGTGTACACAGGGAACGCTTCCTGATTCACTTCAGCTGAGGGGGAAACCTCTGCACTTGCATCTCTTTGAGGAACACAAACAAAGTCACAATAAAATATGTGACAGAAGCGCAAAAATCTTTAGTGTAGAACTGATTTTAAAAATGCCACATAACCATTGTGTTCTGGTGTGGGCCTGGTCAGAGATTACCCTCTGAGCTTGATCTTGAGCATGTTGCAGTCTTGTGAACACTCATGCCCTGCCATCCATGTCTCTCTCTCTCACCATATGGCCCAGTCAAATCTCACATCCTTGGAGAGTTAGACCTAATATAGATGCAATGCTTTTCATATAGATGCTAATATAGATGCTGCTAATGTGCTAGATGAGGTGGCTCATCCCCACACGTGCTTATGGATCTTAGTGGTATGTAGTTAGTGTGGGGTTACAAAAGACATCCAAGGCTTTTCTCCTCTTCTTTAAGATGACACATTGCTTGTTGTTTAGGGGGAAGTGTGCTAGGCAATTCTTCATTCTCGGTCCTTCTCTGAAATGGTTGTTGATACATTCTCTATATAGGGAATAGGAGATGACAGAAGAGATGATCACAGAAAGAGACATAATGCCCAGGTAGTCTCTGCAAGATCAGCTGGTCTCCTGGTCATAGATGACTGATGTCTGCCCAAGCAGTGGTCCATGTGATCATAATGGAAGCGATCACATTGCCATGGAAGGTGCTCCACCTTGATACTTAACTTAATCTGCTCTTTTTTTCCCCTGTGCATGCTCTGTAAGCACACATGCTCATTTTTAGTTCCTGGCATGTTAGGTCTGTTTAGCTTCATCACATGGGCACACCGGCAATCCTGGCCCCTGTGCCACCCAGGGCCAAGAATGCAGAATGCTGCCCCACCACAGAGGAAAATGCTGCCCCCCACTGTCATGTCCAGGGGCCTTTGGAGGGCCGGAGGAGGTCACATATGGCCTCCAGAGGCCTCCAGAAGGCCTTTAAAACATCACTTCCAGTTTTCAGTGATGTTTAAAGGCCCTCTGGAGGCTTTTCTGAGGGCCATGGAGGTCATGCACAGGCTTACCTGATGGGCAAGCAGTTTATCCACCATTACTATCCCCACACACACATCTAATTAAGCTGGAAAGATCTTGCAGGCTGCAAAATAAAACGAGTATATTCATTCATGCACAAAGTGAAGTCTATGGGTGAGAATAGGGCTGCAAGTCTAACCACACTTTTCTGAGAATAAGCCCCATTGAACAAAATAGGACTTACTTCTGAGTAGACCCAGTTAGGATTGTGCCCTCAGTGTTATTCAGCCTGGCCCATGAATGAAGAAGTCATGCAATAACTGCAATTTCTAGCTTAGCTCTTATTTGCCTACTGAAAATATGGTTTCAAAATTTGGATTGGAAATCTGTAGAAATGTTTTTAGAGGAATACTGATTAAATTGACCAAAGTGTCTTGGCCACGATAAAGCCGGTCAGCGTTGCCAAAAATCCACTCTCTGGCACTCCTTAACACAGCTTTGCTAGCTAGCTACGGTTTTGTATAAACTGCGAGAAAATGATGGCGCACTTATTCCCCCGGGTGTTTGAGCCAAAGGAATAACACTAAGAGCCCCAAAGAAGACTTGGACAAGTGCTAACGGCAGTTCTTTCAACATCAAGTCACTGGAAACACTAAAAGAATAAGAAGAAAATCAGTGCAGTGGCTTAACAGTGCCTAAAGCTTTATCTCTCATTCTGTCAGGAACCAAGAGCAGTGTGTACGGAAAGTACAGTTTATTATTTCTGTACCGTGACCAAGTGCAGAAATACCTTCAGGAAATCACCAGAAAGCTCGAAAAGCAAAGCATCTCTTGTGTGTCTGGCTCAGTAAGACTATAATTGAATCAGCCACAATCTATTAAGTGCTGTGTTTTGCAAGAGGAACTGGGGGGGGGGGGAGTGCCGCCTCTTTTTGCAGCATTATGGGAATATCTGTTTTGCGCTTATAAGCTGGGTCACAGTATCTCTGACTGTGTCTTCTAACCTCAGGCAGAAAATGTGCTTGCTGAAAAATTTGCAGCCTTACCCAGGGCTGGCCCATGACCTCCTGCTGCCTGAGGCAGCCTGCCAAATACTGTCCCCTTTAATCAATACTGGGCCATCCTCTGCTCCTCCTCCTCCTGTCCAGTGCTGTCATTCAGCACTCCCCTCCCCTCCACATTTCCTCTTCCTTTTTGACCTCCTCTACCTTTTCCAGTCCAGGGAATGGAAGGAGGAGGAGTGGAGGAAAGGGATGGGTACCCCCTCCCACCAATCTGCTGCCTGAGGAGACTTTTTTTTTTGTTGGCAACCTTCAGTCTCGAAAGACTATGGTATCGCGCTCTGAAAGGTGGTTCTGGAACAGCGTCTAGTGTGGCTGAAAAGGCCGATTCGGGAGTGACAATCCCTTCCACACCGGGAGCAAGTGCAGTCTGTCCCTGGTCTGTCTCCCTGGCTATGGGCCTTTCTTCTTTGCCTCTTAGTTTCAGACTGTTGGCCAAGTGTCTCTTCAAACTGGGAGAGGCCATGCTGCACAGCCTGCCTCCAAGCGGGCCGCTCAGAGGCCAGGGTTTCCCACCTGTTGAGGTCCACTCCTAAGGCCTTCAGATCCCTCTTGCAGATGTCCTTGTATCGCAGCTGTGGTCTACCTGTAGGGCACTTTCCTTGCACGAGTTCTCCATAGAGGAGATCCCTTGGGATCCGGCCATCATCCATTCTCACAACATGACCGAGCCAACGCAGGCGTCTCTGTTTCAGCAGTGCATACATGCTAGGGATTCCAGCTCATTCCAGGACTGTGTTGTTTGGAACTTTGTCCTGCCAGGTGATGCCGAGGATGCATCGGAGGCAGTGCATGTGGAAAGCGTTGTTTCCTTTCCTGTTGTGAGCGAAGAGTCCATGACTCGCTGCAGTACAGAAGTGTACTCAGGACGTAAGCTCTGTAGACCTGGATCTTGGTATGTTCCATCAGCTTCTTGGACCAGACTACTTCTTATTTATTACAGTAGAGGGGGGGCCCATACCTGTGGATCCCGTATTCGCAGATTCACTTATCCACGAATTGGGTCCACTGGGCCCCCCGCACGTGCCCCTGGCGCATGTCACCTCCAGAGGGTCCTCTGAGCTCAGCAGAGGCTGCACACATCCATCCATGGGGGTAGGTGCATTCCTTGTATCCATGGTTTCAGTTAACTGTGGGGGGTTCTGGAACTGAACCCCTGTGGACACCAGGGCAGGCCTGTCTTTCTTTCTCATAGACTCAAGATGGTTTACATAGGCAGGCTGAACATAAACCCCATATATCAAAGAGGTTTTTACAAATATTATTCCATGAGAAAATCGTGTAGAAACTCCGCTTCTCTGGTTGCTTCCCTTCATAGTGTAGCCCTCATCATCTTGGCCAACTCTTGCACTTTTCAAGCTCTTGCAGGTAGCTGCACCAAGCTGCAGACAAGTTTCTCAAGGATGCTATCTTTTTTTTGGCAGCTGACTCCTCCACACTTCACTTCTCCTCAGAATTACGCCAGCAATCTCTTATCTCTCATCCAAGGCAGATGATCCTGCTTAGCCTTTTTAGGCCAGGCGACAGCTCAACCTCCAAACCACACCTCCTGCCCCCTACTTGTACCTACTTCAGGAGGTCTGGCTCAGTTGGTAGAGCTGCCGCCTTGTATACCTGAAGATCTGAGGCTGCCAGTTCGAAACAACCGGAAGTACTGACACGCTGATATACTGATGAGCTGACCCTCGGTGGCAGAGAGGAGTTACCCTCAAGTGGAGCGTGGGAGGCGAAGGGCCAGAGAGAGGCCAGATGGGGAAGGAATCCAGCTGGAACAAGGAATCCAGCTGGAATGAGGAGTTCTATGAAAGACTAGAACTATTCAATTGTAAAAATTCCTACAGGGGTTTAGAACAGCCTGCCTATGTAAACCGCCTTGGATTAAAGTCTGAGGAGAAATCTGATGACCAAAGAAAGGCGGTATATAAATAAATAAATAAATACTTCACTGTTTACTTGTCTGTTTCAAGGCACAAATGTGTTAAAGCACCATAAGTCACCTAGGACCGGGTTACATAAAACACAGGCAAGTAGATTTTATGATTCTGGGAGTGACTTTTTTTCCCTTACAGACCCTTGGGTGCTACTAGTGCAAAATGGCAGATTAGAAAAGAAGGAGCATGTCACAAAATGGCAGTTTATGCAGTCATTTATAGACAGCCAGGCAGCACTCAATCACTGAGCCAAACAAGACTGGGTTGGAATTTGAACCTGGGTTCAAGGGAGTGGGGGAAGACATAAGAAAAAAAATTCAAACCACTAAGGACGGGGGTGGGGTGGGGGGTGGGGATGGGCAGAAGGTCTGGGTGTGACCTTGACCACCTCATCACATAAGAGCTGTCCTGTCCATTTACCAGAGAACATTTCCTCAGCATCCCACCACCTTCAGAGATGTGGCTAGTAGGTGACACATGACAGGGCTGTTTCAGGCTAGCTTGCACTTGAACTGTTGCCTTCTTTACTGGTGCTCTCTTGTTTTTGCACTGTTCTGATTTTTTCCACTACTTCATTCTTTTTTTAATGATTGTTTCCTTCCGTAACCCCATCACATTACATTACACTGTGACTATATACACTTTACTTTTTTGCTGTCCTGTTATAGATCAGTTTACATTCCCCAAATGCTTTATAATCCTGATCTGCAATTCTATATACACACTGTAACTTGTATCACACCAAAGGTGAGTCCAGACAGCAACAGAGGGAGGCTTTATAGGTAGCACTATGTGAGTACTAGTACTATTCTGCCCTTATTGTTCAGACTTGGATCCAAAGACATGAGCTGAACTCTACAATAAAAATGTGGGGGGATATCAAGGGGCAACCTTGTATGTGTGGAAATGCCTTTGACTGAAGCAAGAGAATGTTTGAAGTATATAATGTTCACACTATGGATAGCCTTCATTCGGGTGGAGGGTATTAGCTATTCCCCTGGGCACCTCTCACCCCTTAATGAGAAAGCCCATTATTGCAGGTCGAGGAGTAAAACCCCCTTCTCCCCTTAACTAAATCTTCTGCCTTTGCTGTTGAGGAAATTTTACCTGCCCACCCCTTTCCCCATAAAGGGCTCCTGCTGTCTCCTCCATTGCTGCTGCAGCTCCAGAGAGTGGGAGTTTTCTTTGTCTTTTCCAAAAGGGGGTGTGTGTGCATCCCAGCACTGAGATGCTCAGAACATATTTGAATAACAAACCCCAAAAAGAACATGACAGAAACTGGGTGTTGGGAGGGGGATAACAGAAATGTAGCAATCAATGCCTTGATCAGTTGCTGAACAGGTAATTGACAGAGAGGAGGGAGAATGAAAAAGGCCTGCTCAAACACTTACACCAGCCACTTCATAAACAACACCTGAAGGCACTGCACTTCAGTTCACACCTGAAGGCACTGCACTGCAATTGTGATGATATCTACAAATCACTGTAACAAAACAGAATGGGAATATATGCCTGGGAAACAGTTGGAATGCAATGGGATGACATGCAATGGATGGAAGAGTCATCAGAATTATTAGGAAAAAATGAATGAGCAAATAGTATCAACACTACCACAAGAAGTTAGAGCGACAACCAACCAACTCTTAAATCAGCATCCTTCCCTTTATAGAGATGAAAAACTGACAGCCCAATCCTAAGCATAGACAATGGGGCTTACTCCCAGTTAAGTGTAGATAGGATTGCAGTCTGAGCTGTAGCAGCCCATAGTTTCACTCCTTGGGCACTGCTTGCCTTCTCTTCCAGAGCCACATTCTATACAGGACATTATACTTTGTCATTTATTTACTACACTTGAATTCTACTCTTGCTCTGGCAAACTCTGAGCTGTCTAACTGGATTTCCCAATGCATCTTCAGTTCAGGTGCTGATTAGGTGAAGACCTGCTTAGCATTAATCATGATAACATCCTGTGCCTTTAGCACCCTTTGGACTATTCACCCATGTAGGTGGGGACAAAAGCCCTGGTTTTTGAAGAGATTATGATTACATTTACTTCTCTATCACTTCTTTGAAGTGAAGATCAAATGTAAATCAAGATCAAATTCTCAGTGCCTTACTGCCATTCTTCTTTGACGAGTATTTATGAGACAGCAGCGATGTCTGCAGCAACTCAGCAGAATGTTTGCCAGAAAAATTAAATTAAATATTCCCATACTCAGTATTTCAAAATGACATTAGACACATGACAGAAGCCAGGCCCCAAATTCTTGGTCCAGATCCCAAGCCTCTTACAGTTCAGGATATTCACATTCAAGATATTTGCACTGACCCTTTTCAGAGACAGTCATCACAGCCATAAACTGAATCTTGATCCAGATCTGGATTTTAGATTTATTAAGGTTGTACTCCTAAATATGCTTGTGCAAATTTACTTGAAAGTAAGCCCCAGAAAATTCAGTGGGTCTTTCTTTCAAACAAGCACAAACCATATCCAGCTCCACAGTTCATATGTTTAATGTGAACAGAGAGAGTGCCATGAAAACTGTGACTCCATCTATCAACATCACAGGCTGTTCATTAGCATCTGTAACATGAGTTAAATTTAACTTAGAGTAGCAGCAGCCCCCATTCACACAAGGCAGTCTTCCCTGCAATTTGCTCATTAACAAGCTGGCTAAAAGCTCAGCTTGTTTTCTTTTTTCTGCATTTGCTCTGCTTGGAGTTTGTAATGAGGCAAGACTGTGGTGGCACTTTTAACAACAAAAGGCTGCTATTTGCTTCCCTGCAAGAACTGTTAAATGCTCCCAATGTTTTCATTATTACAGAGTGGCAATACAAATGAAGGTCACAAAGTGTCTTTTCAGAACACAAAGACATCACACAAACTGGAGTAGGCAAGGGGAGAGAAGAATGAAGAAAGGGAATAGTTTTTCACATCATTAGTGCCATCCTCTCCCACAGCCTCTATATGTATCATCTCACTATATATCACTATAGCTGTATAGCACATATCCCTCTCTTCTCCTTTTACTACTACTACCACCATGCATGGTACATGCATGCACATAGTACATTACAAAGGGTAAGAGGCCAGGTCTCTGCCCTAAGGGGCATGCAATCTACAACTCCACTCAGGGGTACACCACAGAGAAAGGGGAGAGAAATGGAACTAATATGCATTTATTTTACTTTCCTATACCTAGGTTTGGCTGCAGTAGGTTATGGAGACTAGGGGGTTGTGATTTAGTTACAATATATGATTTCTACCCACTTTTTAATCCAGAAGGATTCACAAGGTGGTTGATGATGATGAAGAGGAGGATCTCAACCTTCCTCCAAAAGCTCAGGGCAGTGGACATGATCTCACTTTTGTCTGTCACCTCTCCAGCTCTCATTATAATGTTGTGTCTGTTTCCTATCCCCTCTTATATAACTTGTGTCATCCTTGGCTTGGCCTCCCCATACATCCCACCAGAACTACAGGTCTTTTTCATTGGCCAAAGACAGAGAGGGAGGGGCCAGGCCTGGCAGCTGAGTGTCTGATGCTGCTGTTATGTCAGCTGGATGCTAAGTCACCTAGTGGAGTGCTCCTTATTTCTCCACCACCATCCCAGCTGCAGGGTTTTTTCCCCACTACCCCAGAGCATGGTGGAAGGAGTCAGTAGTATCTGCCTGAGATGAAATATTGAGCAATGCTTTGTAGTGGGTTTTGCCTCTATTCACCCAACCTGAGCCAGGGAGCAGGCCACCATGCAGCATTGCAGAGGCAGATTGCCCAGAGCTTGTGGCCCAAGCTCCAGAGACCCAGCTCCAGAGATTCTAGGCCAGGGCCACAAGCCCTCCTGCTCTCGCTCTGGCAGGTCAGAAGCACCCACGGCTTGTGTCACTTTTTGGCATCCCTGCTGCAGCTTGGCCACTAACATTACACTGATATGATCAGGAGGCATTTCATGTTTGAATTGATCTCCCAGTTTTAATCTCCAAGATCAAGCATTGCAGTCATCATGCCATTTGGTCTCTATAGGGGATTGCAGTATCCTAGAAATAGGATTTGGTGTTATTTCCTGCTCTTCTATTGAAGCTGTTGTAGCTTCACTTTTATTGGGTCTCCATCACAACTGTGACATCTAGTAAGTGAAGTGCAGATGGGAACATGGGGGGGGGGGTGTACAACACTGCATGTCTCAAACTAGCACCACATTCTTGAGGAGCTGAGAATCCCTCCTTCTTCTCCTTCCTTGCTGTTCATTCTCTCTGCATCCCTATGGGGAAAAAGCGTATTGCCATTTCCTTCCTCCAAGTCCAAACCATGCTGTTCTCCAGCTAGTGAGAGCTCCAAAGAAGGAAGGGAAACTTTTACTTTCGTAACAATACTTGGCTTTTGAGTTGTGCATGTGAAATGTGCAAAGTACATCACATAACATGAGGCAGGGACCATAGCTCCATGATGGAACATCTGCTTGTCATGTTCAGCCATCCTTTGGTTAAAAAGCTCAGGGAGCAAGTGATGGGAAAGGCATTGCAGACAGGGGAGAGCATTCTGGGCTGGAATGGCCTGACTCAGTGGCATAGCTAAAAGGGGTGTAGGATAGCAACTGCATTGGGTTCAGGCTGCCTGGGGGCAACAGTCTGGCTGGCCTCCCGCATAAATGTGCCCCCTCATTCCTCTCATGCCTCTTGCAGAAAGCGCTGGAAAAAACTGCACTCTTTGCAAGAGGGGCAGCAGGGATCAGTCTGGCTACTTGGTCTGTGACAGATCAGGAGAGAGATCTTGGGGTGGTGGTGGACAGGTCGATGAAAGTGTCGACCCAATGTGCGGTGGCAGTGAAGAAGGCCAATTCTATGCTTGGGATCATTAGGAAGGGTATTGAGAACAAAACGGCTAATATTATAATGCCATTGTACAAATCTATGGTAAGGCCACACCTGGAGTATTGTGTCCAGTTCTGGTCGCCACATCTCAAAAAAGACATAGTGGAAATGGAAAAGGTGCAAAAGAGAGCGACTAAGATGATTACGGGGCTGGGGCACCTTCCTTATGAGGAAAGGCTACGGCATTTGGGCCTCTTCAGCCTAGAAAAGAGACGCCTGAGGGGGGACATGATTGAGACATACAAAATTATGCAGGGGATGGACAGAGTGGATAGGGAGATGCTCTTTACACTCTCACATAATACCAGAACCAGGGGACATCCACTAAAATTGAGTGTTGGGTGGGTTAGGACAGACAAAAGAAAATATTTCTTTACTCAGCGTGTGGTCGGTCTGTGGAACTCCTTGCCACAGGATGTGGTGCTGGCGTCTAGCCTAGACGCCTTTAAAAGGGAATCGGACAAGTTTCTGGAGAAAAATTCATTACGGGGTACAAGCCATGATGTGTATGCGCAACCTCCTGATTTTAGAAATGGGTTATGTCAGAATGCCAGATGCAAGGAAGGGCACCAGGATGAGGTCTCTTGTTATCTGGTGTGCTCCCTGGGGCATTTGGTGGGCCACTGTGAGATACACAGGAAGCTGGACTAGATGGGACTATGGCCTGATCCAGTGGGGCTGTTCTTATGTTCTTATGATCCCTTTGCTCTGGGGGCGGTGAGCAGGGGTCTCAGGGGGCAAGCAGGCAGGGGCTGGGTGGGAGACTGAGAAGAGAAATGAGATTCCAGTCCCTGCTTGCAGCTCTTGGGGGGGTGAGCAGGAGAGGGGTTCGGGGTGGAGGGAGTCAGCAGATTTTTTTTTTTATTAAAAAAAAACTGGTGTGACATCACTTCCAGGTGTGTTGTGGGGGGCATCATTTTTAACTCTGCCCCAAACTCCAGAGTGAATAGCTATGCCACTGGTCTGACTCTATATAAGTCGGCATTATGTGTCCATTATTTTGGTGATCCTTACAACAGATCTGTAAGCTAAGTCATTAAGGGGGGTTTCCTATATGGCATTTCCCTATGCATGCATGCAGCATCTATGGATAGAGGCCCTCTGCCTCCTGAGTGCCTGATGCTTCACTGTCAGTCAGTCAATCCAATCAATCATGAGAAGACTATCACCCGCTTCTAAGCACTCAGAGAAATACTAGTCTAGATGCACCTCTGCCTGACCCAGCAAAGCAATCCTCACGCCCTGTCTCTCTGTTTCAGTCTAGATTGAAAAAAGATGCCTAGGGGGGACATGATTGAGAAGTACAAAATTGTGCAGGGGGTGGATAGAGAGATGCTCTTTTTCCTCTCACAACACCAGAACCAGGGGACATCCTCTAAAAATGAGTGTTGGGAGAGTTAGAACAAACAAAATATTTCTTTACTTAGTGTCATTAGTCTGTGGAACTCCTTGACATATGATGTGGTGATGGCATCTGGCTTAGATGCCTTTAAAGGGGGATTGGATCTGGAAGAAACATCGTCCATCACAGGTTACAAGCTGTGATGGATATGTGCAACCTCCCCAATTTTAGAAGTAGGCTACCACAGAGTGAGTGGCACATGCAAGGGAGTGGCACCAAGTCTCTTGTTGTTTGTGTGCTCCCTGGGGCATCTGGTGGGCCACTGTGAGTTGCAGGAAGCTGGACCACATGGGCCTTTGGTCTGATCCAGCAGGGCTCTTCTCAGGTCCTGTTCTTGCAGCCAAGCGCGGCTGCCCCTCTCAGAGTGCTGTCCTAAGCAGCCACCAAAGCCTGCTTGGCAGTCAGGCTGGCACTGACGCTAGCTGTAATTTGCTGGGGCGGCGGGGGGGGGGGGGCTGTGCTGGAAAGAAGGGAGGAGGTGGTTTCCTTTCCCACTCCCCTTATGGAATGTCCTCCCCTGAGCAGGGGGAAGGGGGGGCGCCCCACGCACGCCACCTCGAGCCCAGGGCCAGCTGCACAATGGACCCGCTGGATGGGTCTGAAAAATCACTGCAGCAGGCGGGCAGGGCAGAGATTCAGATCTTCGCAGGGGAGCCTCTGGCTTCGCTGGCAGACTCCCCCCGCCGCGTCCTTGTGCATGTGTAGCTCTTCTGCTCCTCCCTCCCTCCAGCCCACGAGGTCCCATTTTTTCCTCCCCTGCCTGGCGCGGCTCTGCAGGGTGATGGACAGCTGAGCACCGGAGACTCCAGCGAGCCCGAGGGCCGGCAGGCAGTCCTGCTGCTACTTGCAGGAGGAAGAAGGGACTCCGCGCGGGGCCGGGGGGACTTGGGCCGGCTCTCCTCGCTACTCGGGGGAAGGGGGGAGGACTGGCGTCTCCCCCTGGCTGCTGGGCACTTTGCGCTCGGTTTTGGTCTCCACGGTCGCTGGCGTTGCAGAGGGAGGGAAGGAGGCTGAGGCTGCAACCTTGTTCACACTTTCCTGGGAGTAAGCACCATTGACTCTAATGGGACTTGCTTCAGAGTAGGCAGGCATAGACTAGGGCTGTGAGGCTGCAATCCTATCCACGCTTCCCTGGGAGTAAACCCCATTGAACTAGTGGGACTTACTTCAGAGTAGGCAGGCATAAGCTAGGGCTCTGGACGCTGCAATTCTATCCACACTTGCCTGGGAGTAAGCCCCATTGAACTAATGGGATTACTTCAGAGTAGGCAGGCATAGACTTGGGCTGTGAGGCTGCAATCCTATCCACACTTGCCTGGGAGTAAGCCCCGTTGAACTAATGGGACTTACTTCTGAGTAGACAGGCATAGGCTTGGGCTCGGAGGCTGCAATCCTATCCACACTTGCCTGGGAGTAAGCCCCATTGAACTAGTGGGATTTACTTCAGAGCAGGCAGGCATAAGCTTGGGCTCTAAGGCTGCAATTCGATCCACACTTGCCTGGGAGTAAGCTTCGTTGACTATAATGGGACTTCCTTCTGAGTAGACAGGCACAGGATTGGACTCGGAGGCAGGAAAGATCTGGACGGAGGAATCTCTTGCTGGTCTCCATCCAGCCGCCGAGAGCGCAGCGCAGCGCAGAGCAGGGCCCCCTTCGCAGGCTGAGCCTCCTGATCCGTCTGTGCATCTCTCCCCCCCCTTCCTCCTCTCCAGCTTTCCCTCCCCTCTCCGCTCCCGGGATACGTATGAGAGGGTCGGCTCTCCATCTGCCCCCACTCTGCCGGCTGGAGGGGAAGCCTCTCCTGGGCGAGGAGATGAGCGGGTTCCCCCGGCGGTGGCGGCGGCAGCAGCAGCAGCAGCAGCGCTAAGGAGAAGTTCGGGAGGACCTGCCAGGTGGCGACCACCCGCTCGGTGCAAACTTTGGTCGTCCTGCCGCCGGCAGCCCCGCTCCAGCATGTAAAGGGAAGGGCCAGGGCGACGGCCTCTTCCTGCTCAGACTAGCCGAAGGGTAAGGGACGCAGACTCCGTGCGGGGGCTTTGGGGGCAGCACTCGCGGAGGCAGGGAACTGGGTCCCGCATCTCTGCAGCCTCCGCACCCGCACGCTTCCCATGCCGGTCATCGGGGGTGGAGGGTCTTTCCTCCTCCAGTGCCTCTGGCGGGAGGGGCTGCGCCTGGCCAGTATTTTGCTTTCAAGCTGCTCCTGGGGCTTTCCCCGAGAACAGCAAGAGCCGGTGGCGTAGCTGAGGGGGAAAGCACTAAGTTTTGCAGGGAGCCTCACCGGGACGTGCAAGGGGCCTCTCTCCTCATTCCAGGCATTCGCCTCCGTTTTGCTCCCCCCACCTGGAATGACTCGGAAGGGAAGGGGCCCCTTGCACGCCCTGGCGAGGCTCCCTGCAAAACTTAGTGCTTTGCCCCCCCTCTTGCTACGCCACCGGCAAGAGCTCCTCCTCAGTCAATTTAATACCTCCGTTTTGCTCCCCCCCGCCGCCTGGAATGGCTCAGAAGGGGAGGGAATGGCTGCAAAGGGCCCCTTGCAGGCTGCAGTGAGGCTCCCTGCAAAACTTGGTCCCCTCTCTAGCTAACGCCACCAGAAGGACTACCTCCTCAATCAATTTATTTTATCCCACATCCAAGCAGTTCAGGATAGTATACTTCGTTTGCCTGCTCCCCTCCCCTTTTATCTTCACAACAACCCTGTGAGGTAGATCAGGGGTGCTCTGCTCTCCACACCCTTTGTCTTTCAGGGAGGGTTTTCTGGAAAGCCAGATTGCCCAGCTTCCCTCCTTCCTCTCCTGACCAAATCCAAGCCAGGCTCATGGTTTGGGGAGGGCAGGGGAAGGGAGAGGGAAACCATGTGCTGGGAATAGGGAGAGATCAAGTGCTGCCTGATTTCTCTTCTCTCCCTCCCTCCAGTGACACAGGTTGTGTGGAGCCGGAGGGAGTCCCCGCTGCACCCAAAGGAGTGATGCTCATCAGAGAAGTCCTCCATTGCTGCTGGCCTTCCCTGCTGCTTCACTGGGCACTCCACCCCATCTGGGGCTTTGTTCAGGTAATGCCATTCCTTTTGCAGGTGATACTTCTAACTTAGAGTGTGTCCATCCATCTGCTCCCAGATAGCAGGGATGCTTACCTGCTGCAAGGTACTTCACTTCTGAACTGTTTGAATTGCCCAACTTGCTAGGGAGCACACCAGTGCAGATAGTACAGAAGCCAAGTACCTTCCTGCCAGATTAAAGGACTGCTTTTTGAACATGGTGGTTTGTGCAGCTCCCTGGAGATGAGATTAACTGAGGAATGAGGGGAATTGTAGGGTGTTAAAAGCAGCTACAATTGTGTTGTGGTTGATGCTGTACATAAATAGCTAGCAGCAAGTTTCTGTGTTTTTGTATAGTAGAGAGAGGATTGGAAGATCTGGGAATTGTGCCTCACTATTTGTTTTCTGTTACTATGATCTGGAGTTCCTGCTTCTTTATTTAGTACACTTCTGTCTTGGAGCCCCCGATGGCATACATGCCAGTCACCCTGCACTGTGCAGACCTAGACCTGGATGTATCATATACACATAGTGTCTCAGGGCACTGGTCTGAATTAGTTCTGTGTCTGCTTATTGCATCAGGTAGCATGGGCTGTTGGGTACCAAAGTGCATGTCAGATGAAACAGTACATTTCTGATGCTGAAACCATATATGACTGTGGCAAACAAGACCCACCAGATCTGCATAAAGAAAGCTCCATGTGCAGAGGAACCCCTACAGGACTTTCTGGCTTATCCGCCTGTTCTCTAATACCGATTCTTCTAAACTTACCTGGGTCCTTAAGTAGAAATATTGCTTAAATACAATTGTTTAGAAATATCTCCTAAAGTAGGTGGTGTGTTTTTTTTTAAAGAACGGTTTTGAAATACAATTCAGGCTTGATGTTTTTAGTTTAGGGAAATTATTTGCTGCCTAAGCTGAACCATAGTTACTCAGAAGTAAGAACCATCACATTGGTTTCAAGCAAATATGTTTAGGCCTACTGCCAGTGAGAGGATTTAAAGGAATCAGGGTAAGCAAGGCAGATGCAGGATTTGTTCACATTTGAGCTGGGAAGGTAGGTGCCCAGTGGAGCTGCGAGTCTTAAGTTTTCATGAAAATAGTTTACATCTAGAAGATCTTGATGTTTCAGGCGGTTTGGCTTAAGTAATCTGTGGTGTGCATTCTGTGGTCCAGGAAGCTTTGCTCTCCTAAGATTCTGCTGCTCAGATAGGGGGTGTGGTTTAGAGTTTTCAACACTGTAGTAATAGCCTGAATACCTCATCTTTAATCATTACTGTGTTCTTGTCAATTTGACTGGTGTTGTTGGTTGCCTCTTTACTCACAGATCGATATGTTTTACTCAGTGTGCTACTTAATGTTTCAACTTTGATAATGTAGCTTGCCTGTTTTTAAGTTGCATTTAGCTTGGAGAATACTGGCTGGGAACTATCCACACTTCTTGACAGCTTTCTCCCTTTTTGTGAACTTGGGACCCTTAGGGTTATTACATGCCTTTACAAGGCATAGGGGTTATTACAGCCCCCAAAGTAAGGGAATAAGCGTTGCTTTGAGGAGGCTTCTGTGACTGGCTCTCTCCATCACAGGATGCAGTGTGCTCCCCGTTGGCATGGCTGCATCAGTGCTGGCAAGTTGGATAGGATTGGGCTGTTAACCGATCACTGTAGTGTTATTCATTACATTTTTATCTCACAATTCTGCTAAAGAATTCAAAGTGTTGTATGTAGCTTTCCCCCCCCCCCATTTTATCTTAAAACAAGCATACGAGATACAGGAGACTATGAGAAATGATTTATCCAAAGCACCCAGTAAGTTTCATGGCTAAGTGGAGATTTGAACCCAGGTCTTCCTCATCAAAGTTCAACACTTTAGCCAGTATACTACCTGACCCAATTCAGGCATCGTGACATACCACGATTGGCTGTTACATGCACAGACTTTGGGCCCAAACACTCTCTGTCATTCATGCGCGATGGGAGGAAATTCTGCATTTCTGGTCTTGTTTTATCGCAAGCAGCAGTTTCTTGTTTCATCCAAATATGGGAAACAGTGATTTCTAAAAAGCAGGATATCAAATCACAGTAGTTCTTGGTTTACTACTGTGGTTTATTATTAACTAATTATGGAGAAAAGAAAAAAATCATGGTTTACTCGAAACTGTGATGGAATGTCCTCCTTTGGTACATGCGTGGTGGAGATAGGAAGGAGAGGGAGAAGCATGTGAGCTTAAGACTTGCCTCAGCTTAACTATGTAAAATACCATCATTTGTTATTACATCTGAATCTGACTTCTGGCTCCACAGGCCAACTTACATAAATCTATCCCTGTACTGTGCCAGCATTTTAGGCCTAAGAGAAAGATGACAAAACAAACTTTCCCCTTTGGGAGATGGCATCTTCTGGTGCATGAATCCATATGCTGTGGTGAAGATAATCATTTATGAGCACTTAGTGTGTTAATATCTGTTTTTCAAAATATCACTCCGTCCTTTGGCACACAAAAATAATTATGGATTATTTTTGCTATTTTCCCCCAAAAGAATTGTCTTTCGAGTCCAGTTTAGATTGCAATTGCCATAGTTACTGATAATAATTCCAGCTATTTGTGTGGTATGAGATTTTAGTCTATGGGATTTGAGCCTCGGTGCATTTAAGTAATTAGCACTGTTGGGTCTCGAAACTATAACATCAGCTTGTTCATTTGGAGCAGGATTTCACTCTTTAACACGCTGACAGGGAAGAAGGTTTGCAAAGCATAATGACTCTAGGTGTTCAACGCAAGGTCTCTCTAAATAACCTATTTTTGTTAGATGTTTGACTTGTTGTCCAGTGTGACTGTGAACTCAGAATCCACTAGGTACAGGCTGAATCAGTTTTACCAGTTCTTAATTTGCCATGTGGGGTGACCTCGGTAGTCATATGTGATGGCTAGGAGTCATGCAGGCAGACTCGGAGGAAATGGTAAGGCCGAAATTATACTGTTAGGCTGTTTAACTCTTACTAACTTCAATAGGATGTAAACAGCCTAATGGTGTGTAGTAATACACTCATAGTAAATAAGACAGTGATCTTCCAATTGAGGCAGCTGCACTAATGAAGCCCTAATCACATGTATCTTTCTTGCTTTTCTCTTAACTTTGGCCTCATAAGGAGTAATTGATAACCTGGGTACTGGGTGTACAAAGAGAATGTTGTCCTTTTCCTCTGTTCCAAACTTAGCTGGGTCCACATTTTACTGTTGATGTTGCTTGGCTTAACTTTTCACCTCTTGCCTTAAGATCTGTCAGCTGTCCAATTGCAACATCAGGCTCTCATTGTGCTGCCTGCCTTGCACTAGAATTCGGGTGGCTAAACAAGCTTGTGTAATTGAAACTGTGCAAGATTAGAGGGAAATGTAATTATGTGAAGAGAGTTGCTTTTTTTGAAACCTACATCCTCCAATCAATCAGTCAGTCGCCATGGCTTACATCTTTTATGCAAGTGTCATAGGTGATATATACAAAAATCAATACTACATTTTATTAGATTGTGGAACTCTGTCATTTTGTAACCTAGAAATCCACATGAATAAATTGGGGGGGGGGGTATTATATATTTTTTTTTCTTGTTCCTCTGACCCTCGGAATGAGTAGCAATTGCACTTATGCATACAGAGAATGTACATTTGATGTCTTCAAAAGACATAAGCCTGGACCTTTCTTTGCATTACACCTTGATAAAACGGATTTTTGCATCAGCTCTATATAATGCTGACATCTTTATCTGTATGAACCTCTGTTCTGCTGCACATTAGATTCTCAAGATTCAATCATCCACATATGCAAGTCAGTAAGGCACATTTATGGATATTTTCAGTGATAATACAGCTCTACTTACTCCAGTAGGATAATCTGATTGAAGACCTTTACCTGAGACCACCATGCTATAGAATTGCCTGATACACCAGGGTGTGGAGCCTGTTTAAAATATTCATAGAAGGGAGAACTTCAGCTGCTGCTGCTTCTCCTTTACAGTCCCAGTTCTACAGTGATGAAAGAAATTACATCTGCCAGACTTCTCCTTTCTGGCAGTTATTACAGGCACAGCAACCTTGATTGATAGAGGTCCACAAATGTGATGCCAAGTCACCAAAATACTGGTAACTAAGCATTGAAAGGCTTCAGTATACCCCATCACAGAAGTAACTTTTAAAAAGTCTAGTTTTTCTGTTTATGAACTAGCCATTTAATTGTACAGTACTGTAATTTGTAAATTGTCCAGGCAGAGAGTTTTGAACAGGAAAATCAGACATGTGTCTCCTTTGCTGGAATCAGTAGCATAGCCAAAGGGGGAATGGTACAGTAAATACTGCAGGTGCAACAATGCACCATGTAGATGGCCCCTCTTATTTGCTGATGAAGCCACTCCGGGCAGTGATGGCAATGTGTGTCCTCCCTCTGGCTAGGTTACTGGCTGGAATCGCCCTTTCCTCCTGTGGTCCATGGACATACATCATTTTCTTATGAAAGCATAATTTATGGTTGCTGAGAGTGGGGGGGGGGGGAAATGACCAGTGGGTGTGGTCCTGCTCTCCCTCCTTGTATTTCCAGAACACAGAAGGTTTTTTGAGATGAGCCCTCTTGAAATATTCTATAAAAGATTGAATTTGTTTTGGCACAATTCCTCCCCCCCCCAAAAAAAAGTGGCTCACACATAACAACAAACTATAGTCATTAGCCTGAGCCTCAGACTTTTGTGTTCTTCCTCTTTCCTTCAGCTCAAGCGGTGATTCGAAGCATCTGCTTGCAATTTTTTCTAAGCTACAGTTTCCCAGTGTGTCTGATCTCAGGAAACTGTGGTTTGTATAAACCAGAGTTAATAAACTAGGCTAGCAAACTAAAATCTGGTTGGTTAAAGTCAAATGCAATGGGAAACTGTGACTTGTTACAAGCTGTGAAAGAAGATTTTTTAATCACTTTCCTTTGCGTGTGAAGAAGAAAGGGAAGCAGGCAAGCTGGAGGCATGAACTAGCTTGTGCTCAAAACAACAACCCACATATGGTGGTTGTGTGTGAACTGGACCTGTTTGGTGAAGTAGTTAAGAGTGTTGGACACAGACTGGATTTCAAGTTTCCACTCAGCCTTAAGCTCACTGGGTGACCTTGGGCCAGTCATCATCTCTCATCTTAGCCGAATTGAGAGGGTTGTAATGAAGACAAAATGGGAAGAAAGGAGAACCATGTATGCCACACTGGGCTGTTGAAGGAAGGATAGACTAAAAAGGTCATAAATAAGACAGCAACTGATTATTGGGCCTTTGCTGGTGGCCACCAAAAATCTACTTATCTGGACTCTTTGGGAACCATTTTATTGATTGGTTAAGAGCAGCAACTCAGGTAAATGGAAGGCACTCTTGTTAACAGGCAGCAGAATGACTGAGAGCAGGTTTGGTCCTGGATCAATTGTTTTACTGGCTCCACCAGTGTGTAGAAGTCTCAGAGCTACTTGTTTCTTCTTGCTCTGTGTCTAGTTCCACATCAGAGAGAGGACTTGAAAAGCTACAATGGAAATAAGAACTTCTCTGCTGCCTTGTAACTATTCTCACTCAGCTTTTACGTCATATACAGGCTGAAGAAGAGAGTCAGCAGCTGGCTCCGTGTGGCCTTTGGACAGTGTCAGGATTAAAAAGTAGCTGTCTTGTTTCCCAAGTTATCCATTCTAGCACCCAAGGCAAAGAAGTGGAAATTCTGCTGTATTCATTAAAATAAGACTTCAGTGTTCTTCACTGACAATTTGTAATTGTCAGTTGATGCACTCAAATAGCCTTTTCATCTTTTTTGAATTATTCATGCCTAGATTTGTTAGTACCAAAAGAGCTCTGGGGCATTTTTACCTGGTTTAGTGCACTGAAGTTAATGCTCCAAGTTTGCTTTAAAAGAAAAGAAATAAACCCTGCAATATCAATAATGAAAAAGAACTATTAAAATAAATACATATCATAATAATGATTTGAATGCCATGGTGTGGATGAACTGTTAGTGTATTTATGATTGTAGGGGTATGAAATAAAGTGTCATATGAGAATATATAGTTTTCAGAAAAATCACTGTTTTGCCAATGTATCCCAAACACAGAAGTGCTTTAGAAAGACAAAAAATGGAAGCAAATGCAGACCCACGATGTTTGAGACCTTGTCAGCTCCACAGTTGGACTGCTGTGATGTCACAGAGACTTGCGTATTACAGCTTCCTGCCCTGGTTTCACTTCTAGAAATGCATCCTGTGCCAGCTGCTAGCTGAGCTGCTTTACTATCATGGAAGTTCTTAATAGTTGAATATTAATATTCCAATTGCTAAATAGTTAATTTATTAGCATAAAAGGACTTGGGGGCAGAAATGGCTGCATTTTATTTATTTTTTCACATTTTTATATCACCCTTCCTCCAAGGAGCTCAGAGTGGTGTACGAGGAGGAGCTCGTACATGGTTCCTTCCCTCTTTTTTAATCACAACAACCTTGTGAGGTAGGTTAGGCCAAGAGGTAGTTGGTTAGAAGGGATGCAGAGAAGTGAGGGGTGAGGAAGCGGCACCATCATAGTAAGGATCAGCTAATTGGATAATGTATAAATGAGATATGTGGATGGCCTGTGAGAGAGAGAGAGAGAGAGAGAGAGAGAGAGAGAGAGAGAGAGAGAGAGAATGAATAGGGCATGGGTACAGAAAAGATACTGTAAACTAAAAAAATCTGCAAGTGTTTGTCTGTTTCTTGTGTTAATGGCAACTATACAGCCGGCTCAGATTTCTAGTCTCTGCTGAATCACTGAGGTGGATTTATTTCTGTAAAAATGACATAAAGTTCTGATCTCTTGTCTGAACCCCAGGTTATTCTCACATCGCCTAGCAGAGACATCTTTGTACTTATGTGTAGATATTAAATTTGTGGCATCAACTGATGTTCTTTACATAGGATTCAGAATATAACTTGCACGCTATTCAGGTTAGGGATCCATTTTTTGTCTCAAGTGTGCTTGGATTATTGCATGTACATCTCAGTCTTTTCATTCTCAAGCGTGCCTGCCTGCCTGTCAATGTGCAGGCAGGCACATGATAGTCCATGCTTGGGAGACTATGTATTGAGATCGTGGTTTGCACAAATGGTACACCTTCGCTTGTGTAAGCAGCCTGGGTCGGCTTCAGGAATCCGTGGTGTTGTGTGCTCTTTTTTGGCTCATGGCTCACCCGTCTGCCTGACATGGATCAATCTGCAGTAGTGTTGATGTGGGTGTATGTAGCTTGATACATTAAGGATCGTGAATGGAGTTTGCAGCACGACTGTACTTAATTTGAGCAGTATTTTAAAAAATACCCATGACTCAAGCCAAATGGCACAACTCTCTCGGCGGAAAGAGTCTCCTTTGAGTAACCAGCTTGTGAATTGCAATGTAATGCAGCAAATCTGCTCACTAGGGAGTAATCCTACTGAACTTCATGGGACTCGGTGCATAGAGTTAGAATTGTGTGGCATGGCACTTGTGACTGAAGAGACAACTCGCTCATTTCTGTTTACTTTTATAGAAAGTAAACAGAAAGTATTTGGTGCTTCCATATATGGGGATTTTTTGTCTTTTCTTCTGCCTTTCCTGCTGTTAGAAAGTTCCCACACATTCTGCCTTGCACACTTACATGCCGTGTTGTAATCAATTAAAATGTATTTAAAATGATAGTCAAAATTCACACTGTCCACAGCTGAAGATATTAAGACACCATTGAACTCTTTCCAGCTCTACATAGATTCCAACTGCAGATTGCAGTCTCAGACAGGCTAGTGGAATGGGACTAAAGTTCAGAGTCATGTCCTCTGACATTAAATGTCACCCAAAAGATTGGTTTAACATCCAGGCGCTAAAGTCCGTCAACAGCTAGCTGCATGTCAGATGTGACTGACATTATACCAAGTGTGTGTGTGTGTGTGTGTGTGTGTGTGTGGTGATTGGACCGAATGAAAGCCACTTTGATATTGGTTTGGAAGATCTTTATAAAAGGCAAAACAAACTGTAAAATATGCAGCAGACCTATATTTAGTCAAATCTTTCATTGGAGGGCAAAGCTTTTGTTGCCTTCTAATCCACCAACTTTATTGCATCTTGGATAGACACTAGAGGAAAAAAAGAGCAACTACACACCATATGGGTCTTTATGCTCTGTGAGAGCTGCAGTCTTTTCCATAGTTTCCAGTAATATTGGATGTTCAGTTTAGTTTTAAGGGGCTCATGGAGGAAGAAGTGTCTTTTTCGCTATAAAAAAAATTAACATGAGCTTTTTCATTTTCAGATGAGATGTGGAGTACTTTGAGGTAACTTGGAAATGCTCCAGGTTCTACACAGATTACATTATTTCTTTATTCAAGGTCCAAACTTGGAATTTCAGAATTCTCATCTGTATGCAACATCTAGGTTTTAGAAGTAGTTTGTCTCTGAATGCCAAATGCAAGGGTGTGGCAACATAATACATGTATCGGTTGTCTTGTGTGCTCCTAGGTCGTTCACTGTGGGATACAAGAAGCTGGATTAGATGGGCCCCTGGCCTGATCCAGTAGGGCTCTTCTTATTTACTCCAAATACCAATGCTTGACCTCAAGACTGGTTTGGCACCAATTCAACTTCATCACAAAAACAGAAATTCTGATCATGCACTGTTTTCAGTCCTTCATGTCAAAGAAAATGACACCGTTCCATCTTGGATTGTTCAGGATCTTGCTTCTTTTGCAGCCATGGCTTCAAGGACAGCTGTGCCTTTTTGGCAAGATCGATAGCCTGGTGGCAGACATGTGTTTTGCATGCAGATGATCCCAGGTTTCAGTCCCTCGTATTGGCAGTTCAGCAGTGGGGCTGGGAAAGACCCTCTGCTTCCTGGAACCGTTGATGCCATGCCACTCAGAATAAATGTTGGGTTAGATGCAATAATGCTTGGCCCTGTAGAAAGTAGCTCTGTATGATCTCAAGAACAGTAGCAAAGCTGGGGGGGCAAGTACCCTGAGTTGAGTAACATGATGGTGCACCCACATCATTGCATCACCCCCATTCCTGCACTCCCCCTCCTCAACACATGTGTGGCCCATGCCTATAGAAAGCTCCATTTGGAGCTATATGGAGACAAGGGAGGGCTGGAGGGCTGATTTTGCGGCATTTGCTGCGCACCTGCAGTAAGTGCTATCACCTCCCCACTGACAAAGACAATGGGAAACCGCCACTGTGCTGTGGGGGTTAGCTATACCACTGCTTCAGTACTGCTGCTAACTCCTTCCTTTCTAATCCTGTAAATTTACTTGTCAGCACCATAAACTGAGTAGGTAGTCTCACAGTGCAATCTTTTGCACACCACCTGGGAGTATGCACTATTGAACAAAATTGGCCTTACTTCTAAGTAAACCTGCATAGGATTGTGCTGTCAGGCAAACTATCTCTCAGTTTCGGTTCCCTTTCCTAACAGTAGGTAATATTTGGACCCTAAGCCATGGTCAGATGATAGAACAACCTTACTGAAGCTAAGCAAGTAAATGCCCAGATTATTGACCTTCTAGGTACCCCACATATTCTGCTTTGAGTTCCATGATAAAAGAAGCGTGGAATAGAAGTGAAATGAAATACATAACCAATTACATGATTGTTATAAGCATTTCTTATAATGTTATAATGTTATAATGAAATGTTATAAGCATTTCTGAAATAATGTATGTGAAACACACCAGATTAATATCACTATATTAGCTATTCTTTTCATCATTGTCATTTTTAAGCATAAGGATTGCAGAGGATCCCTTCAAAAGTGAATGAAGATTGCGGAGTAACAAAACCAATTATAGGATGCACCATTAAGCTCCAGCTGGTGTCAAAGTTATAGCTTAATGCCTGGCTAAGCTTATCAGCTTCATAAGATCTGTGCATTCATAACTGACCTGAATATTATAGGCTTACACCTTGATCTTGAACATAGTGTAAATACTGTAGTTTTCCATTGTAAAGTTTTGGCTCATTGAACTCTTGTTTGAAGTCTTTTGCACCCAGTGTTTGTGACTGATCAAAACAGGAAGTGGTTTTTTTCTTTAAGAAATGAGCGATGCAGAGCAGTCACCTGCTCACAGAAAGGAATGGAGCAGCATCCTCTGCACATGTAGATACATGCTCACTTCAGAACTGCCCCACTGAAAGCAATCTGGTTGAGATTAGGGTAATCTAAGTCCTACTGAAGTCTTGCACTGCTAGCATTAGCATTCAAAGAAGAAGCGCAAGGGATTCATCAACAAGCATTGGGAGGGATGCTATGCTGGGATGAATAGGGACAGTTGCTAAATATAAGAAAGATTAAAAGATTGGGAGCAGATTGAAGGCTTGCATACTTTCTCCTCCCTGTAGTGTGAATTCATTGACCCTTCCTTTTGCATTTCAGTGTTCGTTCAGCATTACATTGGCACTAATGCAAACCAGGGCTCTCATTTTACCTAAGATTAGAAACCAGGGTTTGAATCCTGTTTAAAAATGCTGGTTTAGAGGAAACCTCATGCCTGCAGACTGTGTGGTCGACCAAGTTGGAAATAACTCAGCAGGCACCTATGTCCACAAGCTGTGCAGGTGTGGTTTAGTATTAACCATGACTAGCATCTATGAGGCTGTAAGTCAACAACATTCACTCATTACATTCCCCGTTCAGAGAACATGAGGTGGAAATGGTGCTGTGCTCTGTGGTCATGCTCCACAACAGCAGGCTACTTGCTAGCCAAACACCCTCATGCTACTTGTTTGAATGTTAGTGTGAAGGGGCTGTATATAAGAAGGGCTCCTCCATGAGAAGGACATCTTCCTGGCCACCCTAGAGTTCCCAAATGTGAGTAGCAGCCCTAAACATGTGCAGCTCTATGCATGTACAGCCTCTTCACGCTAATGTCACACTAATATGGGCAACAAGGGGTATAGCTAAAATGTACCTGACTGTTGGAGGAGTGACCATCAGGTGAAGTCCCAGTTTCTCACTCACACGTTCTCTGAACTTGTGGGGGAGGGGACATATGGGTCAATTGCACTAACAAGACTAGGAATAGGGAAGGCATATATAAGCCTGTGGTCTCCTCACAGTGTCATAGTCATGCTAAAGACATTAACAGTATTGCATCAATACTGGGCTTCATGTTCAAAGAATCGTCAGAAGCTTGTGTAAACTTTCTGTCACGTTCTACAATGGCTTTTGATTTTGATAGGGTAATGTTGGAATACTTTGTGTGAGTAATGGCCCAATCCTATAGGCCAGGGGTGCCCAAACCCCGGCCCTGGGGCCACTTGTGGCCCTCAAGGCCTCTTAATGCGGCCCTCAGGGAGCCCCCAGTCTCCAATGAGCCTCTGGCCCTTCGGACATTTGTTGGAGCCCACACTGGCCCAATGCAACTGCTCTCAGCATGAGAGCAACTGTTTGACGTCTCGCATGAGCTGTGGGATGAGAGCTCCCTCCACTGCTTGCTGTTTCACGTCTGTGATGCAACAGTGGCAGTGAAGGAAAGGCCAGCCTTGCTTTGTACAAGGCCTTTTATAGGCCTTGATCTATTGCAAGTTCTTCATTCATTCATATAAGTTCATCTTTAATATATTCATTTATGTAAATTTATTCAAATTTAAAATGTAAATTCTTTTTTTCCTCCGGCCCCCAACACAGTGTCAGAGAGATGATGTGGCCCTCCTGCCAAAAACTTTGGACACCCCTGCTATAGGCCATTTATGCTGCCAGACCAAGTGTTCTGGTGGCGTAAATAGTGTTACGGCTATTGCAAAGGAGCCCCAGTGAGTGGTGAGGTCTGTGCAACAGTGAACTGAGGTCACCCACTGGTTCAGGCAAAGTAAAACTGCAGTGATTGGATGGAGGTGGGGAAGGGGATGCAGAACAGGGAAGTGATGGGGGGAAGGAGGGTGTCTTGGGCCTGGGAAGGGGCTGGGTTTGGCAGCGGCAGTGCCTGACAAATCCTAACCTCTTTCCGGAGACTGTTCCGCCTTCACCAGTCTACGCAGTATTGCTGGCACAGGTCGCGGTTGACCCATGGCGGCAGCGGGGGCTTACTCCGGGAAGGCCTCAACATGCCAAAACTCCCCTGTGGCATACAGCAGGTGCCACGTTGGCACCACTGCATCACCACGTGGGGAGTGAGGTAGAATTGGACTGTCCATCTATTCACTAATGGACTCCGACAAGCTATTTAAAGGGTTGAAAGTTCTTTACATGTGGCCTCTAGAAGTTCTTTACAGTTCAGCTAAGCATAGCTTTTCTCATTCTTTGTTTCCTCTCCTTTCCTTTGGGTCTTTGAGGAACAAAATGCTGTCTCCAAGGCATCAGTGAAAGAATGCTTTACGTTTCTGCATCTGCCATGTGATGATGTGTATTGTACTATACATGAACTGAGGATTTGTTAGGCTTACGAAAAGAAAAGACTTGACTAGAGGAGTGTACATGCCATACGTGTAATTTGGATGTTGTTAGCAAGAGGGTTAAAGAAACCATACTGTTTCGTTTCAAAGGATCAGCCTTAAGTAATAATCACATAAATGTTGAACTAAAATTACCTGAGAGGTCACCATTAATATTCTTTATAGATTCCTCCTATAGGTATGAGTATATGGCCATTGAACACAACCTTTAATTTTGTACCTAAGCTTGATAATATACTGCTTTGGGTATAGGATAGACTTTAGCAAATGTATAAATGAGTTTAGTTGTTTGGTACGAACCAGAGCGAGATTGATAACGTGTATATGTTTGTTTATATTGATTTACAGAAATGGATTAATTTTCAAATATTTATTTAGAAATGGAGATATTTGATTTTTTTTTCATCCATACTGAAGCTTTCATGGCTGGAATGTCCAGTAGTCCAATTAAATATGTCCAGGTTTGAAGGCCGTGGTCCAACAGAGTGCTTTTCGCCTGACGTTTTGCCCCCATCAGTGGAGGGCATTCTCAAAGGCTCCATGATCCAGAGATCACCACCATTCCATCCCCACCCCCCCAGGAGGAAGTAGAGTTTGTCCTACTGATTGCTAGGCATGCATCACTTTACAGAGCAATCCTAACCAGCACTTAAGCTGACACAGGCCCTCTGAGCTTGCTTCTGGGTGTCACGAATGTGCCATAAAGCATGTTTGCACCACCTCGGGAGTCAACAAGGCTGGCACAGAGGCCGATTCTGGCTCCCAGAGATTGGATCTGGACCCTGCACCAATACATCTGTGCTGGCCAAGGCAGGCCAGTGCAGGGGATGGGAGAGGGTGATGGGAGGGTGAAACAGAGGTGGGTAGGGGAAGGGTGAACTTGGAGTCAGATCGGGCCCAGGAGGGTGGTGGAACCAGCCACAGCAGCACAGGGCAAATTGCAACCCGAGTAGCATTATACAGGCTGCTCAGATTTGCATCCACAAAATCATGGGTGCAGATCCGAGTAGCCACATAGGAATGGCTGGAGTAATGACAAGGGGTAAGGGGAAAAATATCCCCTTAACCTGAGTTGCCCTCCAGTTGTTACATACCTTGTGCTGGACACAATGCCTGCAACTTGGCCTGCCTGTTCCAGTGCAAGTCAGGATTGTGCCCTCCATTTTATTTCAATTTATGACAATAAAGAATATGATTATTAAGAAAAGAAAATCAACTCTGATGCTGGAGGAGCGATCCAAATTTGAGAAGGTGATCAAAATAGAATGAAATCTAAGGGAGAAGTTATGAAGACTGCATATTATCTGGATGGATATAATGGAAAATCACTATAAAAGGCTTTGGGAAGAGGATTTGCAAGTTTCAGTTATGGACAAGCAGTGGAGGAAGACATGGGGGATTGGAATGCAGATGTAAACCAATGTAGCTCTGAGAGAGAATTTATATACATTGTTGTACTGGTGTTGTTATACTCTAAATAAAGAGAGAAATTCATTGGGAGGAGAGTATTGGCAATGTGTAGACAGGAAATTTATTTCCAGTATTTGTGGTAGGTCTGCCTTTGGATTTGGGTCTGTGATGAGGATGATCTTGGGACAAGATTTTGTTGTGGGTACAATATGACTCTGGCCCAAATCCTAACTAAGTTTCCAGCACTGCCATAGCTGTGCCAATGGGATGTGTACTGCATCCTGCAGTTGGGTGGCACTCATGGAGGTCTCCTCAAAGTAAGGGAATGTTTGTTCCCTTACCACAGAGCTGCATTGCCCTTATGTCAGTGCTGAAAAGTGGGTTAGGATTGCACCCTCTGTTGCTTATTCCATCAAGACTGATGGAATAAGCAATATCAAATCTATAAATGCTGTCAAACCAGCCTGATTTAGCAGCCAGGATGCTAGTTGCTAGTTGTTGATCAACTCCAGCAGTCCCTTCTTGCAGTGAATGGATCTACTGGACCATTTGTTATAGTTCCCCATTAGGGCTATAATCCTATACATTGTATAGGGTTGCAGGTTTTTGCGAGGATTCTTTTGCTCTGCTGGTTGGTTTCTCTTGCTGCCCAGGGGGCCATGGCTCACAGTTTGGGAACAACTACTTTATTGTATACAGCGGTGTTTCTCAAACTGTGGGTCAGGACACACTAGGTGGGTCGTAAGCCAATTTCAGGTGGGTCCCCATTCATCTCAATATTTTATTTTTATTCTATTAGATTTGATGCTACCATGATATGTGACTGCATTTGGGGAAACGTTATATTCTTTTAACAATGATAGTAAATGTGACTTACTCCTGGGTAAGTGTGGGTAAAATTGCAGCCTAGGATTATTAAAAATTTTTCCTGTTGGATGATGTCACTTATGGCCATGGCATCACTTCTGGTGGGTCCTGACAGATTCTCATTATAAAAAGTGGGTCCTGGTGCTAAATGTGTAAGAACCACTAATATACAGGAATGAGAAGTTTAGGAATAGAGGAATAAGGGAGCAGATTCTGAAATTAGTTTTGCATAGCGGAGTGCAGTGGGGCCTAATAGGCCTATAAAATATGTGAATGAATGTTATTTATCTGATGGGTTATATTGATGAGTTATATTAATAGCTGTTACCCTTATTTGTATTGATAATGCAGTATTGCTCTTTTCCTCTTCTTTTTTTGTAAAGTGTGTTGTGGGTTTTTATGTCTTTAAAATGTTTGTACTTTATTATAAAGTATATGCATAAAATAATAGTTCTGATTTTTTAAAAAAGCACTTTTTAAAAATGACACATGCTTGAGTTGCACCAGGGAGTAGCTTAAAAGTGGCATATTCTCTCTTGTGTGTGGAAGAGAAGGTAATGTTTTTCCTAAGAATAAAAATCTCTTTTTAAGACTTGCATTAAAAAAAAATCTGCTGCCTGGTTGATGAACAATAAGAGTCTAAAGAATGATGGCCAAGGCTCTGGAGAGCATTCAGAGTAAAGACAAGGAGTTTGTGCAGGCCATAGAAGAAAATGGAACCCTCCTGTAGAGATCTGATGAGGGGGCATCACTTGGTTTCTCAACACAGTCATTGACTGAAAATGATTGCCACCTTTGCAATTATTATTTACTGCTATTTGTATTTAGAATACCAGATACTTAGAATATTTATTATTATTATTATTTTTTACAATCTGAGACATGCAACCAGAACACAATTTTTACTAGTCTTTTTTTGCAGTTTACTCAGGGTGAACCCCAGAAGTCATGCTCCAAGCCTGTAGCAGAGAAAGTTACAGACAGTTGCCAACAGATCTGCCAATGTAGACCACCTCCATTACCACCCCCACCGCCTCCTCCGCCCCCACCCCGGTTGCTTGGGGCCTCATGTAAGTAGAATGTATTAATATTTCTCTCTATATATCCAAATAGGCAAGCAGGCATTTTGGAACAATGTACAAGTGAGCCCCCATTCTGGACCCCCCCCCCACAGATAACTGAATCCACAGATATGAGGGGACACCTACCCCCACCCTCCAGAGGTGAGGGGAGCTCTGCTCCTCTCACCACCGGACAGTCCTCTGAACCGAGGCATTAAAAATGTCACTTCTGGTTTTATGAAACAACCGGAAGTTACTTTTTCGCCTCTAAGGTTCAGTCTGAGCCAAGCATTGGCCGAGGAAGGACACCTGCAGCCTCTGCTGGGCTCAGAGGACCCTCTGGAGGTGAGGGGAGCAGAGCTCCCTAGCTTCCAGAGGGAATGCACGCCGGGGGGGGGGCTATGGACCTGATCCGTGGATAAATGAATCCGCGAATATGGCCCTCCCCTATATAGTAAGCATTGGGGAAGCTAATTTTATTCAGCTTGCATTATATGATTGAAGAATGAATGAAATATTTTAACTAAAGGCATACAGGCCCTGGTATCCATGGGGGTTCCGTTCTGGAGGGTTTCTCCAGCCTTCCTAATGTCTTTTAAAGGCATAAAAATGTCACTTCCAGTTTTACAAAAAAAAAGTGACTTTTTTACCTAAACAGCCATTTGGAGCCGTGCAGAGGCTGCACGCGGCCTCTGCAGGATGCAGAAGGCCCTCCAGCGGAAAGGGGAGCACATCCAGAGGCAAGGGGAGGGTATAGGGGGCATGGCGGGCCCCACATCCACAGATAAGTGAATCTATGGATTCAGGAGCCACAGATATGGGGCCCCCCGTACATGTGTTTTGGCTTATTGAACAGGGATTACTTCAGGGGAGCCAAATAAATTCCTTCTATGTTCTAAACCATATGGTTCCTTTCTCAAAGCAGGACATCAACATTGGAGCCCCAGAGATCATTTGCTGTGGGGTCTTTTTTGTGCTTTGCTGTAGTGTGTAGCAAACATTTTATGATGCAGTATTTAGAAGATTTTATCATTAATAATATTTAAACTGTTCAGGCTTGATGGCTGTGATCCAGTAAAATCTCTGTCTCCTGAAGTTTTGCCTGCAACTTTGGCAGGCATTTTCAAAGGTGGAGGAACACCAGAATACTCCAAATGTCCTCTTCTCCTATAAGGAACTTGCACTTTAATTGGTAGTTGGCTTTGCTGTTTACTAAGCTAGATTGACAATGCTTTCACATGGCACTAATTGACTGAATTGACAATGCTTTCACATGGCACTAATTGACTGAAGAATTATTTGTGTGATTTTTATCATTTTCCCTAGATACAAACTCACTTCCACACACAGTTCTGGAAGTGGGGGGGGGGGAACAAAACATGATTGTGAATTGGACTTCTGAAGTGTAAAAGGCAGTATCAGCTCATATCATTGTGGAGTTTGTCCTAATTATTCCAACTTTCACCGTGTATAATAATATGATTTATCTGGATATGCAGGGAGTGAAGGGTTAAAATAATTTGCAGATGTGTGGTGCAGTACATGTGTAAGCTAAGCAACCCTGTTCATGTAAACTGTCTTGCAGGAGGCTATGTTGGGATGAATGGTTGACCTGTCTAAATATACAACTATAGGCTGCTGTGGCCCTCTTCAGTCTAGGACTGTAGGGGGCCAGGGATTTACATATGAAATTTGCCTTATGCTGTCACATCATTGCTCCATCTAGCTCAGTGTTTTCTGCAGTGACTGGCTGTAGTTTTCCAGCCCTACTGGAAATAGCAAAGATTGAACTTGGGGTCTTCTGCATGCAGAGCAGGTGCTCCATCACTGTTACCTTTCCTGAAGGTGCTGTCTGGGTTGGTTGCCCATTGCTAGGTAGTTTCCCCAATTGGCAATGTGGGTACAAGAGCAGTTGAGACCTGGCTAAAAGGCCCTGTTCTTCTAGTAGTGGATTGTTTCTTTGGGGCAGTACAGTGAGAACCACTGTCTAGGTTTTCAGTCTAGGAAGGAAGTTCTGATGCTTCTGCTCCAGCCAATGACTTCCAGCCTACTTTCTGATCCACACCCTAGGTCTGCTGTTTATTCCCTTTGCTGGCATCCCTCCTCAGCCAATGGGAAGGGTTGGAGTGGGGCACATTGCGGATTGGTGCCTTAGTCTCATCCTTTAAGCATAGTGGCTACATAAAGCATAGAATTGCTAACTGTCTTAACTTTGTTCAGACGGCCCTGGAAATCACTGTGGTAATGAAGGGATCTGGTTCAGGACTGGGAAATCTCTTGGATATTTAAATTATGTGCAAACTAAAAGAAACGCTCTGTGTTTGAAGGTTTTATTGAAATATGCTTTTATACTGTTTAGGACATTTATCTGTCTCTAAGCAAGAGAATAAATAGACACAAATGTGGTAACAAAAATGGCTTCAGAAGTCAGTGGGAGAACATTTTAGTTTCCCAGGACACCCAGGCTGCTGACCCCAGAGTCACCACGCTTAAACAAAAAGACTTCAAAAGCAGACATCAATGTAAAACTGCTGAATGAGCATTTATTAAGAAACTGGATTATGTTGAATCAGCCTTGGATGAAACTGGGGTTGTCTTTCCCAGCCTTTGAAAGCAGTTGTTTAGGTACAGTATATATTCACATAGCAAGAATGATATCCAGTGACTGTGGCTGGGAATGGGTCACTAATACCCAGGGTTCACTTTGTCTTTTGGGCTTTGGAGCCTTGCTCCAAATATTCTTTGCTGTTCTCGTTAACGTGTGTGCGTGTGTGTCCTTGTAATCGGGACAACATATCTCATATTTGGCAAGTGACCCAATCCTATCTAAACAGCAGACAGGTGGAATGCACGTTCCACTGGCACGGGCTGCGGCAAAGCAGCTGTAAAGTGCTCTGCAGCAGCACAAGCAGCGGTGTGCCAGCAGGAAGGCCAGAGCCTTCCCACACATGTGGGTAGTTGTCAGGAGGCCTGCCACAGCAGATAAACCCAAAGTTGGGGAAAGGAGGTGGAATGGGAAGGAGACAGGACAGGGTGGGTGGACTGGGCACAGGAGGGGGGTGGGATTAGCGGCAGCAGATGCCAGATCCCGAGCCCCTTCCTGGGCCTGATCTGCTTGCATGGAGCAATGTGGACTTGCACCAGCAATACCATTCGCTGAGCACCAAGTTGACCTGTTGTGGCTGCTGGGCATACCCCTGGGCGAGGGTGGAAATGTTTGCTTAATCTAAGAAGGCCTTCAGCAGCCAAAACTCCCCTGTCTGATGCAGTGTGATGTCCCTGTGGAGGCTGCATTGGGCCTGCTGCATTGCTGCTTGGGAATTTAAGTAGGATTAGGCTATAAGTTAAGTGGGAGGACTCTCCTGCGAGCCATATCGTCTGAGGCTTGTTTGATAGTGACTTATGTGGTGGCTCCTGCACTTTGGAATTCCCTCCCATATTTAATAAAATGGGGTACATTTAGGCCCCATTTGGAAGTTTTAAGTAGATAACTTTTGCTTGAATTTAGGGGAGCAAGCGTGCTGGTGAAGCCAGCTTATCTTTTCCACTGCCCTCCTTCTTTCAGTGCCACCACCAGTTTGTGGTGGCAGCCATTTTTCCCCCCTCGGGGTGTCCTGGGATTTATGCTATGTGATGATGTCACATTGTTCACAGAGGCATTCTGTGAGGTAAGTGGTGACCAGTGGGATGTCTGCCACTGTCACCAGTCAGCCTCTGAGCCGCCAGTGCCTCTTCTGTAACTAGGAACCTGAGGGGCAGTCATGTGCTTCCCCCTTGCCTGGGGCAGGTGCTCCACTCTAGATATACCTCTAAGAAAGACCATATGCTACATGTAAATTTGAACCTTGGTTGTGTGTGTGTAAAATAGCATGTGGGGGAGTTCACAGTGGGGCTAGAAACTGCAGCAGGTGCTAAGAGCTCCACCCCCTCACCATGTATTCACAGTATTTCACACTTGCACTCATAACAACAGCAACAATAAACAGAAAAAGGACCAAAGTCATCCATTCATCGTAATGTGTACTTTGGCCCTGAACTTATGAACAAAGCTACTGTGCAAAATTTGATCTGCAGAGAATGAAAGAAGCATTTCTCTCTTTTGTTAATTTTTTTTTTTTAATGTCTCTTTTGCAAAGTGATATTCATCTGTATCTATGCCATACCACGGGGGTGTAAAGCAGGAACAAAATAACAGTATTTTCAATCATTTGGCAGGTGTACTCTATATAACAATAGCTTTTAAAACAAAAGTCAATATACTTCAGTTCAGGAAGAAAACAGGTCAGCACTTAAGAGGACCATGTACTGGCTCACCTTCTACAATCTTTTCTGTAAATCTGGAAAACAAGGGATATCGTTGTGGCCAAGTTTCTCTTTCTTTCTGTTCTCTCTTCGTCTCTCTTTTTAGTTATGGGTCATACCTACAACTACACTGCGCACAGAGTACTACGTATAAGGAGAGGATGCTGCCACTCCCCCAGTACCGTAGCTAAAGGGCGACTGCAGGCACTGTAACACGCCATGTAAGTGGCTCCTCTCACTCCCATCATAGTCATTCACTCGGCCAACGAAACAGCATCTCCTGCGTGTTACTATCACTGCCTACTGCCTGGAAGGGCTGTGATGGTGAGTGGGCGGAGTTGCTTACACAGCGCATTGTGGCGCCTGCAGTACTCAACCGTTTGCCCCGCTCTAGCTATGGTCCTGCACTCACTTCAAGGTCATAGGAAGTTCTGCATTCACCGTGGGGTGTTCTTGAACATGAATGTGACCAGCCCTTGCTCACACAGCACATTGTGTGAGCATTGAGGTTGTTATCCAATCAAATACTTCCTGCAGTGGAATCCTCCGGTGCAGTCCAATCCACTCTGAATCAACTAAGAAACCATTATGTGTGTTCATATCAGAAAGTTCTTTGAACAAGTTCAGTGCTATATTTTCAGTCCGTTGAATTTTCAAAGCTGTCTTCAAGCAACCCCATATACAGCATACTGCAGTGAACCAATCCGGAGGTCGCTCACATGAGTGATGATGTCTAGCTCTGTGTCTTCCAGAAGAGGATTCAGCTCTTATACAAACGTAAGGTCATAAACAGAACTTTGGGCCACAACTGCTACCTAGACTTCCGAGAACAGTGCTGAGTCCAGGAGCATTTGGACACAATCCAATATGTGGAGTTTCGTGCACATACATAGTAGACATGCTTAGTTCTTTATAGCCCCATGAACTTTGGGAGGCACCATTGCTCAGTAGTAGAGAATGTATTTTACGTTCCGACCATCCCAGTTTTAGCTTTTGGCATCTCTAGGTTGGGCAGGCAGCTCTAGAAAGCTGAGAGCTTTGAGTGCTGCTACCAGTCTTTCTTACCAGTACTGACTTAGGTGACCCAGTTTTCTTGTTCAGTAAAAGGCAACTTCATATGTTGAACTGCCTGCCCCGTGTTCTCAGTTGATATAATAGAAGATTACAGGGCAAAAAAGCAATTACATCATTGACTAGGACATCTCTCCAAGCTATAATTGTAACTGGTTTGTTTTTCTAAAGGAAGACCTTTTTATCTCTGGAACTCAAGGTCTTGAGTCTCAGCCACAATAATGGATCTTATTTGTTAGTGATTTGTACTTGTATGAATGCCAACTTGAAAAAAAAAAAGCTAAACAATCACTGTTTGGCAAATATTCCAGCACAAAGTGTACAGTTCAGTTCAGAACTTGAAATGCTCATGCAGATGACAGTGAAGACTTTCTTAAATGACTTGGCTATTGAAGGCCAGCCTGAGACCGCCTGAGTGCCCCCCCCCGTAGCATGTCTGTCTCCCCCAAATGTTGCCGTTGTACATGCACCCTCATGGATATAGTAGGGAGGACGGGCTTACAGATGAACCAGTGGGGAAGCCCCAGTCCCCCTTTACATACCAGGTATGCAGGCTTCCCTTCTACATACTGCTTCTGGGGGGAGGAGCAGGGACAGGGACATGATTGAGACATATGAAATTATGCAGGGGATGGATAAAGTGGATAGGAGGATGCTCTATTCCCTCTCACACAACACCAGAACCAGGGGACAACCACTAAAATTCAATGTTGGGCGAGTTAGAACAGACAAAAGAAAATATTTCTTTAACCAACGTGTAATTAACCCGTGGAACTCCTTGCTGCAGAATGTGGTGAATGTGCCTGGTCTAGAGGCCTTTTCAAAGGGGATTGGACAGGTTACTGGAAGAAAATTCCATCATAGGTTACAAGCTATGATGGGTATATGTAACCTCCTGGTTGACTCAGAATTCCAGGTACAAGGGAGTTGTAACAGGATGCAGGAATCTTGCTCACTGAGGGCCCAATCCTATCCAGTTTTCCAGCACCAGTGCAGCCACAATGTAGCCCAGATGTAAGGGAACAAATATTCCCATATCTTGAGGAGGCCTCTGTGACTGCCTTCCCAACACAGGTTTGTTCCTGTGTTTGTTACCTGCTCCTGGTTTGTTAACTAAAGGGAGGGGGTGGGGCCTCCACATAGCCTGTTCCTGCCTGCTTGGTGCTTCATAAGCACCAGGTAGGTGGGGAGAGGTGATCTGGAGTCTGGCAATCTTTCCCCCTTTCTCCCAGCAGCACTGGAGGGTGGAAGCTTCCTATTTCTACATGTTGCTCCATCCTTGCATGGAGTTTAAAAGGAATGTGTCTCTTTAAATTTTAAACACCTCGTGAGTATGGAGCAAGGGAATTGGTAAGGAAGCACTCCTTTCTTGCATGGCTTTTAACCTTTAAAGCAGTGGTTCCCAAACTCTCCCTGAGAGTTTGTGTTTGTGAGGGAGTGAGGGAGGGGAGAAGGCAGCAACATGATCGTGCTGCTGCCAGGAGAAAGGTTTTTGTGTTGTTTTTTTTAACTTACCTGGGGGTCACTATGGCTCTCCAGAAGGTTCAGGGAGCCTGTGACACCCTCTGGAGGCCTCCATGAATCTCGAAAGGGCCGTAAAAAGCAAAAACAAACAAACAAACAAAAAACCACTTCTGGTTTTCATGAGAATTTGGTGACTCCCCTAGCTGGTTTCCACAACTCCCTTAGGAGCTACGGCTCACAGTTTGGGAACCACTGCATAATACTCTTTTACTAGAGGTCTAAGGTCAGCATTGTGGTTCACCTGTTTGCTAGCATCCTCAAGGAAGGAGGGAGACCAAGCTTTGTTCTTCCCTTCAGCATAGATATTCAGCTGATTGCTTCTGTGTCTGGTTTTTCCAAAGGCAAACCTCCTATTGTTTTGGTGCAACCTGCAGTCACTTTTGTTGTTTTTGTCAGTTATGTACAGGTGTATCACATCAGGTGACATGACAGAAGAGGCATTCCTTCCTGTGTGAGAAAAAAGGGGAATGCCTCTTTTAATATTGTACTTACCACCTGTAGTTTTTAAAACACTCACTGTATAAGCATTTAAAAATATGCTACCCCATTTCTGCCCAATGTTGCATATTCGCAACAGGGACCAAATGTGGGCCAGGCAAAAATGGGTTAATCAGTAATTTCCGTAACAGGTTCCATAATAGGTCAGTTGGGCAGATGAATCAATTAACAATTGCAGCCCTAGATTTTTCCCCCCTTCACATAACATTGCAGAATCTTTCAGGTCAGAGGCATCACCACAGTAATACAGGGCACTGCAATATAGTCCTTCCCAGTATGGACCCCACATCTTTAGCATATGAAGATGTTGTGAATTCTACGACTTTTAGGGCGCAATCCTAACCAACTTTCCAGTACTGACTTAGCCACAATGCAGACCCAAGGTAAGGTAACAAACATGCCCTTACTTTGAGGAGGCCTCCTTGACTGCCTCCCCACTGCAGGATCTATCTAGTGCATGCCACATTGGCACAGCTATGGCAGTGCTGGAAAGTTGGTTAGGATTGCGCCCTCAGTGGCTCTCTGTTTAAGCTGCTCCACTGGAATATGTTTTTCTTTCTCTCTCCTTTTATCTGTCCTAAATAACTAGATAGAATTCACCAATTGTCTTGCTTTGAATCAGGCTCAGTTTAGCAGTGGTACGTTGCTTGACATTAAATGTTTTCCCACTTGTTCATGCCCTTCGTTGTACTGACTGAAGACTAAAAAGCTTTAGAGAACGTTACTAATGAGTCAGATACTGCTAATTTATATCCAGAATAACCTCTAGGCTCACCCAGCAGTGGTAGGAACAGAGCAGTACGTCAGTCTGACTATACAGTAAATGTATCTTAATTGGCAGAAGTTTTACTCAGTTAAAATACTCTAAGAGCCTTAAATACCAAATGCCTATACGCACCCCTTGCCCTTGTGGAGATTCCTTATTCTTTTTAAACCAATGCATGAAATATCTTCAAATACCTGAAGGGCAGTCATATGGAAGAACGAACAATTTTGTTCTCAGCTGCCTGAGAGTAAATCCAATGGGTACAAACTCCTAGAGGAGATTCTGGTTAGATATCAGGAAGAAATTCTTGTCAGGGCAGTTCACAGATTGCCGAGGAAGGTGATGGATTCTCCCTCATTGGAGATCTTCAAGCATAGATTTGATAGGTTTCTGCTGGAGATGCTGTAGGACAGTGGTTCCCAAAGTGGTGGATCGAGACACACCATGGGAACCAGAAGCAGGGCATTCCCCTTTAAGGGTAGTGGCCTTGCTCTGATGGCAGTGATGGCATTACAGCAATCACAGCACCGATGCTACCAAGGAGCTTGTTTTTTACCTGAAGGGCAGAGCTGGCCTCTTGCAGGCTTCTTGAGGCTCACAGTTCCCTTTGATATCCTCCATGGCTTTGTAAACAATCTTCATCTTTAATCAGCAGCTACTTCTGTTTTCCTGGGGAAACGGGAAGTAACTGCTGGTCGGAGATAAAGGTTGTTCACACAACCACAGAAGATACTGGAAGGGGCTGCATGCCTCCAGGTGGCTGTAAGAGGCCAGCTCTGCCCCTCAGGTAAAAAAACAAGCCCCTTGGTAGCGATGGAGCTGCAATCAGTGCAGCACCATTGCTGCCCCCTCCCTGCCCATGCAAACACCTGGTTCCCAATTCCCTGTAGGGGTTTGGGAACCATTACTCTAAGAAGATTTCCTGCTACAGGAAGGGTTTTGGTCTAGATGACCTGCCACCTCTATGATTCTAAGAACATAAAAAACCTTATATTGTCTAAAAAAAAAAGTACCCTGGCAGAATTAAAGATATGGTTAAAATAATGTAAACATCAGAAAAAAACACATAACACAATATTATATTATTTTAGAATAATATAAACATAACACTGATACCAACATTTCAACTAAAATGAAAATCAAAGTAGATTTCATGTACTTTCTCAGGCAGAATATATGAGGAATTTAACAGAAACCTAAAGAGTTTCAGTAGAGCTACCTCCCTTAATTAATCAAATAATTGATCAAAAGCACTTGTATCCTGTCCTTTTATCCATCTTTTGCTTATATCCACCTTGCTAAGTCTTCAAGGCAGTATAATCTAGTCCAGGCGTGTTCAAACTTTTTGGCAGGAGGGCCACATCATCTCTCTGACACTGTGTCGAGGGCCAAGAAAAAAAAATTAATTTACATTTCAAATTTGAATACATTTACATAAATATATAAACGATGGAACTTACATGAATGAATGAAGGTCTTGCAATAGCTCAAGGCCTATAAAAGGCCTTGCATAAAGCAAGGCTGGCCTTTCCTTTGCTCCCACTGCTGCATCGCAGATGTGAAACAGCAAGCAGTGGAGGGAGCCCTCATCCCACAGCTCATGCGAAAGGTCGAACAGTTGGCCGTCATGCTAAGAGCAATAGCATCAGGCCAGCGTGGGCTCCAGCAAGTCTCTGGAGGGCCAGAGGCACATTGGAGACTGGGGACCCCCTGAGGGCCGGATTGAGAGCCACAAGTGGCCCCAGGGCTGGGGTTTGGGCACCCCTGATCTAGTCTAGTCCAGTTTACAGTCAAATACTTATGAGTTAAAAGCAACAAACTAAAAACGATCAGCTTAAAAATGGAGTACAGTAAACAGAACTGGTAACAGCATTAAAATAGAAACAGAGGTTGTATTGTCACTTGCCAAAAGAAGAAAAACATTAAGCAGTTTTTTGGCTTGGTGCATGAAAGATAAAAGAATAGGCAGGCACCAGGTTGATTTATCTGGGAAAGTTATTCCATTCTTGGCAGTGGGTGAACATACGAAGATATCTCCTACTCACTCAGTCCATTGGTCCATCTGCCCATTTTTTTTTTCTAATTTTGGCTGTATTTGGCTCTTTATGAATGTAGGCAGTGGTTTTTTTATAACTCTCTTACCTGAGATCCTTTAACTGGAGATGCTGGGGACCAAGTCTGGGATCTTAAACATGGTATAGCGTATACCCTACCATCAGCATTTCCCTACATTTCCGTAGTAGGGAGGTTGTGTCTGTATATCTAGGCTGTCACTAGATTTTGCTTGAAGCAACATTCAGAGCTGGTTTTGTAGGTTCCTCCACAGACAAAATATCTAAGGACTGTCACAAGAGACGAAACAATTTTTTGGTGAGAGCAGCAAGCATTTCTCTGATGAGAACTGTGCTTAAAAACAGATAATGACCAGAAGTTGCGTAATGTATCAAGTGTTTTTTGTTTGTTTGTTTTAAAAAAGGAGTGAAACAGGAGAGAACCAGGGCAGGGGCCTTTAATACTTACACCCAGTTCTGTTATTGATACTGCCCCCTCCCATTATTTTAATTGTCTCCCTTATCTAATTAAGGCAATAGGGGGGTTAAATTGTGTTTGAAATAGTGTACGGGAAGCAAAGTAGTCGAACTCCCTTCCCCCCACTGCAGTTCTACCCCATCTTCAAACACCCATGCATGCTACTTTGAAAAAAACCCAAAACACACCAGGCCACGTTATATTCCAGATTACATATAGTTTTACGTGTTATCTGGAATGCCTAAGTGACACTTCAGTGGTCAGAACCATGACTCAGAGCCCAATCTTAGCCAGCTTTCCAGTGCAGATGCAGCCATGTCAAGGGGGGTCATTTGTTCCCTCACCGTGGGGCTACATTGCAGCTGCATGGGTGCTGGAAAGTGGAACAGGATTGGGCTCTGGGTCTGACCTCCCTGAAAAGATCCTTGTGATGATAAAATGGGTGCAGGAAGAACCATGTGTGCTGTCCTCAGCGTTTTGGAGGAAGTTTGGGTTAAACACATGTAATTAATAGATTCAAATATATTTGAAGTGTTGAGAATAATAATTTTGTTAGTGGTAGGATACCAGCAGCTCTGTTCAGCGGGCAGAATGGTTATGTCTTTAAATAAAAGAGCTATTCAGACTTATGATTCTGGGCTTTACACAACTGGGGGAAAAAAATCATTGCTTGCATTCTTGCTTCTAAAATCCCTGGGGCCTTGCAGTACTCTGTGTCTTGACCTTGTGAGTGTATGAATGTAACTACTTTTAGGAGAGGAAAACAGAGGTTATTTGAGGGAACTTGACGTTGTCCTTGCTGCCATATTTGTGTTTTTAATGTTCTGAGTTATTCTGTGTGTGCATGCAGCACATGGGAGGCTTTTAGTGAGCTCATTCCCTATAATTAAGATTGTTGCATGCGCTGTTTTTATGTCTAACGCAGCCATTTTCAACCACTGTGCACACTGGTGTGCTGTGATTGGTCTGCAGGTGTGCCGCAGGAGTTTGGGGTAGGGTCATTTATTAGTAGGGCCATTGTGGTATGTGAGCCCCCCACCAACAGCATGGTGTGCCTTGTCAATTGTCAAAAAAAAACTGATGGTGCACCTTGACAATTTTAGTACTTTGTCAGTGTGTCATAAGATAAAAAAAGGTTGAAAATCAGCGACAAAGAGCAGCGACAAAGGTGACAGCTAACACCACCCCCCTCTGCAAGAGGGCAAAATGAATTTGCCTTAGCATTGTCGTATTTGTTTTGAAATTCTACTACTATCGGTACCCAAGGCAGATTACACAGTTTTATAAAACAATTTATAACAAAAATAAATTGCAGTAACCACTCGAAATGAATGCAAGACATGTAGACAAGAAGGGACAGACAGCCCCCTACTCCAATAGTTTTTCTCCCACCAGGACTACTGTCCTCCATGGGCTGTGGTGAGTCGAGGAAATATAACCCTCACCCCCAGCAACCTCAGCAACATATGTCAGCAGTCACTGGGGTAGGGTTTCTTCACATCTAGGTTGCAGTTGGCTCCCACTACTTCCCTTCCGTTACAGTTCTGCCAGAAGCCTGGGGGGTGGTGGTTCAAAACTGACAGGAGTCTCCACTCCAAACTCAAATGGTTGTGCTGCCTTTTATTGTTTTCATTATTGTGATTTTTATTTTATTTCTGCATGTTCAGTGTAAGGACATGCGCTTGATTCACAGTCTTCTTGCCGCTTGTCTCTCTCAATACAGTTTTATGTACTTCCAGTGATTGGCGTCAGGGTGCCCTCCCCCCCACTCTTGTTAGAAAGTGAGTGGGACATACTTTGGAGGGGGGAATTGTTTCTGTGCTGGATAGTGCAGCAGAGCTGATTGCCTTCTATTTTATTCCATCGTTTTAAATATTTATATTTTGCCTTGCCCGTCATTTTCAAGGTAGCCTGCAACATAATCACAATTATGCAAAAAAAAAAAAAAAAGAGTATTAAGAACAAAATGGTCGTGTATGCTGTAATAAAAAGAGAAGTGCAGACCCCCAGATAAAGAGTCAACAGAGTTTAGAAACGCATTTAAAATCAGTACCAAAGGAAGGCCTAAATTCCATGGAAAGCCTGCATAAAAGCCACTGGTGAGGGTGCCAATAAATCTGGGGGAGGGAATTTATAATCCAGGGGGCATAACTAAAGGGCCCACTTCTTGTTGAAGGGCCACTCACCTCACCTTGGAAAGTGGGGTCTGAGTATGGCAGGGGAAGGGAACAGGGCAGAAGTGAGTGGGACCTGTGGAGCTCGGTTCTGATCCAAAGCCCTGTGCCTCCTGCCCCAACACGGGACGATTTTACTCTGTGCTGACTAAATAGCTGGTACAGAGTTGAGTAGCCCCATTGCAGGGCTTCTTACCTTATCCAGGGGAAGGGGACAAATGTCCTTTTTCCCCAAGGAGGTGTCAGGAGCCACCCACGGCTGCCTGGCGTCCATAGGTTGCAGCTGCAGCTATTTCGGTGCCGCTGCAAGCTTGGGCACTGGGCAGCTCAGGATTGGGCTGTTACGCAGCCCAGCCTCCCTGTTGGCCTCTGTTCCAGTTTCCCTTATTGCACTCTGTCCCTAGACCCAGTTTGTGAGTTTCCGATTGGTGTCAGAGACTTGGTGTTCGCTCTGGTTTCATCCCTTGTGATTGGAAGAAAGCAACTTCTTGAACACAGACTTTCTGTCTTTCTGTTAGGCCCTCTTCCTTCTCAGCCTCCCTGATTATGTTCCCACTTCTTACGCATGTACACTCAGGTGAGGCCACTTCCAGCCACTTGGCACTGTGCAAGGATTTTCAAAACTCCGCTGAATTCCTTCACACAACCTGCATAATTTGTCAACAGTTCCCAAACTTTAGGAGACTGTGGACCACTGAAGTAAAAATTGGAATTGTTGTGGACCACGTGCAATCCCTCACCCCCCCCCCCAAACACAAACACTACAGTTAAATTTGTAATTAGAGAAGATTTAATAGAGCTTTATTGATAGAGTATACTTGTGGGCACTTCAGTACTGGCTGTAGCCAGTCCATTCTCCATCCTCTCTGTTGGTCCATGGGGGAGCACTCACTTAGTGAGATGTTGGAAGTGCTGGCTGCAGGCAGTTTGTTCTCTGTCCTCTCTGGTGGTCCATGGGGAACCACCTCCCAAGCAAGCACTCCCCCATGGACCACAGTCTGCCCACAGCTGCAGCCATCACTTTGGTGCCAGCAGTGGGTGATCAATTCTCCGCTCTGTCTAGCGGTCCGTGGGGGAGTGCTTGCTTGGCAAGTGATTGAAGGAGATCTTTTCTGTGTGTGTGAGAGACCTCATGGGCCTCATCCTATTCAGGATCTCACAGACCATCTATGGTCCACATACCACAGGTCAGAAATCAGTGCTTTAGACCGGGGGTGCCCAAACCCCGGCCCGGGGGCAACTTGTGGCCCTCGAGGACCCCCAATTCGGCCCATGGGGAGTCCCCAGTTTCCAATGAACCTCTGGCCCTCCGAAGACTTGCTGGAGCCCGTGCTGGCCTGACACAACTTCTCTTAGCGTGAGGTTGACTGTTCAGTCTCTTGCATGAGCTGTGGGAGGAGGCCTCCTGCCACTGCTTGCTGTTTCACATCTGTGATAGAGCAGCAGCAGTGAAGGAAAGGCCGGCCTTGCTTTATACAAGGTTTTTTATAGGCCTTAAACTATTGCAAGACCTTCATTCATTCATATAAATTCCAGCTCTACATTCATTTATGTAAATTTATGTAAATCTATTCGAATTTGAAATGTAAATTAATTCTTTTTCCCCCCCTGACAGTGTCAGAGAGATAATGTGGCCCCACTGCCAAAAAGTTTGGACACGCCTGCTTTAGACCCTATGATCCCACAGAATGCTTGTGAAGTTCAAAGTAGCTCAGTCTATACCCAAGGAAGCCCTTCAAGTGTCTGCCAAAGACAACAGGCAACAAACAGTATTTAAACTCTTATATATAAGATGCGTGACTTATAGGCTCTCAAATTATTTGGAGAGTTTCATGAACTGTTTTTGGGATTAAGAACTGATCATTTGTCATATTATGAAAGTCATAAACCTAGAAACCAATAATTCCGGTTGCTGCTTGGAAACTCATTGCCTGTGTGATTTATATTTTTTTTCTTTGCAAGCTGCTTGATAACAGAGCTTGTGCCCCCCGCTACCCAAACAGTGTCTCTTTTGTGAACAGGGAGGTTCTTTCTCCAAAGCTGGCAGTCTGGCACCTTTTGCAAGCATAACATTTATCCTTTAAAAATGGTGAGCGCAACTCCATGTATCACTCATTATATTTATTTTTAGATCTTGCCGTGGGGGCTTATACTGACAAAAATGGAACCAAGGGAAATATAGTCAGTACACTTTTTAAAAATGACTCCAGATTTGTAGCAACATTGTAGCACTATATTGCTACACATTCGGGAGCAGGGAAGCCAAAATTAAAATCATGCTTAGTTGGCAGAATCTATAGCTCCACATTCTCCTGGTTTACTCCTCTCTACTGTGGAGTGAGTGGTACTCTTTGCTAGGACTATATAGGATAATACTGTGGATTGATTCAGAGTTGTGAGGGAATATGTTCTTTCCTGGTCTGTCGTTTACTGATGTAGCTTTCTCCATGGTCATCCATATGCATGTGCACAAAGTCCTGGATGGTACTATTATATGTCACTGACCATCCATCCTCTTTATTTTAAGAGCTGGGACAAAAAAATGCCCTCTTCATTTAAGTTGTACGCCCAAGTATAGAGCACTTACACATGGAGAAGAAAATAATTTTATATCGGAATTACCTGGATGCACATGTTCATCCACAGCCTGGAATCTGAAGTTTAGGTTCCAAAATCTTATTCCATTAACTAGTAAAAATGATCTCTTAAGAAGTGTTAATTTCAGTCAGCACATACTGTCTGATTCCAGGACTCCAGGGGAGCTGGCTGTTAGTCCAAGTCAGCCATTTTCAACCACTGTGCCGTGGCACACTAGTGTGCTGCGAGTGGTCCACAGGTGTGCCACAGGAATTTGGGGGAAGGTCATTTATTAATAGGGCCAATGGGAGATGTGAGCCCCCACTGGCAGTACGGTGTGCCGTGTCAATTGTCAAAAACCTGGTGGTGTGCCTTGACCATTTTAGTGCCTTGTCAGTGTGCCCTGAGATGAAAAAGGTTGAAAATCACTGGTCCAAGTGAACAAAAGCAGATGCCAGTCAAAACCACAGCATGGCAACATTCTGAGCATGGAGGCAGAACATAGGCAGTGTCCCGTAATGGACAGAACGTTCAGACAGAGGAGCATGTTCTGAGGCAAGGGCTTGATGGGTCCTGATGTATATAGACATCAAACAATTTTGTGGCATTTAGGCTGTAATCCTACACTTTACCTAGGAGTAAGCCCCATTGACTATAATGAAACTTACTTCTGAGTAGTCATGCATGGGATTGGGCTCTTAAGTGACTAACTGGTATGTCATGGCATATGTTTCTGTGGGCTTAAGCACATAATGTATGGTCACCTTAATGGACAGGTATGTATATTCTGAGTAGAGAAAGAAGAAAGAATGCCCCTTGCCATTTTCTCAAGCCTTGAGAATTCTGGAGAAAATAGAGGGGTAGCCCCACAAAAATCTGTAACCATGGAGGGACAGGGGGCTCTCTGGTTGCTGGTGGTCATTTTGAGCTTCAAACTTGAAAGCACCGCTTCTTTGTTAGGTTCCCAATTGCTACCAAACAGTATTTTCTATCCCAGAATGTGATGTAGCATCATATGACTGGGCAAGCCCCTCAAAGCCCCAGAAAATTCAGCATTTTTACCAGTTTTCAGAGGCTATTTTCAGGTTTTGGTGATGCAAAAGAAACTGGGAAAAAAAATTGACTATAAAAACACTGCCCCCCCCCCCCAAAATGGCCCAGCAATAGTTTTATTTATCTGGATGTGTGGGGTTTATTTTAACTAAAGCAGTGTAACAGATCTCTTCTTTCTCAGTAACTCTTCCTGATATATTTAGTCTGCCATTCACCAAACCTTATGAATGCTGTTTGTAAAAAGTGCCAAATTTGAGAATGTTTGCACAACTCTGATCTACAAGGAAGTTGCATTTCAGTCCTAGATCCAATGCAAATATAGGTCTCAACAACTTCAGAGTTGTAGGGTAAACTTTCATGTGCTAGCACTTTATGGACAGAACATCAATTATCACTTCCCAGCTTTGTCACTTTTCAGCTTTACAGTAAAACAAGAGTTGTTTAATCTTTTGACAACTTCCTCCATATAGTGTAATACCAGGTTTCCTAATCTTAGCTGTACTTACTTTAACCACAGAACAACTTAGACTTATTGTAACTATTCAAGCAGAAATCAGTGTTGAGGCTTTAATCAGTGTAAAACCCAGGAGCGTACAAGCCCTGAACAACACTCAGCTGCTCTATTTTTTTCCAGCACCAAATGATGGTTTAGGATGTCATTTGGTAGATAATGATCTGGCAGAGTTCATTGTTAAATGAGTACCACAGGATGATTCATTGTGAAGCAACCATTAGTGGATCTTCAGGGCTGCCATATTTAAAGAGGGAAGAGTTGGGGGCTGCATCGAAAAATGCTCATTGGAGAGTCCTGACTGACAATGTTTGCTGTTGAACCATGGTGAAATTGGCATTGATTGTTCAGTTGCCATCCATTGTAGCTTGAGCATTTGAGACATCATGCTTATTGTTCAGCTAGTCACTGGTGTGCTGTACTAGCTCTATCCTTAGTATGCTGTGATCTAGATTGCATGCCCATCTGTATGTACATTGATTGATGGAATACTCTAAATTATGCACTCTCTGCCTCTAAACTCTCCCCTGTCCTGCATGAATCTCCCTATACTGAACTATAACTGGTTATAATGTACAGTGGAAGAGAAACCAAGGACCCTATATGTGTAAAAATTATTTGAAAAATCAAGGATATCCAAGTCACTTTGCAAGGATATATGAGACTGTAAAGAGGCAAAGTGGAAAACTCCATGGTAATTATGAGAGAATAATAATAATAATAATACAGGTATTTATATACCGCCTTTCTTGGTCTTTTATTCAAGACTTTACTCAAGGCGGTTTACATAGGCAGGCTTATTTAAATCCCCGTAGGGATTTTTACAATTGAAAGAAGGTTCTATCTTTCAAGAACCACAACATTCAGATGTTTCATTCTGATCTGGTTTCACACTCTGGCCTCCATCCTCCCACGCTCAGAGCAGATGGAATAGCTGGCTTCAGCTTGTCAGCTGCTTCAAGGTCTCACCGTTTGTGGTGCCAGTGGCCTCGAACTGGCGACCTTGTGGATGTTATCTTCAGGCAAATGGAGGCTCTACCCTCTAGACCAGATGTAATCCTAATGCAGAGGTTTTTATGCCAGTTGTATAAAATGCACGGTCGCAGTTAAAACCTTCTAAAAGCTGTTTTATATTTCTTATATAAACAAAGTTAGACATTCATGGAATCAGTTGAACAAGTAAGTATTGAGTTGTTCAGAAAATAGATGTCTTTGGAAGTATAACATTTCCGATCATCTTTATCAATATTTAAAAAAATGATATAAACCTTGGAGCAATGGTGGTATAAAAAGTACAGGTTCTACCTCTGAACTCTCTCCAAATAGCAGGAAGGTTAGAGGAGGTCCAGTCCTGTACTCTATTATTTATTTATTTATTTCATATTTTTTATACCTCACTTTTTCTATGCTTTTTAGAAGGCTGTAGGTGGACTTAAGCCCTTCTAAAAAGTACAGCTAAGGGGAACATCATTACAACAGAGAATGGGACTTGGCCCAGTAGCGTAGCTAGGGAGGGAGGTGCCGTAAGTTTTGCAGTCTCTCCAACGTGCCGTGTATGCAGCCCACCCCACTCAGAGCAGTTCTGGGCAGCAATGGCCATGCAGACAGTGAGTGGGGGAGACTGCTTACATGGTGCATTGGGGCATCTTCAATACTTATTGTGATGCTGCTCCCTCCCTGGTAGCCACACTACTGATTGGTCCTCCTCTTGCAATGTAAGCAGCAGCAGTGAAGATGCTAAAGAGACAGTGTGTTGTAAATCACATATGGATTTGAACCAGTCTGCTGAATCTTTCAGCTATGAGTTTTTATTCTTTGCTTGCTGTGTTTTTATTTTTCTCATAATTGAATCCTCGTAATGGTTAAAGGCATCATCCATGAGGAATTTGCCCTTCACAGATCCAGTGGAAATGCATTCTGTGGCTGCTCTGTGTTTCAGTTCAGGTTGACAAAGCAGGCTCAGAAGTATTAAGAAGTAAACTTAATGAAAGGAAGGTTTGGGCCTCTGGCAGTTCAGCTCCATATATTTCTGCAAAGTGTTTCAAAGGAAAACTGCAGTCATTGTGCATGAGAGATTTCTCTAATGAGGGAACCCAAATAGGGAATTCCAGTTACAATGAAAGGAAGCTTCCTTCTCACTTCATAACTTCTAAATTGAATACAAAATATACCGGATTCACCAGAAAGTCAGTTTTGTTCATTCTGTGTGCTTAGTAAGTGATATTGTCATCCTTAGTGGATTCTGTCTGAGACCAAATCAGACCAGTGGAAGCCCACTGATTTTAGCGGCCTTTAATGCATGTACTGGATTGTGGCCATTCTGTCTACTAGTAACCTGGGTTTTTGCAAGTTATATCTTCAGCCCAGTGGGCTGTGAAGGGTTTTGGATTTAGACACACCTGTGTCTGTGTCTCTTCCTTCTGCTGTAAGAATTGATTCAATTTTCCATGTCGTTCATGGCTGATCAAGCATTGCCAGATGCATTTCAGAGGGTCAGGAACTGTGAAGCGAAGCTGATATGGTGGCATTCTGGATATGCCAAGGAGTTACTGAAGTGCGTTCATGAATACTGTATAAGATATATATAAAATGGATCCTCACTGATGTAAATTTTAAAGACCTAAATGTGAAAGTGAAATGTGAAATTCAGATGCGGAGTGAAAATTAAATGCATTTTAACATCTTTCTTACACAGTTCAGGTGGGGCCTTATCTTTTTTTAGTTTCTCTTGTAAAGTGCATAATATCTTCACTTGATAGCTAATAATAAAAATAGTAATTTCTCAAAAGACTAGAAATTCAGCCTTTATTGTAAAGTATAGTTAGCACTTCACTGTCACTTCAGATAAATGGGTTTGTAAAATTACACCAGAAACTTCAGAACCGTTCTTTGTAGTGGTATACATATGCTACTCACTTGGATGTTGTTAGAATAGCTTCTTCTGGGATGCTTTCAAGCTAGGTTTAGGAAGAGCACAAATCTGCTTGTGTAAGGTAGTGGATACAGCATTGGGCCCAGGGATACCAGGGATCAAAACCTTGCTTGCCCATGCAGCTCACTGGCAGACCAGTCACTAGAAACTGTGCCTGGATACAGCTGTGTATCTGGCTGCAGTCACTGTAAGTCTGTACCTGGTACAGTTCTTCAAGCTTCCATTCCGTGTTGGTACAGTCTGTGTTTGATGAACATGGGTTGTTGATCTGTAAACATGAACCCTGATATTGTCATTCACATGGAAATATGCATCTAGGTACAGACGTTTTGTACTTAGATATGGTATAATGAGTAACAGTCTGTGGAATCATCCAAACCTGCTTCACAGGGCTGTTGTGAAGGTATTATGGGATAATCTGCGTGGACAGCACCCTCAAATCCTTAGAGGTACAATCCTTTGGGTAGTGATTCATTGGAAATGCAGTACCTGAAATTGAAGGTTTTGTTGTCTTAAATAGAAAACCTATAGTTGTCTGAGCTTTAACTTAGTGTAGTCATGTGGAACATTCAGGGGTTGCTTTGATACTTTCCCAGTATACTAATTTTGGCATGAGCACAGTGTATAGACTTTATTTTCTCTGACAAACAGTAATCTTTAGCTAGTTATGGAATGTTACGGTCTTATGCCCCAATCCTATCCTCCACCAGTTCATGCAATGCAGCTGCAATCCTATGTATGCTTACTCAAAAGTAAGTCACTCTGTGTTCAATGGGACTTACTCCCAGATAAGTATGCTTAGGGTTGGAAATAAGTTACATTGAACTGGAGATATGTCCCACTGAATACAGTGGGACTTATTTCTGAGTAGACATGTATAGGATTGTGCTGTGGATGACCTTGTACAATTCATTACATTTTCTCTCAAACTAACCTATGTCTTAGGACAGGGGTCGGCAACCTTAAACATTCAAAGAGCCATTTGGACCTGTTTTCCGGAGAAAAGCAAACCTTGGGAGCCACAAAACCCTTTTGACATCTAAAATGAAGATGTCACTGCATATATAGTTTTTTTTTTTTTACCTTTATGCTCTTATAAGTCCCATTTTTATAATGTAGCCCCCTCTTGTAGGTCCCTTGTAGGTGCTGGGGCACCTTCCTTATGAGGAAAGGCCACGGCGTTTGGGCCTCTTCAGCCTAGAAAAGAGGTGCCTGAGGGGGGACATGATTGAGACATACAAAATTATGCAGGGGATGGACAGAGTAGATAGGGAGATGCTCTTTACACTCTCACATAACACCAGAACCAGGGGACATACACTAAAGTTGAGTGCTGGGAGAGTTAGGACAGACAAAAGAAAATATTTCTTTACTCAGTGTGTGGTTGGTCTGTGGAACTCCTTGCCACAGGATGTGGTGATGGCATCTGGCCTAGACGCCTTTAAAAGGGGATTGGACAAGTTTCTGGAGGAAAAATCAATTACGGGGGTACAAGCCATGATGTGTATGCACAATCTCCTGATTTTAGAAGTGGGCTATGTCAGAATGCCAGATACAAGGGAGGGCACCAGAATGAGGTCTCTTGTTATCTGGTGTGCTCCCTGGGGCATTTGGTGGGCCGCTGTGGGATACAGGAAGCTGCACTAGATGGGCCTATGGCCTGATCCAGTGGGGCTGTTCTTATGTTCTCATGTCCTTTTATTATGCAGCACCAAGAAAATATTTTTTTTATTTACTATTTACTTACCTTTGCTCTGCTGTTGTCCCGGTCCCTGGATCTTCCTGCAAAGGAAGGAGCTGCTGTGGGCGAAGGCGGTGCATGGTCTGTGGCATGGTGTGGTTATCAGCTGTGCTCAGCTGCACACTGGCATTTAGCCAGCATAAAACTCACTAACATGCAGGTTGATCTTGGTGAGTCATAAAGAAGTTTATGGGCCATTTCACAATTCCATTTTTCACATGTGAGGAAGTTCCTTGGAAGGCTTCAGCTTCACAGGAATATGAGTTTGGCACATGGCCATCGGTCTGCACAGGGACGTTTGGACAGCATGTGCAATGTTGCCAGCCAGTTCCCAAATGTTCACCAGTCATGGGCCTCACCAGTGCTACTCGGTGAACGCATCCCACTGTTCATCTGGCCATCTGCGGTTTTTTCACAATGCGGCTCTCGAGTGGGGGCTGGAAGCGGGGCGCCTTCCCCCGCGGCCGCTGCCCAGCCAGCTCAGCCCCGAGGTTGAGCTCGCTGCAGGGCGAAGGAAGGAAGGGGGCAAGGAAGAGATGCCCGGCTGCCCTGTGCGGCAGGGTCTCCGCCCCCTTGCCCAGCAGGGTGCTTGCTCACAGTGGGGGGCGGAGAGCAGGTCCGGGAGAGCGCCGAGGCGGCGCCCAGCCTGCACTCAGCAGCCAGCACCCGCAGCACATCGCTGCAAGGCACCCCCCCGCCCGCCCCCGCCACCAGCGGCTCTGTCCCGAGGTTGAGCTCGCTGCAGGGCAAAGGAAGGGCGCAGGGAAAGAGATGCAAGGCACCCCCGCGCCCACCACCAGCGGCTCTCCCGGACCTGCTCTCCACCCCCTCTTTCTTGCGCCCTTCCTTCGCCCTGCAGCGAGCAGAACCTTGGGAGGAAGAAAGGGCGCAGGGAAAGAGATGCAAGGCACCCCCGCGCCCACCACCAGCGGCTCTCCTGGACCTGCTCTCCACCCCCCTCTTCCTTGCGCCCTTCCTTTGCCCTGCATATAAATGAATTCATATTTTTGAAAACAGAAACTCGTGGTGAGATGGATTAGAAAGTGACCACACAAAATAAAAAGAACTCCTGGATTGGGGGGAAGGGAGAAAGTGTTGTTTTTCTCCTTTTAGTAAAGGTACTACTCATTTTCTATCCAAGGTTGTGACAGTGGCAGCCACAACTGAGTACTGGCTCTGCCCTTAGTTCTAGAAAAATCTTTCTTAATTTAGTTTAAAAGCCTACCATAGCAGTGTGCTATTTACTCGGTTGAACAAATGCTGGATCTGAAGGGCAGCCACCAAAAGATTGTGGCTGCCAGCATTACTGTTTTCATTTCCTCTCCCTTTCTGTGCAAGAAGAGCTGGTGTAGCAGAAGAAACTGCTCAGTACCTGATCTGATCTGCCTCTGTGAGGAAGCAGAGCAGAGTTTTTGGAGGTAAAAAAACAAATTTTGGAAGCATACTAACTTCTTAGGCTATGTCTATAGCACTAAATCCTGAATAAATGAAACTTGTCAGATCACCTTGTTTGATAGAACTCAACTGAGTGTGTGTTTTTTTCACATTATCTTCTATAGCTCCTGCACCTCCTGTTTGCACTCCAGGAGATACCTGGTGGCCAGGCCCAGTTATAATTATAGCAGCATGCTGCACCACGCCAGTGTTCCTCTTTCTAGTTTTCATCATTTGCTACAAAGCCATAAAAAGGTAAGAGTCTGTCCGTCTCTGTGTGTGTATTCAAGCTCAGAGTGGCAAGTTGACCTGTTCTATGGATATATTACAGGTGGACTGTGCAGTTCAAGGGCAGTCAAATGTTTAAACCATTAGTTCCCAACCTGTACGTGGAGGTAACAGAACCACTGAGTACTTGCGAGGTAGGTATGGGAGTGGAGACTAGGCGGCACTTTTGCAATCATGCCACCGCTGATTTTAAAAAGGGGGTTTTGTCACTTACTAGGGGGTCACCATGGCCATCTGTTAGGTGCAGGGGGTGCCCCCTCTGCAGGCCTCCCCACACTTGCAGAACATCTCTGAAATGAGATTGTAACCCACTTCTGGTTTTCATCATAAACCTGGAAGTGTGTAGCAATCTCATTTTGGATCTGTTTTGCACTCTCTGGAGGGCCTTGGTGATCTCCAGTAAGTGACAGAAACCCCTTTTCTATCAGTGGCAGCATGATCATGCCGCTACTATTGTCATAGCCATTCCCACCTGTTGCCACTTCCTTTAAGGGGGAATTGGGTGCTTCTAGTTGGCCTGGGAGTGAAGCTCAGGTTGGAAATACTGGTTTAAACTGAATGGGTGATGCAGAAGTTCTCCTACAACTGAAAAGCAGTGGCCTTGTGATTGCTGCTCTAACAACCCCCACTCCCTTCTTTCTGCCCCCCCCTTCTTCCTGGCCCATCCTTGCCAGAGAGTGCCCTGCCTTGGAGCACTTCTGCCACGAATAGTTCTTCCTGGAGATGTTGCTTGATTAAACCATAAGAGCACCATATCAACATCAACATCCCAGCTACTTCCACCTTGTGGCTACATCACCAGGGCTACCACTGATTTGGGAGGAAACTTAGTTTGAGTGGTTTGGGAGATGGTTGTACTGTTCTGTCTCATACCATTAGGAAATGTGAGAGGCCAATGCCAGCGTTAACCCTCCAGAAACAGAATTGATGAGGTGCATTGGCAGAGAAGCGCATTGACAGGTCCCATGTGGCTTGGGACTTGTCACATTTCATGGCCCTGCAGGAAGGAAAAATGAGCGCTGCACAAAGGAGCTAAAACAGATGAGCAAAAATATCTTACTGGGCTGTTTCGCACTGCAGGTAGGGGATTGAAGGTTTACATAAACAAACAGATAAAATACTCCCTACTCCTCCTGCTCACACGATTAACATGTCAGGGAATCTGTAGTGTGAAGTGTTAGTTTAGCAGCAGTTATTGCTCATGGAATTTTGCTCACCTGTTTTAACTCTTTGAATGACTTTGGGCAATTACAGAAAGTACATCGCACTTATTGTTTGACAAAGCTTCTGGTTTTTCATCTCATTTGCACTCCCCAATTACTGATGCACGTTTGCATATTGAGAAACACTGCAAAAAAGAAATCTTGTTGTGATTGTGGATATGGTTAATCTCTGATTTACCAATGCACGGGAGCATGAGTGTGCCAGGAAAACACATTTCAAGTGTTATGACCCTGTGAACAGCTCAGGTGTGGATGGATGTCTATAAATGGAAAGTTCACAGACTGAAATCAGGCTGAGTTTCTTGTTTGTTTGCCTTGAGTAAGTAAAGCATTTCACCTCTCCAGTCAATCTTTTCAGTAAATGTTCTGCTGTTGCTTGGGGCTCTTGGCAGCATCCCACAATAGTTTCCTTGATTCTTTTAAGGAGATATTTATTGATAAACTTCAAGGAGGTGAGATAAAATACTTTTATTCTGAAAGAATGTTGCTTTCTACACAGCAAATATTCAAACAGGCTTCAGGGAGTAAGTACCATGGACTGAAACTAGTTCATGCAGACACTACCCCTGAGGACAGGGGGATACTTACAGGGCAGTGTTTTTCAAACACTGGTACTTGTACCACTGGAGGTATTTGAGGTGGTGTCCAGTTTTTCAGGGGTTTGGATGGCTTGGACTCTGAGGATATTGCCCTGAGGGCTGCTCCAGCTGTGACTTAGTGTCAAGGCCTGGAACTGGATCCAGTGATGGCCCTGCCTTCTTGGAAGCGGGAGTGAGGGTTAGGATAGGCCCTTGGCTATTTTGTAGTTAAGAAGGATCCTTCAAAATCTTGAATTTGAGTTTTGGATTATATTATTATGCTTTTAATTTTTTAAACTGACTTGAGCTTCCCATCAGGACTGGAAAGGCTAGATATAAATGTTTTAAAATAAGTAAATGTCACCTCTAGTTTGACCTTAAGGTCCCTGAGCTTATGTTCCTTGACAAATGGGAAAGGGGGGCTAGAGAGGAATATGGTCTTCTAAGTTCCCTAGTGGTCTGGCCTGGCACATACATGTATGTTGCTGGGAGTGGGGGGAACAAGACTGTACATCTCTTGAGGATCTCCCTAAATGTAGCTGCTGCACTTTTAGTGGACTAGATCAAACCAGATGTTTTCCTAGTGTAATTTTATTGTGTTTTAAGAGGTTGTTACTCTTTTTGTTGTAAGGGGGGGAGGAAAGAAAGGATAAATGTGTAATAAGTAAGTAATAAAATTAAAATTGAGATTCTTGTGGGTAGCTAACTCTCAAGATTCTTCTCTAAATTAATGCACTAGCACTGCCGCTCACAGGATCAAACCTAAACATCTTGGTGCTTATATGAAAGTGCATTAGATCATTTGAAATGCTTTAAGAATTGCCTTCCCAGTGGAGAGAAATCCATCAAGTGCTGCCTTCTCTTCCCAACAGCTGCCAGTTAAGTGTCCCTGGGTGCTCACAAGTGGGGTAAAAAGGTGGAGGCCTGTCATTTGTCCACCATTCACTGCCTTTGAACATGGAGTCTTCACTTACCTATCATGGCTACTGTGTCTCCCCAAAAATAAGACCTAGTCGTGATCAGGGCCGGGGGGGGGGCGTCCTCGGGTGGGGTGGGTGGACAACATGACTGGGAACGCTGCACTCCTGCGCACCACCTAGAAAGCGCCTGCTGTGCTGCCTTGGGCAGAGGAAGCTGAGGTGGGAAGCAGCAAGCGAGGCAACCCTGGGCTCTGAGGCTCTCCACACCTTCCAGGGAGTAAGTCCCATTAACTATAAAGGGACTGACTTCTGAGTAGACAGGCATCCTCCTGGGTGCTGAGGGGATATTTTTGTATGGTATATTTTTGTACATGAATGACTGTGGATTGTTGTACATTTAAAAAAAAAAGACCTACCCCAAAAATAAGACCTAGAGTGTTTTTTTGAGTAAAAAAAAAAAATAAGACAGTGTCTTATTTTCGGGGAAACATGGTAATAGCTGTTGATACATCTGTTCTCTGGAAATTTGTGTCCTTTATTCAAAGCGCTCTAATCCAGTGGTCATCACCCCGTCTTGTGGCTATGAATTCCACACTATGCATGATTTACAGAAGTTCTTCCTTTTGTCTGTCCCAAACCTTCTGCCAGACAATTTATTTGATTACCTTGAGCTCTAATGTAATAGGAAAAGGGGAGGGGACTCTTTATCCAGTCTCCTGAGATTAGTGATAACTCTTTATATTTTATTCTATAAAAAGTGAAGATATCTAAAAGTGAAGAAATCTAATAACAAACGAGGGCACAGCCAGTATCCTTGCACCAGACCCTATATGCAAGCATTGGAACTGCAGCTCTACACCCCAGCACAGCAGCTGCTGGGGATAGCAAACTGCTGCTCTGAGCTCACTTGGAGCCAACTGCTTTGGGCGGCCTCAGCAAGACTCTGTATCTCACCCGTTTAGCGGGAGTAATGACCTATCTGGCACAAGTGTTGTGAGGTGAAAATTATAAACGGTGGGAAGCCTTGTGCAAATTAAAAGTGCTGTAAAACCAATACTGGAAGTGCTAAAGGAACTGGAGCTAACACTTCTTTGCATCTAAAGCAGACCCATTGGAGCAGCCCTCCCAGTTTCCTCTTGCTTTTCTCAATCTTTGTTTTTTTCTTTCGTATTTTTGTTATTGGCAGTGTTAAAATGTAAACCTACAAGCATAGAAATGACTGCATCATAATGTAGAAGATGCAACCAGACCCTCAATACCCACAATCATTCTCTGAGAACAGCTAAATAATGGATTGTAGATCAGAAAAACCTTTGAACTGATATGGGGACTTTTTTTGTTTCTCTGATAGTCAGTGGAATAGGACTTGGGCAGCCCAACCCTGAGCTGACCACCATGCAGGGCTGCAGCGATGCTGAAAATGGCTGCCACTGCATCCAGTGCGCCCCAGGCAGCCACCACTGCCTCCTCTGGCGAAGGGGATTTTCGTCCCCCTTCCCCCCAGTAAAGTGAGCAGCCCCACAATGGGCTTACTCGATTCTACAACGACACGAAGGTCAGCATAGAATGAAGAGCCTCTGGCTAGCCCAGTCTCTCCTCCCTCCCAACCTGCTGCCTCCTGCCTACCCTCTGCCTCCCCCTGCCACAGAACACATCCTCCCCGCCTCTCCCCACACCCCCACCTACCTCTCCACTGCTGGACAGTCTGCGCGACTGCCAAGTGGCGGAAGTCTGGTGTTCCACCGGCTCTAGCCCAGCATTAGAGACCACAAATATGCCTTACAGCATGTTTGTGACTGTGCACACAAGTGGTGGGCACACTCTTTAGGATTGGGTCCTAAGTACCCTCTTTTCTTCCCTTTCATTTTATTTTCCTTTTTAAAATTTCCTTCTCTTTTTTGTTTTGATCCTCTGTTTTTCTTCTGTTAACATTGTGATTATTCTGGATTCTCTTTTCATCAACAACCAACGCTAATTTTTTTTAACTTTTTGGTTTTGTTTTGTTTTAGCAAGCAATTTTTGCTAAATTTTTGGCTTCTTTTTTTTAAACTCAGTCTTCTTGAATTGAAAATATTTCTGAACAGAATGAAATATAGATATTCAGCTGATTGGCTACAAGAAGATTCCAAATCTAAATAAATCTATTGCTATCTGATACCTACAAGGAAATTAGTGTGTGAGATGGTACTAACCCAGACCAATGCACTGCTGCACTTCTCAAAAAAATACACAGTGGAGTCAGTTACAGATGAGAGAAATGTTTTTTAGTTCCAAGGGGTCACTGGCAGTGCATAACCTTACTGAGCACATTTGATTACTGGTCCTAGACCAGGGGTCGGCAACCTTAAACACTCAAAGAGCCATTTGGACCTGTTTTCCGGAGGGGAAAAAACCTCAGGAGCCACAAAACCCTTTTGACATCTAAAATGAAGATAACACTGCATATATAGTTTGTTTTTTACCTTTATGCTCTTACAGGTCCCATTTTTATAATGTAGTCCCCTTTTGTAGCTTTTAGTTAGTTGTGTCATACATTCTTGTCCTGTGTTTTCAGATGCCTGGTCCTCTATGGTGTTTTGCCTGATTCAAAGGCCATTCTCTGCCTGGAGAATTATGCCCACTTTAAGCAAATTAGCTCCCCTTCTTTCCCCCAACAAATGACCCCGGTTCTGCCCTGCAGTCCTGCTGGACCCCACCTCCAGGCTAGCTCGCCTGTTCAAGCTGCAGAGGTCTTCTCTCCTGCCAGCAGCCTCCTGCCACTACAGCAGCCCCTTGGTCCTCAGCAGGTCTTGGGCACAGCAGCCACACACCAAACTCCAGTGTCTCCAGCAGTCTATTAGTCTCAAAGTCAGTCAGAGTATCCAGGGCAAAGTCCAAAGTCAATAAGCCAAGTCACAGTCCAAGGTCAGATTCCAAAGTAAGTCAGTCAAATCAGTCAGAGTGTCAAAGTCAATAAGCCCAGTCAGTCTCCTCTCCAACCTGCACTCCTTCTCCAACCCACACCCCCCTTCCTGCCTCAGGTGCTCCTTATACCCCTGAGAGCCCTATTGCCTTCAAGTGGCTGCAGCTGTGCAGCACACTCTGCTGGATGCCCAGGCCTTACCCTTAAAGGGGCCACTGCTGACACCACACTACCTCCTCACCAGATCTTCCAGGATTCCAATACATATGTCGGTTATGACATCTGCTTATCTTACATGGATACTAAAGAACTCCCCCCACCTTCCAGAGGCACCCTGCTGGAAGGAAAAAAGGACACAGACTCCAGAGGTGGGGAAGAGAAGAAGCCAGAGCTGGGGGGGGGAAGGTGGGGGGGGGAGCCACAGGCCAGCTTCTGCCCTGCCTGCCTGCCCTCCCTCACTCAGGCTGCAACCCTCTCCACACTATCCTGGGAGTAAGCCCCATTGGCTACAATGGGAGTTCTGAGCAGACAAGTTGGTTGGAGCTCTCAGGTTGCAGTCCTCTCCACACTTTCCTGGGAGGAAGCCTCCCTGACTACTTGTGAGTAGACCTTCATAGGAGGGGGCTGAGGCTGCAGCCTTCCACACCTTCTTGGGAGGAAGCCCCACTGACTACAGTGGGGCTTACTTGTGAGTAGACCTGCACAGGAGGAGGCTGAGGCTACAGACCTGCCCTCGAACAGGTCTCTCGAACAGACCTGCGCAGGCTCCCACTCACCCGTCCTTCCGCTTGGCCTTGAGCAGGTTCCAAGGCTGCCATCCCAGGCACCCTTTCCTGGGAGTAAGCTTCATCTGCTGTAATTGGGCAGACACACAGGATGTCTCCTCAGCTGTGGAGGAAAAGCCTCTCCTTGCACTGAGTGGGGACCTGCTCAGGGAAAGGCAGGCTGCAAGGGCTCGCAATGGCTGAGGAAGAGGGTATCCTGCTGGAGAGTTGGGGAAGGGAAAAACAGGGAGCATAAGCCTGTAGAGCGGGCAAAATTGAAAAGGGAAACCAATGCAGGGCAGGTGGGGGTGAAGGGAGTGGAGGGCAGTGAGCTCAGGGGGCGGAGGGAAGCAGCCTGCCCTCCCAACATAGGTGCCTCCTGTTACCCCCTTTGCCACTTTCACCGGGAGGAGCCGCAGCAGGCAGCTGAAAGAGCCACATGCGGCTCTAGAGCCCCAGGTTGCTGACCCCTGTCCTAGGGTGTAGTAAAATTGGGCTTAGATCAGGATAATATTACAAAGGAATTCTGCATCCGTTACCATAGCAGTTACTGCTTAATGCTTTTCCCCCCTGTAACCAGTACTATACCTGGTCCTGGAACCTGCTGGAAACCAACAGGGCCCACATCCAGATCAGATATCAGTGTCCCAGACGGGGGCCAGGAATCCAGCCAAATTATTAGGGCTCTTCCCTAACTTTTGTTTTTTTAGTTTATTCTGAGAGATTAGTGAGGGTCCGATCCTATCCAATTTTCCAGTGCTGGTGTAGCCGTGCCAATGGGGCATGCACTGCATCCGGTGGTGGGGAGGCAGTCACAGAGACCCTCTTAAGGTATGGGAACATTTGTCCCCTTACCTCAGGGCTGCATTACGGCTACACTGGTGCTGGAAGGTTGGAAGGTTGGGCCCTGAGGAACTTGCTCATGATCACACAACCAGCTACTTCATTGTAGCATAAACGAACTTTTTTCAGAATAAGCTCATTATCTCTTTCTCTCCTATTCTATCATAAAATAAAATAGGAAGTTGATTAATAAGGGCCTGATGTAAGAGAACAAACATTCCCCTAACTTGAAGGGGCCTCCATGACTGCCCCTCCACTTTAAGATGCAGTTCGTGCCCCATTGACATGCCCGCATCAGTGCTGGAAAGTTGGATTTGGCCCTAAATCTGGAATGGGGGAAATTGTAAAATATTCCTCTGGACTGATTGTTGAACTCAGAGCATTAGGCTGAAAATGCATTATAAACAGTGCTGTCTTGGGCTCTTTTTTTTTTTTTTTTTTTTTGCAAATCCTATATTAGCTTCAGCCATAGGTGACTACATTGTCTTTTGGGCTTCAATTCAGGTGGACCAATCTAATATAGGGCCTATGGCAGTGGATCTTGCAATCTGCTGCTGTAAGTCCTGTTATGGTGGTGCAAAAGGCACACCGCTTTAGGAAATGATCAGAGGCTCCACACACCTACCAGCAGACCTTGGAAACCCACCGGAACAGGTACAGTGGCAGTGGGGGGTGGCTTGGAACAGTTTTGGTGTAGGGATGAGGCTGGGAAAGGGGTGGGTGGGTGAGGACCTCAGTGACAGCAAGGTACACCCTGATCATGTGCCCCCTTCTGAGCCTGGACTGCCCCATAACTTTCCTTGGACGTAGGCCAGCAGAACAGCTGGCATAGGTCTGAAGAAACCCATCAATAGCCATTTGGCCTATGGAGAGGTAAGATTTTTACTTACCTCTCCCAAGTTGGTTGGCAACCTTCAGTCTCGAAAGACTCTTGTATAAGCCTACAGCACTTGGTATTTCCAAGCGGTCTCCCATCCAAGTACTAACCAGGCCTGATGCTGCTTAGCTTCTGAGATCAGACAAGATCAGGCATGTGCAGGGTAACCAGCTGCTTTCATCCCCATACCATTGAATGTAGCATGCACTCCAGCAGCATAGCTGCATAGCCTGAGCAGGGGATGGGATAGGATTGGGCCATAAATGCACTGACTGGGAATAAGCCCCATTGAATAAATCCCCAGAGGGATTTATTTTTCAGTAAATAAAAACATGACTAGGATTACACAACACATCTGCTTTCTGCATCCTGTTTGCAATGCAAATACTTGTATCAGCAAGATGAAAAGATTTATGGGGAAAAACAGGCTGTGTGGAAAGGGCTAAGCTCTACAATTAAAATAGCATATGGGATGAGAGGAAGGGAGCATGTGTTACATAATTCTTTTAATATTGGTAGCTCAGTGTTTTGTTGTTATAATATGCTTATATAAAAGCTAAAAGAACAAAAAACCTTATCATCTTATGTAAAGTGAAGAGGCAGTATCTGTCTCCTATCATATAAAAGGGATTAGCACAGACTTGTGTTTCCCATTTTGTGTCATTTAATCCAGCAAGGAGAACTAATGAGAGGTGCTCCAGATGAGTTTTATTTTGGCATATGAAAAGAATCACTAGTATCTGCACATTATCAAATGTTTTGTTTCTTGTTTTCCCTCCTTCAGCAGCCCATTTTACCTAGGGAAGTGACATCTAGACTTTGCTGGATTTGTAGTGGAATGAATAACTGTCCTCCACAGTTGATCAGAGGATTTGCTGACAAAGAGTCTTGTTGCTGAGTCAGCTGGGGAAAACAGGCTAGTGGTCCCTCATCACAGATTTGTTGTTCATCCTTGTAACTTTCTTTTTCATGCAAAGCCTTCATGAGCATCTCCTGACACAGGTGTCAACGAGCCTTTCATATGTGTGCCCTTGAATAAATAGTAGCTTTATCTCCAGATAGTTTAAAATGACAAAATGCCCTTTGAAGAAAATCATGACATAGGGCTTATATTGTACAATGATTTTTAACTCTTCTTATGAAGCTCCCTTAGATTATTCTGGTACAGCCATTTTCAACCACTGTGCCATGGCACACTGGGGTGCCATAAATAGTCTGCAGAGATGTCGTAGGAGTTTGGGGGAGGGTCATTTATTAGAAGAGCCATTGGGGAATGTGAGCTCCTCACTCATGGTGTTGCCTTGTCAATTGTCAAAAAACCGATGGTGTGCTTTGACAATTTTAGTACCTTGTCAGTGTGCCGAGAGACAAAAAAGGTAGAAAATCACTGTTCTAGCATCATTACACACTTGGAGTCGATGAGGAAGACAAAGGACCCATTCCTATCCAATTTTCCAGTGCCAGTGTTGCTGTGCCAATGGGGTATGCACTGCTGCTTGTGTTGGGGAGGCTGTCTCAAAGACCTCCACTAAGTATGGGAACATTTATTCCCTTACCTTGGGGCTGCAATGCGGCTGCACTGGTGGTGGAAAGTTGGATAGGATTGGTCCCAGAAATATACTGGAGATTCTGGAAGTGATAAGATTTGATCTGGCAAAGACTGCAATGGAAACTAAGAGGAAGAGCTGGCAGCTAAACTGCAGGCATACTTCGAAGACAAATGTGGCAGATGCCATTTGCAGGAGCATGTGCTACCTAATTCCATCCAATGCTCAAACCTGTGGATTTGTAAATATAACAAATATCACAGACACCATAATCCTCCCATTATATCCCTTCCAAAGGAAGCCCAAACTCAGGCTGGGCTGCTGTTCCTGAAACATCTCAGCACTTACAGAACTGGGGCTCAGGTATATAGTACATTATCTTACCAGGTAGGTAACACTTCCTGCATCAGACACCAATGGCCCAATCCTAACTAACTCCCCATGCAGTGATGTGGCAGCATAGCCTCCAGTGTATCCCTGCCCTCCTCCTCCCCACCCACATGCTGCTCACGCTGACATACCACCACCAGCCCAGTCTGATGGCCATGGCAGCATTCCTCTAATGCTGCTGTTGCCTTTAAATAGTATACAGAGTGTAGCAACTGAGCATTGTGCTAGAATACTCTGGTCCTTTCTTTGGAAAATAGTAATGCACACTCTTTGGACACTTTATTCTCATCTGTTCAAAGCCGGAAGAAATCCAGGTGATTTGTGTTGTATGTTTTTAAGGTATGCGTCTGCCACCTATATATCTATTTTTCATATAAACAGCGAAGGGTTGTTTAAGGTCATTCCACTGAAAGGCCAGTGGGAAGTAAATGTATCTTTCCATCAGCTGGAAGATTGGTGTAGACCAGGGGTGGGCAAATCCCAGCCCACGGGCCATTTGTGGCCTTTGCGGATCCCCAATCCAGCCCACAGGGAACCCCCAGTCTCCAATGAGCCTCTGGCCCATCAAAGACAGTTGGAGCCCATGCTGGCCCACAACTGCTGGTTGCAACCACTAGACGCAAGCTGCGGGGCGAATTAGAGAAAGGCGTTTCATAGTCTCCATGAGTTTTCTGCTTTTCCCTGGGCATTATTTTAAACCTTCCCTCCCCCATTGTCTCTGAACAACTTATGTCTCCGTGTGTTTCTGGCTTCGCCTGTATGTTTTCACTGTGCAAGAGGGGTTCATAGTTCTCATATGGTTCTACATGCCTGTATTGTAGTTCTTATGTGTATTATAAATAAGTTCAGAAAAATTCATTCATTATATAAGTTCCATTCCTAATGTATTCATTTATGTAAATTTGAATAAATTTATGTAAATTTATTCAAATTTGAAATGAAAATTAATTCTTTTTCCCCCCAGCCCCCAACGCAGTGTCAGAGAGATGATGTGGCCCTCCTGCCAACATGTTTGCCCACCTCTGGTGTAGACGGTTATAGTCTCTTAATCGGAGATAGGGGTGGACCCCTCACATGGTTATACATGACAGATGCTCAGTTATCTCCTAGTTATTCTGCTCAAATTCCTTAGAGTCCAGTCCTGCCCTTCTCCCCCACTGATGCAGCTGTGCCAAAACAAATGCACTTTCTCGGGGGGGGGGGGGTTGGATTGGGAGGCTTTGTAGGGGAAAGCAGAATTCATTCCCTTTACCACTCCCTAAGCCTCCCACTCCATAAAGGTCTCTTCAGGTCTGTGCCAGCTCTGTAGCTGGCACGTGTCCAAGGAGAAGAAACAGGCGGGGAGGCTCAAAAAAGAAAGGCTAGGATCCAGCACACACCATTGTCACTAGACCCACCCCCTTCTATCACCACCCCAACCCGTTCCTTTCCCCTCCCAGCCCAGTGTTGTCCCTTCCCATCCCATCCTCACCCTGTCGCTATCTTACTTGGACTGGCAGGTGCCAGCAAACTAGTGGATGGACATAGAGTAGTGCGACCTCTTGTGGCGGTGCTCCCAAGTGCCCGCCAATGGAGTGCTGTGCAGCAGCCATTTTATTATTTATTTAAAGAATTTATACCCCACCTTTCTTATCACACTCAGGGACACTCAAGGTGGCTTACAATAAAACATCAATACAATTGTAAATAAAGCAATAGTAAAACTTTAAGATAAAAACAAAATAATAAAACACAGCGAACACCAATGGATCACAATTAAAATTGCATTTCATTTTTTTTAAAAAAGCAAGTGCCAGCTCCCCAATGTCACCATTAAAAAGCTTCCATAAATAAAAAGGTCTTAAGACCTTTTTACAATAGTGGAAGACTCTTCTGTTACTGTCATAAATCTCTCCCCCGACAGTCCAATCCAGTCTGGGGATAGGTGGGGATCCTATCCTCACCTGGATAGGATTGGGCTGTTAGATATATGTAGATGGTTTTCGACATTCAGACTTGCAGAAGGAACAGGAAGCATAAGCTCCATGTGCTTCCTGTTTTGGGGATGCCTGTATCATGTTCAAAATAACGCATCTTCCCTGCAAGGACAGCCATGAAGGTCTACATCTGGTCAGTGTTTGGATGAGTCATCACCAGGAAACCCCATGTATGCTTCCTCAGGTTCCATGATGGAAGAAAGACAGAATAGAGGTGTAATAAATAAACAAGATTGCTCCGTATGGAGGGACTACACATGTCTCTGCCTCTTGCAAACTCACATGCCATACATTTCAAAAAACTTCAGGAAATAGGATGGGCAAGTGATTCAAGTTTCCTGTCCCCTCACCCCCAATTTAAATGAGTGACGCCTCACAGTGAATATGGAAAGGCGGACCAATTTGTCTGTTCTCGATAGTAATGGCCCAATCCTATTGGCTGTTAACATCAGCAGAACATGTGTTCTGTCCTTGTAAACAGCTTTACTTGTCACAAATGCGACAGCTCCAGTATGCACAGCCTGGTTGTCCCTGCAAACAGTGAGTGACTGGGTCTAGGCAAAGACAGATGCTGGACTCCCAACAGATCGGATTCGGCAGTGCAGAGATCTGGAGAAAGATGGGGAGGGATGTAATGCAGCAGGAAGTGCAGGGAATGGGCAGGAGATGGGGCAGGGAGGAGGATGAATTGGGCCTAGGAAGGGAGCGGGTTTGGTAGCAACAGCGCCTGCCAAATCCTGACCCCCTTCTTGGCCTCATTTGCTCAACACAGGCTTGTGCCAGCTGTAGGGCTGGTGCAGGTCCAAGTCAACTCATGGCAGCTGCTGGTGCTTACCGTGGGGCCTCAACGTGCCAAAACTCCCCGACTGAATACAGCAGAAGCTGCGTCAGTGCCGCTGAATAAATGAACAGGAAGTTAGTTAGGACAGGTCTGTAAGTCAGATTTCATTGTTCACAAGACAGTGCTCGGGAATGGATGCCAAAGACAGTGGACCCAATTCAGCAGAAATTAGCCAGAATTGAATTATCTGCTTCCAATGGTCTGTATCCACAGCTGTCTTTTTGGTGGATTAGTCCTCTTGCTTCCAGGAACTGTGATTTGCTATTTTATGTTGGTAGAAATCAATGTCAAATTACAGCTGAAACTATTTAATTAAATATCTTCTAAATGGTGTTCTCTTGGTTTTAGGATTCATGAAAATGCATACATGTGAGTGATGGAAAGGTTACAGATGCTGAAGCCCCATGTCAAACCAATGCTGGGAACTGTATAGAAAAATTTCATTTATACAGGGCCAATGCTCAGTTCTCTTAAAGTCAATTTTGTACAGTGTCCAATTGGTGATCGGCTACATTGCATAATCACTCTATATAGTACATTTTGAAACAAATGGACGAACTGCTAAAGAACTACTTATATCTCCAGTCATGGAGTGAGTATTATCTATATGAATTCCTCTCACCCGTACTAATCATGAAGCATCTGCCTTACCTTAGAACAGTGTACTGGAGTGGGCAGATAAGCAGAATAAAAGCAGCATGAGGACACAAAAGAATGATATAGATGAGAGAAACAAAGATACAAAAAAACTAAATACAGTTGGTCTGCCAAAATTGAGTACGTTAATGACAGTTGAAGATTTTTGTACATCTTTCCTTAACATACAATTTGTGTATAGTTTTAGGCTATATTCACCCCACACTATGAACTGCAGAGTTTTCAAACACTTGGATAATTATTTTTCAAACCTGGGTACTTTGCAAATATTCAGTTATATAAATATCATAGGTAAGGCAGAACAAGAAGAATGAAAAAGGAATATATTTGAGGTATAATATTAAAGGATAGATAATTAGAAATCAAATTAAAAACTATGTGGTTGTAGCCAGTATTACATGAGATGAAGGAATTGGGCAAGGGTCCATTCCTACCCTTCCTCCCTACAGCAGCCCCCCAGCTTCCCTGAAATCATCTCCTGAGTATCAGGGGATGCTCAAGAACATGGTCGGATGAGGCTTGGCTGGAGGTACCTTTCAGGACAAATTCTTTTCTCTGTAGCCCTTCATATCCTGCCCTACCCCACCTTCTGCACAGGCCTTTAACCCTCAGGGGAAGCTTTGTGAGGGTTCAGGGAGCTGTTGTGGGAAGGGTAGGAAAGTTCTTTTGAATGAATGTCATTCGTCTTGTACGATTCTGAATACAACCCCTGAACCATCAAAACCACAAGCAGAGCATATTTCATTTTCTTCATCCTCCAGTACTGTTCTGATTCTGCAGTTGCTAAAACTTTAACCAACATTAACAAACTACATTTTGATCCACCAACAAATACAAACAAGTTTTTTTTAATAAATGGAAATTGTTCTAACTACATTGTAATTTGAGTTGGTCTGTCACTGTGTAATCATCAGAAACCTTGCACGCTGTTCCCATTGAAGCACACTGTATTTAATGTTGTTGGATTCTTAAAATTATGCATACCAAGCGTTTGCAGTCGCATTACTGGAGTTCGAATCCAGGACTTAAAGTGGATTTGTAAGCCTTGGTTGTGAAGGAGATAAGAGTCAGCACCAGTCTAGATATAGTTATCCACCATAGTTAAAGGAAACTTTGGAAGGAATGGGAAGATTTGCCCAGAAAAGGGAAAGAGGAAGATGAGCATGCTTGTAAGCTCTTACCATGATCAGAAGATCAGGAATTTTATGCCTCCCTAAGGGTGCAATCCTTGCCAGCTTTCCAGTACCGAGGTAAGGGCAATGCAGCTCTGAGATAAGGGAACAAACATTCCCTTACCATGAGGAGGCCTCCATGACTGCCACCCAACTGCAGGATGCAGCACATGCCCCATTGGCACAGTTTTGTCAGTGCAGGGAAGTTGGTTAGAATTTGAACCATAGCCTTGTATATACTTGGCATACTGGGAAACTGTAATCATGCACTCTTGAGCTTTTGTATGTAGACATCTCTAAGGACATTAGCTTGTGAGCAAGGGGGTAAAAACTGACAACTTGAACCACTTTGCTTGTATGCTTGCCTGTCAGCTCAATTGTGAGGCCCTCTGGAAGCCCTCTTTGTTGTACATCTGATACAAAAAAAGTATCATCATTGTACTGCAATTTCCAGTGTACTTCGAGAGATGCTATGACAGTTGAACTGGTATAAAAATGATTTGTGTTTGTCTTGTAGCGATACTGTTTGTTCCTAATGTGCTTGTTTTTCATGCACTAGCCCTGGTGAACACTCTCAGCAAATGAATTCAGCAGAACAATGGCGATCGCTTGCAGATGTATATATGCTTGTCCCAGATCTTGTTTGCAAAGTTTAATCCTTTAACTGCTGCATTAGGAGTTGTCTTCCTTTAAGTGTACCTCAGTTGACCAGACATGAATAACTCTAGGCAATACAGCCTATCTATGGACTTTGTGTCTATAATTTTCAACTCCAAACCTGCTGATCAGGTTTCTGTTTTCTACCATCAACCTGTTTTTAAAGGTTGATAGTAAAAAAACAGAAACCTCACAGAAAAATGCATCATTACTTAATACCCACTTTGAAGATTTATAGAATGCAAAAAGAATGAACATCAAAAAAATGTTTTAAATGCCCAATACATTTTCCCTCCCTCTAATTATTAGGACAGGATGCTTTTGAAATGTTGTATATTAATAATGAAGCTGTTTATCCATCCCCTTTCCCTCCCCTCTTCTCTTTGCTCCTTTTCAAAAATGATTATTACTGGGCCTCAACATAGGAAACCACTGAGAAAAGAAGAGAACGGAACAAGTCGAGCTGAATATGCAATGACCTCCTCGGAAAACAAGACAGTTGATGTTAACAATGCAGCGGTATAATTTCCGAGATCTCCTCTTGAGTAGCAGACGTTCAAAGCACACACGGCATATGCAAGGTGGGTGAAATGCAGCAAGGAGAGAAGCCCTGTAGCCAAGGACTTCATTTCAGATATAGTGCACTCATTCGTTGAGAAGAAAAGCAGACAACTCCTCTTTGGCCTGCCGATTGTCACAAAGGAAGGGATAAACTTGCCAGTCGGGGCGACTCTGAGAAAAGGCCTCATAAAGGCATAATGACAATGTGCCGCGTCTGTTGAAAACCACATTGCTACCCACCCACCCCCAGCTTTTTCCTTTTCTTTCTTTCTGATTTTTGTTTGACTGTTCATTAAAAAAAAAAAAAAAACCCTGCCTTGGTAAGATCTTTTGATCTGAAAGTGATCTGTTCAAGGCAGCAACATATTGCAGTTGGGTCTGAAAATTCAAGCTTTACCTTCATGGCTTTGCACTTTTTTTTACACTTTTCATGTAGAAGCCATTGGCTTTCCCATCCTGAATTACGATTGCATTGTTAAGTGGGAAAGTTTCCATTAACCCACAAAGCAACCGCTCTCCCCCCCCCCCCAAGTGCATGAAATACACACCTGCATCTACAGCCTGGTGACTATGCAATTTCCCTGGCTGGAAACTTTTCATACAAAAAGAAGACACAGTGCAATCCTTCGCAATTAGCATTGCTAACCAGAGAGAAAAATATTAAAAGGTAATAACATTTAAAGGTGCTTTCAATACTGTTAATCTGTCATTGGTCTTATTTTCCTCCTTCATTCCCACGTAGCTTTTTGGTTCTAGGTTGGAAAAAGTTCTACGTTTCTGTTCCTCAATTGCAATTCTGCACAATTTTGCACATATATTGACATACCACACAGATCCCTAGGCAGGATCTCTCTAGAATGGCTTTAAAATATTTGGAACATGGAGGAAGACTAGCTACAGTTCAAACTGAAGTTCTTCTGAGCCTATTTGCAAGCTCCGATTTCCTGAAAGTTTTCCATTTCCTGAGTAGCTCCTCAAAAGGACTTCTTCTGACTAAAGGACACTCCACTAAGGGAGAAAGCTCAGACCTGACAAGGGACTGCCACCTGTGCCAAATTATATGTGATAGGACTGCCAACAAAGACGAATCTACAAAATCCATTTAAATGTAACAACATAGTAGGCTCTGTCACTTTAATTTCTTAAAGCCATGGTTCAGTTACTGGCTTAGCCCACACCTGGATTAAGATGTTGGAAACATGTATTTCTGTCATTCCTTTTGTATGCCTTCATCTATCACTGTTGCAAGAACAGCACCAGCGAGAACAAAAATGTGCCGCGCTTCTTATCTCATTGTCAGGCTTCAGCGATATCCTGTCTCAGTGTATTCAAGCAATCCAAATAAGCTGTGGCAAACCCTGTTGCATTAGAATCACTGCATCTTGTCAAGCTGGAATTCTGGTTCCATTGATTCAGAATGGTCCCAGTCTACATGGTCGGTGTGAAGACTTCAAACAGCTACACTGTAGTCCAGAGCTCCACATCTGCACTAGTGTACCTCAAGAATTCCTCTGTACACCATTGTACAATTGATATGTTGAATTCATATCAAGAAGGAGAAAGAGGGAAACTCTTGAAAACTTGTGCACACTTTATACCACTCCTCTACACACACACGCACACACACTCTCTCTCTCTCTCTCTCTCTCTCTCTCTCTCTCTCTCTCTCACAGGATCACAGGATCAAAATTGATTGACCAATATTTTGCATTGAAAACCCAAATAAAATAGGAGACATCTATGAAATTTGGAGTCTTGAAAGCCTAGCCAATCCTTTCATTTCCTGACCAGGCCTTCAATCTCATCCTCCATGGAAAAATTTGTGGCATTCAGATTTAAGATTTTAAAAACTCATTTTAAGTTGCTGAATGGCAGGGTGTGTGTAGATTTGTGTTCATGAACAGGGAAAAGAGAAAAAGCTGCTATTTCTGCTTATGGAGTAATCCATGGAGTTATTTGTGTAACCTTTTTTCCGTGGAATTTAGCTGTAAAATATTGTGACTATTTAAATGTCAAGGCTTGCCGAAGGTGGAGTGGAGTGAGAAATCGGCAACACTTTGCTCCAGGAACACAAATCTGTTCCTTCCACTTAGTTTGAAACTGACTGGCACACAACAGATTGCTGGTTTTGGAACAGGGTTCAATCAAGCAACATATATGAAATAAAATCCACCATCATGTATAGTTATAATTGCACTTTCCCCTCAATGCTGCAATGAATGTTTTCTGCCTTGGTTTTTCTTTACTATATTAAGATGATATTCTTTCATAGTCATTTTCCCCAAGTCCTTTCTGTTATATTGGTCTATGGACCTAACATGGTGCAGGCTCAGAAATACTATCTTCTTTATACCCAGTCTGTCATTTGAAAGGGATCTGGTGATGCTTAACTCTGACAGCATTAAGGTTGCTGGATCCCAGCTTGGAGGTCATGGCTGTTTAACAAGTCCATGACGGCAGAAGACAATACAGCTTTAGTTGTCCCTGGACAGTAATGATTTGCTTCATATCTGTCAGAAGGGGAGGCTGGGTAGAGGGTGGAGTTAAGAGTGTAACTGCATCTGCTTTCACTGCTGTGATGCTGTTATATGAACCGTTAAGGTGGCCTTGTACCAAAGTCAGACTGTTGGTCTACCAAACCCAGTACTGTCTTTTTTTCAGCTGGCCATGGCTCTAAGGTCCAAAATTAGATATGATGTTAAACATATCTCATTTGGGTGGCGTTGTTCTAAAATAGCAACTGAACAGGGCCTCACAATTTCTCCCCTGCTGCTGTACCCCCCCCCCCAAGGTGGCGCTGCTGCAAATGGTACCTTTAGGAGCCCTAGCAGCTGAGGGTGTGACTTTCAATTGGAAAATGGCACAGGAGGAACCTCCCCAACATAGCTCCAGATCAAGCTCCCATATAGCTGGTCTTTTCAAACTAGCCAATGTCATGGTTTAGCTTTGTGGCTGATGTGGGGCTTCTCAGAGGTGCCACCTGTGGTTCTTTTAACTGGAGACCCTAGGGATTGTTCACCTGGGATCTTTTTCTATCACTGGGCCGTGGTAGCCCTCATCACAATGCCAGTGGCAAAACTCACTTTGGTCTTCGTGGATTTTATCCTAAGGGTGTTTTTTTTATGAATGAGGGAAACACTCCTTGGGAGCTTAGGGCACAACCCAGTGCCAATGAACAGAAGTTATTATTCATTCCCACCCAAATCTCTGCCTGCTGAGATGAGATGGGAGACCAGAAACATGAGATTCATCTTCAGAGATGGCACTGTGGCTGTGCAATCATCATTTGTTAAAAAGCTTGTTTTTCAAGGTTTCTGCACAATTTCCATTGAGCTTAACAGAGTAGCTGTGCCTGGTGCATTGACAGTGGATTGAGATATGCCACATCTCTCTTAATGGCAACATTTTAGGCAAATCATTTCCATTCTAGCCGCATCTCTATTGACGTTTTTGTGAGCTGGACCTCACCACGAAAGCACCTTGGTTTCCAGAAAAAAATATTAACTACAGAGAGTTTATTGTTATTTTTAATTGTTATTGCTAATATTGCCACCCAAATATTGTGCACACAGACACATTCTTATTAGCATTATTATTGGAGTGTTTATTAAAAATGCCTGAACTTATTTTCTGCACATAATACTATTTTATAAAAATCATACTTCAATTTTTATTTTGCTTCTCAACCCAAATCTCATCAAAACTGAACAGGCAAAAGATGGATCTTGGCCATGCTTTGCCAGGAGTCTAGAAGACTGTGTTCCTACTGAAATATATAGATGTTTCTGATTGCATTTTGCCTACCCCTCAAGCTGTAACACAACAAATCTATCTTTATGATGTGTGTGGCCGCATGGACAAAATAGCTTATGATGAGGATGCCAGTGAACAGTTGGTTCTCCTCATGGTCAGAGTCCCATCTAGTAGAACAGTAACATCAGAAATGGATTCTGCCAGCACAAGTCCTACCCAGCATCAATCTAACGATGTAACTCTTATGTAACTCTTAAGAGAAATTTGATGGTAAAAGGAGGCAGGAGAACTTCATGGCTCAGGACCAGTCTACTGCGTCAGAGAAAGACAAGCCCTGCTGGACCAGTCCAAAGTGTCACCTAGTACGACATCATTCCTACAGTGGCTCACCTCTGGGAAGTCAACAAGCAGTAAAGAAAGGCGTACTTCCCTCTTTACTGCCCTTCCACTGTTTTCTGACTGCCACCAAGCCTGGAGGTAGGGCATAGTCATCATGTCTAATAGTCATTCATACAACTGTCCTTGTGAATTTGTACAATTCCCGTTGTCGAATCCCAAGCTAGTGGTCGTCATCTTGTGGCAATGAAGTCCACAGAGTAATTATGCACTGTATGAAGTACCTCCTTCTGTCCTTCTTAAATCTGTCACTGGATGGTCCCTGGTTTTAGTATTGTGTGAGAGGGAGAAAAATTTGCTCTTTACTCTCCAGAAGATGGTCTCACAATTTTTCTCAGTCACTTCTTTTCCGAGCAAAATGCCCAAATTTTGTAGCCTTTCCTTGCTAGGAAGGTGCCCCAGCCCTCTGATCATTTTAGTTGCCCTCTTTTGCACCTTTCCCAACTCTACAGTTACCTGCTTGAGTGTGGCAATTCACACATTTCTCCAAATGTGACTGCTCTGTCTTTTTGTATAGGGGAATTATAATATCAGTCTTATTCTAAGTCCCTTTCCTAATTACTCCTAGCATGAAATTTGCTTTACAGTATACAGCTGCCACACACTGGGTTGATGTTTTCACTGAGCTATTCACCATAACCCAAGTTCTCTTCCTTGGTTCTTCCCCCCAAACTAAGACCCCATCAGTGTATAAGTGAAATTGAGACCATTTGCCCCATGTGCATCATTTTTCATTTATCTATTTATTTACAGTATTTTTATCCTGCCTTTCTCCCCAAAGCACACATTAACCACATTGTCATTTGATTGCCCATTCATCCAGTTTGGGGAGGCCTTTAGGAGAACTTCACAGTTTGCTTTGGTTTTTACTACCACGAATAATTTGGTGTCATCTTCAAACTTGACCATCTCGCTGTTTACCACTAAGTCTTGATCAAAAGTACTGACCTCAGTATAGCTCCTTGGAACACCCTACTTGTTAATTCCTTGCATTATGCAAATTGCATGTTAATTCCAACTCTTGGCCACTTGTTTTTAAAACAGCTATCAATTTATATAAAGGACCATCCCTCTTATTCCATGAGTTGCTAAGTTTACTCAAGAGCCTTTGGTGAAGAACTTTATTGAAGCTTTTTGAAAATGCAGGTATACAGTATCAACTGCATTGCCACTATCCATATGCTCATTGACCCTGCCCTTGAACTCTAGAAGGTTAGGCAGATCTTACCTCTTCTAGATTCCTCTAGAACAGGGGTGCCCAAACCCCGGCCCTGGGGCCACTTGCGGCCCTTGAGGCCTCTCAGTGCGACCCTCAGGGAGCCCCCAGTCTTCAATGAGCCTCCGGAGTACTTTTGTTGGAGCCCACACTGGCCCGACGCAACTGCTGTCAGTGTGAGGGCGACTGTTTGACCTCTCGCATGAGCTGTGGGATGAGGGCTCCCTCCACCGCTTGTTGTTTCATGTCTGTGATGCAGTAGTGGCAGCAAGGGAAAGGCCAGCCTTTCTTTGTGCAAGGCCTTTTATAGGCCTTGAGCTATTACAAGACCTTCATTCATTCATATAAGTTCATCTTTAATATATTCACTTATGTAAACTTATGTAAATGTATTCAAATTTTAAATGTAAATTAATTCTTTTTTCCCCCGGCCCCCGACACAGTGTCAGAGAGATGATGTGGCCCTCCTGCCAAAAACTTTGGACGCCCCTGCTCTAGAAAAACAAGCCCTCCTTTGTTCTTGTTCTTCTAGAACAGCTTTCATCAAAGATGGAAATAACAATGGAAAGTGAGTCAGGTTTCTAACCCAGTCTACTACCTGACATTTCTATATGTGATAAAAAATTTTGTTCTTTCCTTTATTAGCTAGCTTCAATCATGCAAATGCCCCTACCAGTACTCTGAACTGGTACAATCCCAGGAGGGCAGGACCATGTGATTCTTCTACAGCCCACTACTATCCTTCCCGCCCCCCCGCCCCAGCTGATGCTGCTGCACCGAAAAGGTGTGCACTGTATCTGGCAAAGGGAGGCTTCAAAGGGGAAAGCCTCTTGGCTCCACAATGGGTTCACTCTGGATCTGCCCCAGCAATTTTACATGTTCTGCCAGCGGGGTAGCTCAGTAGGATTGGGTTGTTAGACATGTAATTCAGCCCCTAGTTTTCAGAATGGGGGATGTCTTTTAAGAGATGACTCTTAGAACCATGTGGTGTACCCCAAGGTTTTGTTTGGCATTGCATAGATTACTTGCAAAGCCTCCAATCCATAAAAGGACCTTATGTGCTCTTTAACACGTTAAAATAAATACTAATGAAATATACACATCTTGACAGATAGAAACAGCTTCACAATGGGAACTCATTGCATTGAAAATTGGTGATTCAAGATAACAATTTACAGGGATTTAAAGTTTATTTTTATTCTCTAAAATTAGATGCTGAAAGGCTCCACATACCTAGGGGCATGTAGTGAGCAAGCTTTTCAGCTGGGTATATGCTAACAGTGCTCCACTAATCTAGCTGAATGTGCACCATGATTAGGCCCGAAGAGCTATGACTTTTTTTTTCCCCTGAGTTTGGAATTTCTCTGCCATGATAAGAAATTTATGGCGTAGGTATACATAGAGGGCATGATCCAGGCAAAGGTAAGCACTTTGGAATCTCACTGATTTCAATGGGGGAGTAGAGCAAAGCATGGTTTCAGATATTCTCACACTGGAATGGGGCTTACAGGCACTTACCTTTGGCAGAATCATGGCCATATATTATATACATATGGACCTGAATTTCCATTGCCTCGCACATTGCATACTGGTTTGTACCATACAAAATGGGTGTAAAACTCCTCTTTAGGCACGGAGTCCTTATCCCCATTTTGTACTTGCTTTGCACAGATGTATACAATAAATCCTAGTCCAAGGCAATGGAGAATCGTGACTGTTATAAATATATTTTTATAAATCTTTACAACCCCTCCCTGCATCTCTACAAACAAAATATATGATTTTTAAACCGCAAAGATAGTGTTGTTTAAAAAAAAACTAATGCATGAATGTAAATACTCTTAAGATCTGCCTTCTTGACTGTGGGCCAGATGTGCAGATTCAAGCAGCTATTGTTCATAGAAAAATCTGTACCCGTGGTTAAATGATTAAAGCAGATGGCCATGATTCAAAGAGTTCCTTTTAGATTCATAGACAAATGCCTCATTCGTGCACCAAGGTGGCTGTGTTCGGAAGGCAAGTTTGCAACACCTTCCTGCATGCATGGTGCTCATTGGATCATGGCCAAAATACAATTTCAAAAATCAATGTTGTCATGTTTCTAAGACAAGCCATTAATGTATATCTAACATTTAAGGATATTGCTCAATACTTATCTTCTGTACCAAAAAAAAAAACAAAAAAAACTTGTGTTGCATATACAGATTGTGCAGTACCCTATCTTAAAAGGCACCATAATTTTTATTTTAAATAAAAATGTACTTATAAAAAGTATCTTATCTGTTTGGTTATTTGTAGACCTAAAAACCTTTTGGTTGCAGTATGTTACAAAGATAAAATGCTAAAGCTTTATTATTCCTAACACTGCACAGAACTTCAGTACTGAGGACCCAATCTTATCCTTGTGGCACACTGGCAGGCCGTGAGGTCTGCTGGCGCAACAGCCTCTGTCGGTCTGTAGAATGCAAAGGCTGCATGCTGGCAGCTGCGCTACACAGACTGGCCTCTGGCACAGTTGTGGGGGTGGTTTGAGGGTAGGATCAGGCTGGGCCAGGGATGGATTTGGGGTGGGACAGGGCAGATCTTGATGGCACAAGCAGCTATCTAATCCTAATCCTCAATCCCAGGCCTGACATGCCCCATTCAGCCTAACAGATTAACACCAGCAAAATAACTGGTGTAGATCTGAGTAGGCCAATAAGGGACCACAGAGTGACCAGAGAAGAAAATAAAAGTTTTTTTCACCCAGTTGGCCTGGTCCCCACTAGTTGCAGCAGTGCAGGGACCCATAGTACTGAGCCACCACCGTACTTAGGGCGCAATCCAGCCCTTGACATTTAAGCCTCCTCAGGAGGAAGCTGGGCCAATGCTCAGAGAAGTGCTGGCCCGCAGAGGCCAATGCAAGCCTCCACACCAGCTTCCTCTGTGCAGGTTGTGTCAGCCCAGCTGGGCCAACGCAAGGAGCACAGATAGGCAGGAGGGAGGTGTTCCTGGGTGGGGGTGGGAGGGTGGTGGGTGGCCCCAGGGGCAGGCAGGGAGCAGGAGGCAGGGCTGGGATCCAGCAGTTGCCCCCCCCATTCCCAGGGAGAACAGAGCGGCTTCAAACCACTCTGCTCTCCTTGGACTTGCGCCACCTCAAGAGGTGGCACAAGTTTGCGGAGACCCATAGGGACCAGCGGCCCTTACTCGGAGGTAAGGGGAAATGTTTCCCCTTGCCTCTGGCTGAGCCGCTTATGACCCCTATCCTGGCCTGGATAGAGCACAAGCCCCTTGGTTCGCCTGTTCCAGCACAGGATAGGATTGTGCCCTAACTCTCATTCAAAAGCCAGGATATCAGACTACAGTTTGCTTTGGATTTGTTTTGATAACCAACAACCACCATTATCCACGTTCCTACATAATTGGAGTTTTAAAGTGGGATTGTTTGCTATCCCCCTCTTGTGTGCAAGACAAGAAAGAAGGGCAAACCTGCACCTCTCCAGAGCTAATTTATATAATACCAAAACGATTTCATGTTATGCTTGAACCAAGCCAATGTGGATATCCCCTTGCTCCAGTTCACCAATCCTTGTTCCATGATGGAGAGGACACCAACATTTACTCTGCAAAGGAAAGCAAAGCAAATACACCTTTGAGAAAGGGGACTGATGTTAGAAAACAAAGGGGGAGAGTTCACCCGCTGTCAGGCTGAACCAAATGGTGTGGTCACTTAAAAATTACATCTCACCTAGTACTACCCTCTGCACTCCCTGGTGAGCAACTTAGCTGTGTCACCTTTGTCCAAGTCCAGCACCCTACCCATCACACCCCCGCAGTGCTGAAGTGTCGATTCAGGAGGGCCAAATCCTATTCAATTTTTCAGGGCTGGTGCAGCCATACCAACAGGGCACATGCTGCATTCTGTAGTCAGGAACAGGACCAAGGAGAGGGGGGTAAAGGGGGTAATTTGTACCCAGGCCCAGGGTCCAAAGGGGAGCCCAGCAGCCAAAGGAGGGGGCCCAGAAATTTCCCGAGATTTTACGTTTTCCTATCAGACGTTGCCCGCATGGGATGCTGGGGCACTACTGATGCCACATGGGTGGGTAGACCTGGGCTCCAAAGGCTTTTCCAGCTGTCTCTACTTCCCCCCACCCTGGTTCACCCCTCCCTGCCCCTATTCTGCTCTCCCATCACCACTCTCCCCTGCTCTGTGTCACCCATTCCCCTTTGCAAAGGGGGCCAAAAGAAACTTTGTGCCCCCTGATAAAATTCCTCTCAGAGGCCCTGGTCAGGGGGCTTTCATGGAGGCTTCCTCCAGCTAAGGGAATGCTTGTTCCCTTTCCTCGGGGCTGCATTGTATGTGCACCGGAGGTGGAAAATTGAATAGGGTTGGTCCCACTGTCCCCTCCCTGTCTGTCACAGGCTACAAGTGATGATTCCTTAGACTCTTCTGTCTCCCTAGCTCTGCAGTACCGATTAGCAACTGGACAGACCTCAGGGAATGTGAACTGCCTGCTAGTCTCCTTCGCTGCCAAGCTCAAGGCAGAGGTGCAGAGCAAGTGGCATCCATGTCAAAAGAACCCAACACCAGACTGCATGGAAAAGAGCGTAAGGGCACCCAGCATTCTTCACCACAAGAAGAGCTCACCTCTTGGCCAATGTTTCTCTTTTGCACTGAACACAGGGAGCCAAAGGGGGGGCAGGCCGCCCTTGGTGCCACCCTCAGGGGGGTGACACCACTAGTGACCATAATGGGGGAAATTGTGGTTTTTTTAGGCATAATGCCATCATGTTATATATCATTTGATGTGAACTTTAATGCAGAATGCAATGAACCAAACTGCACTGAACTATTTCAAAAGCTATAGTCAAATAACCAGAAAAAGAAAATACAACTGACTTATGTAACAAAGTGGATTGCCTTAACTCAAAACTGACCAATGAGTGTGAGTGTTCTGAGAGCTAATGAGGTGTTATTATGACACAGCATGGAACCAATAAGATATTGTGAGTTAACGCCCTTCTCCCTGTATCAAAGCTAATACTTGAACTCCTATTCAGTTGTGAGAGTGTCATCAAGCTGGCCACTTTTGTTGATTACTGCTTGATTGAGTGACCTGTACACACTAAAAGAAATAAACTTAATGGTGGTAACACCATGAGTTATCAGACCGAGTGACACCAACCCTAGTGCTGCCATTGGTGGGACAGTTTGGTGTCGTTGTACACCTGCTTAGATGAATTTTAAAGTGAATTCTAAACATCCATGGTGGACTGATAGTCTATCAGTGGTAATTAACCATGATGGTTACATTGAACCCCCAGGCGCACACTGCATGTCACTGAGTACCATGTGCACGAGAGCAATAGCAAGGGAGGGCGTTGACATTCATCTATTGCTTGTGGGAAAATATTCACTGCATTTATTTTCCGGCCATTATTATTATTCATTTCATGCCGTGACTATTACTATCTCTCAGCCTCACAAGGTCATTGTGAGGACAAAGGAAGGAAAGGAACCATGCACTCCACCCTAAGCTCCTTAAAGGAAGAATGGTATAAAAATGTGAAATATATAAATTAAATAAATAATTTTGTCACATGGGGGTGTCAAAAATGTATCAGCCTTGGGTGTCAAATGACCTAGCTACTGACAGGAAGGTCCAGGGAGTGTAGCCAAGGAACAAAAGAACATAAGAAGAGCCCCGCTGGATCAGGCCAAGGGCCCATCTAGTCCAGCTTCCTGTATCTCACAGTGGCACATCAAATGCCCGAAGGAACACACAAGAAAACAGACACAACCTGCGTCCTGCTGTCCTCCTCTGCATCTGGCAATCAGAGGCAGCTTGCCTCTAAAGCCAAGAACTTACACATACCTACAATGACTTGTAACCCATAATGAACTTCTCCTCCAGAAATTTGTCCAATCCCCTCTTAAAGGCATCCAGGCAAGATGCCATCACTACATCCTGTGGCAAGTAGTTCCACAAACTAATTACACACTGGGTAAAGAAATATTTTCTTCTGTCTGTCCTAACTCTCCCAACACTCAACTTTAATGGATGTCCCCTGGTTCTGGTGTTATGTGAGAGGGAAAACAGCGTCTCTCAATCCAGTCTGTCCATCCCCTGCATGATTTTGTATGTCTCAATCAAGTCCCCCTCATGCGCCTCTTTTCTAGACTGAAGAGGCCCAAACATTGTAGCCTTCCTCATAGGGAAGGTGCCCCAGCCCAGTAATCTTTTTGGTTGCTCTCTTTTGCCTCTTTTCCATTTCCACTATATCCTTTTTGAGATGCAGTGACCAGGACACAATACTCCAGGTGTGGCCTAACCATCGATTTGTACAGCAGCATTACAATATTAGCTGTCTTATTCTCAGTGCCTTTCCTAATGATCCCAAGCATGGAATTAGCCCTTTTTGCTGCCACCGCACATTGGGGCGACACTCTCATTGAGCTTCCACCAGCACCCCAAGATCTCTCTCCTGATCTGTCTCAGACAGCTCAGAATCTATTAGTCTATATGTAAAGTTTTGACTCTTCGCCCCAATGTGCATGACTTTATACTTACTTACATTAAAACGCATCTGCCATTTTGCTGCCCAGTCTCCCAGTTTGGAGAGATCCTTCTGGAGCTCTTCACAATCACTTCTGGTCTTCACCACTTGGAAAAGTTTGGTGTCATCTGCAAACTTGGCCACCTCACTGCTCAACCCTGTCTCCAGGGCATTTATGAACAGGTTGAAAAGTACAGGTCCCAGGACAGATCCTTGAGGCACTCCACTTTCCTCCTCTATCCATTGTGAAAATTTCCCATTGACACCCACTCTCTGCTTCCTGAACCTCAACCAGTTCCTAATCTAGGAGAGGACCTGCCATCTAATTCCCTGACTCTGGAGTTTTCTAAGCAGCATTTGGTGAGGGAACGTATCAAACACCTTCTGAAAGTCCAGATATATAATGTCCATGGGTTCTCCTGCATCCACATGCCTGTTGACCTTTTCAAAGAATTCTAAAAGGTTCGTGAGGCAAGACTTCCTTCTTAGAAGTCTTAGAACCTTCTCAGTAATCTGCAGTCAAGCTGCTGGCTCCATGCTGAGATGCCATATGAAAGAAAAAAAAAGTGTGAAGTGTAAATTTTAAGCTGGAAATTTAAGATAAGCAAGTGTTAATATTGTCCCTGGCTCTGATTGACTGACTTGGCTAAAAGCCCTGGATATAATGGAGGCGTTAACGAGAGACTTTTTAAGGAGGTTGAAAGTGCTCTTTTTCTCTGTCGTGGCATAAATTGGTGGTGGATTATAATTACAACTATAACTTGGGTGTGAACTAAAATCCAGAATTATTCTTGGACATAATTGGATATAAATATAATTCTCATTAGATTTGAAAGAGCTTTGTTTTCTCTGCACTAGAGACGGTGAGACTGTTTTCTTTCGTTTTGTTTCTCTCTCCATTAACCGCACTGGACTGTTATCTGCAAGAGGTATGTAAGGAATGTGGATGGCAGAGTAGTAATGGTGGTGGTAGTAAGGAGAATAATATGTTGTGGACATCTAGTGGACTAGAGAGAAATTGCAAAATGGATTCTGTTCCAGAAATGTGGATGCACAAAATCTTGATTAATACGGAGAGATTGCTTGTTATGGAGCGACAACAGCTGAGTTGGTCCTCGCAGATTCAAGCCAGTCTGGAGACTCTTTCCCAACAGATAGATGTGTGTAAGGAACAATTGGAAGATATGAAGAAACAAGCAGAAGATAAACAAGGGAGTGAAAAAGTGGACAAGGAGGAAAATCAACAGGATTTGATTTGATTTGATTTGATTTGATTTGATTTGAAAATCAACAGAGGCGCTGATGGAGATCAAGAAAGATAAGATGGACAGAGTAACAGGAGTGCACAAATCACAAAATTTGTTGGAACAAGAAGGAGAAAATATATCCCAGTTAACTGGAAGAATGAACACACCCTATATAAGAAAGTGTGGATCTATCAGATTCTGTTATAGTGATGAATTATTAAAGATATTACAGGAGAAAAAAATTGAAAGTAAGAAAGAAAAAGAAGCCTGAGGGGTAATCTGAGGGTTAAAGAAAATTGGAGGATTTATTCAGCTAATAACAATCGCCCAAATTTATTTGAAGGGGGGGGGGAAAGAATACGTATGAAATTGATAATTATGAATTAGAATGTATTAAAAAAATATAGCTGGAAATGTAAACGTGTGGAAGAATTGTTTTATATGTGGTTATTATGTCAAAGAAAAAAAGTGTAATTAGATTGGAGTTGATATAGCTGATAATTTTGGTGCTAATTTTGGTAATTAATTTTGTTTTAATATTAATGAGCAATTGAAGTTAGTTTATGCTTGGTAGAAACCGAATATTTAGAAAATATAGGGCATTAGGGAAAATTTATTGTATATTATATAAATAAATGGATAAATCAATAAGAGGTAGAAATAGATGAGTAAGTAGATTAGGAGATATAGTATGATTAATTAGTAATGGTATATGGCAGGGGTGCCCAAACTCTAGCCCTGGGGCCACTTGCAGCCCTCAAGGTCTCTCAATGCGGCCCTCAGGGAGCCCCCAGTCTCCAATGAGCCTCTGGCCCTCCGGAGATTTGTTGGAGCACACCCGATGCAACTGCTCTCAGCTTGAGGGAGACTGTATGACCTCTCGCGTGAGCTGTGGGATGAGGGCTCCCTCCACTGCTTGTTGTTTCACGTCTGTGATGCAGTAGTAGCAAAGGCCAGCCTTGCTTTTTGCAAGGCCTTATATAGGCCTTGAGCTATTGCAAGACCTTCATTCAGTCATATAAGTACATCTTTAATATATTCATTTATGTAAACTTATGTAAATTTATTCAAATTTTAAATGTCAATTAATTCTCCCCCCCCCCCGGCCCCCGACACAGTGTCTTTGGACACCCCTGGTATATGGTATTTAACACTCCTAAATGTATGTTATATGTTTGTATGTCTGTGTGTGTTAATAAAAAATAAACAAATAAATAAAAACACCCAAGAGTGTTGTAGCACATTCAAGATTAACCAATTTATTTCAGCATCAGCTTTCATGGGCAGGGTCAACTCATCCATGAGGCCAACTCAGGCAGCAGACTGGTTGGGGTGCTCATCTCCATCCACCCACTCACCTCCACTGCTCCCCCTCCCACTCAATGGAAAAAGGGGGATGGAGCAGAACAGGTTGAGGGAGAGGACGCTCTAGCCCACCACTCTTTTCTCCTCCACATCTCCTGGGCCATCCTCACTTTCCAACCCAGAGAGCAGAAGGAGAGACTGGCACATCGTCAGGCAAGGGGGCAGCATTTGGCCTGCCACCTCAGGTGCAGGTCCAGCCCTGCTTGTGGACTATGGTTCACTTCTTCAGGTGTATGAAATGAAATCCTCAATGAGCAGTCATGAAAGTTTATCCTAAAATAAACTGGCTAACCCCGAAGGCATTACCAGACTCTTGCTTAAGAACATAAAGAACATAAGAACAGCCCCACTGGATCAGGCCATAGGCCCATCTAGTCCAGCTTCCTGTATCTCACAGCGGCCCCACCAAATGCCCCAGGGAGCACACCAGATAACAAGAGACCTCATCCTGGTGCCCTCCCTTGCATCTCCCTTGCTTATGAGTGTTTCCATTGAATCAAGTATTTCATAGTCAGGTATATCCAGTTTTAAGAAAATTTAAAACCAGCACACACCTGGCATTCCATCTATAACAATAGTTTGGGGGGGGGGAACCCTCTCCCCTTTAGGCCCCCCCTTACAGTGGCAACAGATGTGAATTTCTTTCATTCTCAGTGGGCCAGCAACAGGAACAGCATTCCAGTCAGTGGTCGCGGCCCACCCACCCAGCCTGGTATCTCATGATAGGTTGTTTTGACTGAAAATTTGGCCTGGAGGCAGAAGCCTTATAAGACCTGGAGCCCTAGGTGTCACTAGAGTTGGCATCACCCAGGGCAAGAGCTCATTGTTTTACCCCCATGATGGACTTTCTCCTGTTTCATACTACGCAGAATAAAATAAATGATCACATGCACAACCTAAATATAGCGGCACTACCAAGGTTGGTACAACCCATATTAACTTTATTTTTCTATATAACAGTACGGTTGACCAATCAAATCAGTTACTAACCAAAAAAACAGTTAGGGTGAGTTTGCACCAGCTGAGCTCATCTGGCAAAGATGGCTGGAGGGGACATGGAGAGGGTAGGGAGGAGGCAGGAGGGAGGCATTTCAGGGCCAGGGGAGGGTGGGTGAGACCATGGGCGGGGGGGAGCAAAAGGCGGGGCCAGGATCTGGCACGTATGACAGATCCTGACCCCGTTCCCGGGCTACCCAAAGCAGACCCAGGCTGCTCAAATTTGTGCCACCTCATCAGGTGGTGCAGATCCAAGTAGCCTCATTGGGGCTGCTGTGGCTCCCTACGGGGTAAGGGGAAAGTTTCCCCTTGCCTCAGGCTGACCCACAAACCGCCTGAAACTTGCACTGGATACAGCACAGATCTGCTGGTCTGCCTGATCCAGCGCAAGATAAGATTGGGCTGCCTGAACTCTGAGACATGGCAATGAGCGCTGACTCATACTAACACCTTGTGGGTTCCATGCTCTGTAGGGACACATCATTGGCTTTCAGAACAATCAGTCTCATTGGTCAGTTTTGAGTTAAAGAAATCCACTTTTTGTTACATAAAACAGTTGTATTTTCCATTTCTTGTTATTTGGCTATACCTTTTGATAGAAAATAGATATTTTAATGTGGTTTGTTTCATTGCATTCTGCATTAAATTATGCATTGAATGATATATAACATGATGGCATTATTCAAAAATACTCACTATTCACGATTATATTCACTATTTTGGCCAATAGTGGTGTAACCCCATTCCCTCCCTCCAAGTTTGTCACCCGGTTCGGTCAACACCCCCTTAGTGATGCCACGGCCTGGAGCTACCTTGCAGGGTCCTGGAGTCAGCTGAAAGTATTCAGATTAGTACTGCAGCTAAACAGGCTCATTTCACCCACCAGTTAATCTTCCTGATTTGCTGAGGACTCTGAATTGCTAGGGGCACAGGAGGTAAGGTGCCAGAGAAGCATTGCTGGAGGCACCCCTCCAGCACTTCACAAGCCCAAAGGAAGGATTTTAACCCTTTTCCAGGAAAATCTTTGCTCTTTGATTCTGCTAAATGTATAGACAGTGCCTTAGGCTGCAGACTTTCCAATAGCCTGAGTGGCGATATTTGCCTCAAATGTGACAGAGTATATCATTTGTTCAAGCTGCCTGGCCCCGTGCCACGGAGAAGACAAATCTGGGATGCCTACAAAAATCTGACTCATCTGTTTGGGTGGTTGCAGTCCTACAGTATGCGCTGGAAACAAATGAATTTTTATCTAATCAAAGGACCAAGCTGATGGAAGCAGCAGGACTTCCTGTGGAATTTGGAACATCTCAGGGCATTTAGCATTGTCATTATCTTCTGAGCAGGTTATGTTTTCTTTGACTTGTATCTAAACAGAACTAATTGGCATTCTTAGTACATCTCTCCCTTAAGTGCTGGAGCAGCCTTCCAAGGTATTAGTCTGGACGTAGCCTCCGAAACCGGAAAGAGTTCTGACTGACATGATTTGCAACAGCCCTGCAGCCCTAAACTCTCTGTGAAAAAGAAAAGACCTTTGACCACAATCCTAAGCATTGCTACTCTAGATCACCTCATGATCTGGAGACGAAGGCAGAGATGTCAAAGGCTGTCACTGGTCACGTTGACTTGGATGTCATCTCAGCTTGATTTTCTTAGAGGATTTTGCCCAGCTATTTGGATCCATGAAGCCACCACATATAGCATAGATTGGTGTCTTTCTGGACTTAAAAAAACTGGCCAGGAGGAGTCGGAGGTGTAATGCACTTCTCCAGCACCTGGAGCAATGACATCGCAACAATACTTGACATCGTGTCCCATGATGTCACTTCTGGTTCTCCCTGGAGGAGGAGCATTTGCTGCTGCAGCTTTGTGTGACCCATTCCTTCTCCTGTGTTGCCACAGGAGACAAAATGGGGCATGCAAAGCTGTCAGCACCTCCTCCATAAATAGGGCAGAGTCTGGGGGTGGTGATGCACCCCTCTCCCCAGCATTAGTACCCAGGGCAGGTGCCTCTCAGGCTTTGCCCAAGTTACTCCTCTGGGTACATATATATACTGACACTCACAGTAATTCTAAGTGCTATAGCAGCCCTTTGAAATTGCAATAGCATCATTCCCTCCATACTACATTGACAGAGGGGAGATTGCAGGCATCTTCTGAAGGGGTAGAAATTAAGTACCTCCTTAAGCACCATCTCTTTGCAGTGACAACCTCAGTGACAATGGGAACAGAAAATTGAACATCTGATGGTAGAACAACTGGTTATGAGAGTAACAGCCCAATCCTAACTAAGGCCCCTCCCCATTCAGCCATGCCAACAGAGTGTGTATTGCATCCTGCATGGGTGCAATGGTCTTCCGAAGGGAACTTTCATTCCCTTACCCTAGGCCTTCTCTGTTGCTTGAACAAGCGTCTTAAAATCTGTGTCAGCCATTTGCTGGCGCAGAACCAAGAAGAGTAAGGGAATGGGGATAGGATCCTGGTGCATGCTGGATTCACCCTCAATCTCCTGTTTCACCTCCTGCCTGCCCCCTCCCCACCCAAATACTCTCCATTCCTCCCCCTCCTTGCCCTAATCCATCCTGACCCCCACACTGGCTTACCTTCGCTCCCACCAGAAGCTGGCGGTTGCAGTGGGTTGCCAACATCACTGCTGTTTGTGCCAGCGATTCTGAAACGGCTGCTGGCAGCCCGCATATAACCATTTATGACAGTGGAACTGTGTGTCGTACAGCCCTAGTTAGCACTGAGCTTTCATGACCCTTGCCATAGAGCACATGCTTTCCGTGCAGAAGATCCCAGGATCAATCTCTGTAAGACTAGAAAAGACCCCTGCCCAAAACCTTAGAAAACCACTGTCAGTCAGTGTATACAGTCCTGTGCTAGGTGAACCAGTGGTCTGACTCAGTGTATGTCTGCAATCCTATGTACACTTGCATGGGAGAAAGTCTCATTGGTTGCAGAGGGACTTATATTGGAGCATAGTATTCCACTCTCCCATTGACATCAATGGAAGGATGCCCTTTTTATGTTCCACAATTGTTTATTCAGTGGAAATCATGCATTCGGCCCATTCAGCGCTAAACACATCTAATAATCACCATTATTTATAGAAGAATTCCCAGATAGATTAATCCATGTCCCTATTTTGCAGCATTTCCTGTGTCACATATTCAACACATTCATTTGATTCTCTAGTAATTAAAGGATTTTCTCAGCAGAAACCCCTTTTTTTCCAAACTGAAATTTTGACTCAGCAGAGCTAAAGAATGGAGCCGTTCTCACAGTTAGCATTCCAGCTCTGACTCACAGCAGCATGTGCAATGTGTTATCAGCCACAAGGAAAGACACAGCATTATCAATTCACTGGAGAGAAAAGCTGCCACATTGCTTTGAACTCAGAATCCCCATAGCAGCTGAACAGCTGGATTTATGGGCCTGTGTAGCCCAGGCTGGGTATTCCTGACATCAGGTTGAAGCAAAATCAGTCTGACAAATACAATACATGAAGCTGGCCAAATAAAAACTATGAAATTTGTTGGCAGAAGGAAGATAATTGTGACTTTCTTACAACATAATCCTATGTGTGGCTACTCAGAAGTAAGTCCCATTGTGTTCAATAAGGCTTTCTTCAGGGAAAGTGTGTATAGGATTGCAGCCTTACCATATTACATAACATACATTACATGCTTAACGCAGCGAAAGAGAGAAGAGTTGCTATCTTGACAACACTTGGTGTCAGGTTGCTGAGGGCCCTGGTGCACAGATCTTCACTGGGTCCTCTATGGCACATGCCGACATGCCCCCTTCTTGGTGCTGTGGCACTACCACTACCTCTGGCACTGAGGGTTCAGGGGTAGGCACAGATTAAAGGGTCGTCTGATGAGTGTGGGCTTTTGAGCAGTGCCCTGCCTGTCTAACCCCTGACAACCCTCCTGCTGACAGCAGCACAGGATCATGGAGCACCCACGTCCAGGAAGTTGCCATTTTATTTCCCATAATGCCCATTGTCACGGGACATGATGGAAAAATGAAGTGGCAGCCATCACAAAACGTGGTGGCCCCCACTCATGGCCACCATTCCCCCCCCCCCCACTATCGCACTGCATTGGGGGAACTTGGGAAAAACAACATGTTAAGAGCCAGGAGGCAGCTGCTTAGAGATCCTCCATGGCCCACTGTAAAAAGAATGAAAACAGAACGGTGAAAAAGAAACGCAAGTTAAAAAATAAAGAAAAAAACCCTGCACAATTGAATAATTAAACAAAAACATCAACAAATGAACGGAAAGTGTTTTTCAGAAAATGGAAATGCGTGACAAAATGATGTTCTTTACTGCCCAGAACTACAGTCAAGTGAGAGGAGAAATAATAATAATATAATATACAGTATTTATATACCGCCTTTCTTGGTCTTTATTCAAGACTTTATTCAAGGCGGTTTACATAGGCAGGCTTATTAAATCCACGCAGGGATTTTTACAAATTGAAAGAAGGTTCTTTCTTTCAAGAACCACTACATACAAGATGTTACGCTCCGATCTGGTTTAACATTCTGGCCTCCATCCTCCCACGCTCCGAGCAGATGGAACAGCTCAGCTGCAGCTTGCCAGCTGCTTCAAGGTCGCACGGTGCCGGTGGCCTCGAACTGGCGACCTTGTGGATGTTAATCTTCAGGCAAATGGAGGCTCTACCCTCTAGACCAGACCTCCTGCCCTTGAAACAGGCCTTGAAGGCTTGCACTCATCTCCCCTGAAAACCGTGACTTCCTAGCACCTGAGGCAGCATGTTAAATGCTGCCCTTCATACCCGATGATGTGCCAACCTCTGATTCTCCCCCTTTCCAATGTTCTAGCTCAGCACTTACCTCCCCTCCACATTTCCCCTTTTCCTTTCTGCCCCCTTCTTTTTCCAAGCCAGGGAGTGGAAAGAGAAGGAGGTGCAATGGAGAAAAGTAGGCGGGATGGTCACCCTCCCCATCAATCTGCTGCCTGAGGCAAATGTTTCAGTTGGCTTCATGAATGGGCCGGACTTGCTTGTGATGATAAGAAAGTGCTGGCTACAGCATTATGCTCTACATTCTCCCTACTTCTTGGCCCTACCCTTTTAATCTACTTTGCAAGATATATCTCAGGACCAGTCCTGCAACTCAGCTGCTAAACTTTCAGCCCAATCCTACTTAACTTTCCATGAGGCAATGCAGCCATGCCAATAGGATGCACACTCCCATGGTGGAGTTTCTGGTCCCAGAGATCTCCCCTGGGTAAGAGAACATTTGTTCCCTCACCCAGGAGTAAGCCTTTGCCACCTGCTTGGGTGAACTCAGATCTGAGCCAGTTACTTTGCTGATGTATGCCAAGGCGGCTCAAGGCTAGAAAGGGGGGCAGGATATTGGCCACTGCTGCTAATACTGCCCCCCCTGCCCCGGCCTCAATTCACTGCCTCCCCACCCCCAACACCTCCCTGTTCCACCTAGCTCCTACCACCATCTGGCCACCAGTGGTGTAGTGGCCTAATCCTAGATAGGATTGGGCTGTTTGAAACCAGGAGTCCTGGCTCCCCCAGAGATGTGAAAACAAACATTAGACTTTGAATCAAGTACAATGACATTCCCTCCCCAGCCCTATTTTACAAGCTGAGGCTAGTCTTGCCTTGTTCCTCACAGCAGGCATTTTAAATTAAAACTGTAAGATGATTTCAAGGGGAAAGGGAAAAAAAAGGGACTAAACAAAGCAGTGGAACACAAGCGAACGAGATTGCTCGAGGACAGCCCGTCTAGTGCTGCCTTATGTAAATTCCATTCTTTAAAGGGCTCAGTAAGTGATTGATTTTAAGGAGAAGCAAGATCCTCTATGGATAAAGTGTTGTGATTATGTAAGTGCTGATAAACTGGCGCCCTGGAACCTGTCTAGAGGAGAGCGCTTCTGTTGTTTGTGTAATAAAAAGCCTCGGAGGACAGAGTCAGGTTGAGACTCTTAAGCTTGAGACAAAAAGGCTCTCACTGCACCACTGTAAGAATGTGTAAATCTCCCCAGTAAGGAAGCCTTAAACCATTTTTCCCCCTGGCGACCAGGCTTGACATATTCTACATGTGACATCCATCACTGACTCAGCAGAATGCAGCCGCCCGGCTCCTAATAGCTAGTAGGGAGACAGGCAGCCCATATTCAGCTCATTGCCATCCATCCTCATTTGTTCAAGGTACATCTACACATGCAGTAACATGAAGTGGTGGCATGTTGATGTGCTGATATGGTGGAATGGACTAAACTAAACCATTTCAATGGCAGTCGTGTGGGGGGGGACGGGACAGAAATCCTATTTTTGAATGCTCTCCTCTATTCGAAAACCAACCAAACAACCACACCACCCTGGAAATAGAAACCACCTGGCACAGCAAACAGGCAGCCCAATCCTAACTAAGGGCCCAATCCTATCCAACTTTCCAGGGGTGCATGCTGCATCCTGTGATGGAGGAGCAGTCATGGAGGCCTTCTCAAGGTAAGGGAGCTGCTATGGGTCAATGTGGACCTGTGACCCCTCAATTGTTGGCACAAGTCCATGTTGACCCATGAAGGCGCTATATCTGTGGTATTCTGTGGCTAAGATCTGAGAGGCAGATCAGGACTGCCCTGGTTTGAATCTTGCTTCTGCGGTGAATTCACTGGGAGGTCCTAGGCACAGCACCCCCTCTCAACTTCAGTCTTCCCCAATATGGGGATAATAATACTTATGTTCCTTACAGGGTTGTAAGAACAGCATCAAAATAATACACATGAAGCATTACACACACTCAGAATGCACTGTATAATTTGTAAGCCACTCTGAGAGTCTTGTTGGAGGAGTAGGACATAAGTGCTTTACAGACAGAAGACAGATTGACTGACTGACTGAGGTAGGGATGTCTGCACCAGCAGTTCTTTCCTAAAGTTCTCAATAATTACCCATATGACTCTGCCAAGTCTTCCATCTAGCCCAGTGCTATTGCTCTTACTGGTGTGATGTGAATATCTGGAACTCGTGGAATATCTGAAACTGGTATTTCCAATATTCTACTGGTGGGATGTGACTGTTTGAAACTACCTTAACCGAGTCAGGATTTCAGAAAAGGGTCTTCCCTGATTTACCTGGGGATGCCACTTATTGAACCAATGATTTTCTGCAAGCAAGGGATGTGCTCCGGAGCATTGTGATGGCACCCAACACAGTCTCTGGTCTGCTGCTGCTGCCTTGCACTGGGAAAAAAGCCCCTTACCAGTCATGCAGCCCCTTACCAGTCACAAACCCAGAAACACAGGACTTCTAGTTAAATGGAAGGGATCGTGCATATGAAGGAACTCCTTTGTCTGTGCAATGAAACAAACTGTGGTGACTTGTCTGTATTCTGCCAAAAAGTATGGCCAAATAACTAGAAAAAGGACAACACAACTGCCTTATGTAACAAAAAGGATTTTCTTAACTCAAAACTAACCAATGAGACTCATCGTTCCAAGAGCCAATGAGGTGATGTTATGACACAGCAGGGAACAAATAAGGTGCTAGTATGAATCAGCTCTTATTTCCATATATCAGAGCTAATATTTGAACTCCTATTAAGTTGTGTGAGCGTCATAAGTTGGCCACTGGTTTTTTTGTTGGTTATCAATAGGTTGAGAGACCTGTACTATTATGTATTAAAGTTAAGAAGGATTATACCAACCCTAGTGATGCCACTGCATTTAGGCTGTGCATATGATATTGTCATTTATTCTGAATGCCTGGTACTGGAGGAGGTCCATAATGGGGGTGACACAATGGGCTCTCCCACCGGGTGACACCAACCCCAGTGACACCTCTGCTCTCCTTTTCTCATACTGGGCACTGTCATTTACCCCACAGTTAATGCCAGGAGAGCATGAAGTCCCAGCAAAATCAAAGAGCCATTCGTCTTTTTATCCTCTTCCCCTCCCCTCTTCTCCATGAAAGGTCAATGGAGAATGGGATTTTCCAAAGGTGACTGTACCTTTTGCTGAAGCCCTATCTGGACCCAGTGGACAACATGCTGACATCTTGCCATCCAAGCTAAAATAAGCCTGCAATCCTATACACACTCACCTGGAAGTAGGTCCTACTGAGCTCAGTAGGACTTATTTCTGAGTAGACATGCATAGGAATAGGCTGTAGGTCAAGCAAAGAACAAAAAGATCCTGACCCCAGGATCCCTTCACCAAAACGGGACTCAGCTCCATCCTCATTGCCACTGTATCCACCCTCTCCTACAGCTGCCCCATCCACCAGTCCCCCTTAACCACCAGGTTTTGCCCCCTCCCTACGCACATTCTGCTCTCCACTCATTTTCACTCACCTCCTCTGCTGGCTTTCTTGCTCTGATGCGCAGCCAGGGTTTGGTTACCCATGTGGGAAGGCTGCAGCCTTCTTGCCAGTGTTCTGGTAGCGCATAACACAGCACACTGCCAAAGAGCACTTTATAGCTGCTTTTCAGCAGGCAGCACATGTGTTCCACCAGCAAGGCAACTGCATAGGATTGGGCAGTCAGTTATTCTCAACTCCTGCTTCTTCTTTTGACCCCTTAAGATGTGATGGTGCATCATTAGCCAATGGTTAAACATCCTTCACATGTGTCTGGGGGAGAATAGCTTATTAGTACAGTATGTGTGTTCTACAGCAGGTGCAAGCTCATATGAAACAGTTTGAGTCAGATGGTTGGTTCACCAATCCACTCTTGCCAGCAATGACTGGCAATGGCTCTCCAAGGTTTCAGATGGGGGTCTTTCCCAGCACTACCTGGAGATGCCGGGATTGAACCTGGGAGTTTCTGCATGAAAAAGCATGTCCACTCCTGTGTGGCAGCCCCTCTTTCCCCTGGAGTGGGAGATCCAGATAAAACATGCTTACCAAATGAAGCAACACCCCCCAACATCAACTTCATGCAAGATGTCCTGGCAACCAGTGCAAATTTCTGGCTTTGGGACATCAATTTCTGGCAACTAGCCTGAATGCCAAAGAAAAAGCTCAGATGAATCAGTGGGTGCTTTGTCTGTGCCGCAGGCTGGTTGGCAACTCCAAGACCAAGGCAAAGAAAAATGTGTGGCCAAAATTGATTTAAAAAATAGCACCAATCTCCATTGATCAAAGAATAGCATTTACCATCCTACTACAAATCTTGCATTTTCATGACACTCAAATTCTTTTTTTAAACATTTATTTCAAAATAGTCCGTCTGGTTCATTGACCATCATCTTGCAACCTTGAGAAAAAGCCTTTCCTTGTTACCCACTGCTGCTTTTCCCTATCAGAATCTCTTCCATCGACATGAGTGCTTTTACCCTGACAATTTTTTTTTTCTGCTACAGGACATTCTGCAGCTGTCTTATCCAATGAATCTAATCAACCTGCTGTCGTGAGCTAAATGGTTACAAATGTGAGACTGATTGAAATTAGTGGGTCTTAACTCTTGATCCCAGTGTGGAAAAAAAATGTGACTTTGCATACTTACAAATCAAACAATCTTCAAGGAGCCAAAGAGGAATAATTGCCTGAGATAGATGGAGCTGCACTGACCATATTGGAGGGATTAATAAAACATTTAGTAAATCAAATCAAACTTGGAGCTGGCGGTGGGCGGGTGTCTATTTCGAGATGCGATTGCTTCACACATGAAATAGTTATGGCAATTATATTCCTCTCCCTTCACAGTGGATGCCCTGAACTAAGACTCAGCGGTTCAGATGTTCCCAAATCCTGGTGAAGTTTTCAAGAGCATATGACCTTTGCAGTTTGTGACCATCTCTCTTCCAGATGGATGCCTCTAACAGAAACAGCCCTTGAAAATAGAAGCCTGTTATCTGATTCTGTACACTGCTTTGACAACAGATGTCAGCAGTCCTGTAGCCAGAGGAGGGGCAGTGCTGTAAAGGAACAGCAATATATGATATAAGTGGCCCCTCCCACTTGCCATTCGGGGCAGCAACAGCGATGCGCACGCATTGCCTGCACATTGTCACCACAGCCCTGAATGGTGCTGATGGCAAGTTGGAGGGGCTGCTTACATGGTGTACTACGGTTCCTGTGGTACCTACCATATGCCACCCCTCCTCTGACTACACTACTGCTAACATCTGTTGTCAGCAGTACCTAACACCTGCCCTTCTCTTTGTCTGTGCTACCTGTCATGAATATGTACAGTTTAGGCCTAGTAGCATTGCAAAGCCTGAACCAAGCTAAAACAGTAACACAGAAGTGGCTTGCATTTCCTAGCTGCTAGGAATTTACAACTCAATGGAAGGTGATAAAGTAGCACCTAGGCAGCCAGAAAGACGCCCATTAAGGATGGAATGCAGCTGTAGATCTCCAGGGGGGAGGGAAGAGCTGAGAGGGTGAGCTTCCAGCCCCACTTCCATAGGACAGGGTCCTTTGGTTTTTGTCTCTTGGTGAGATAGGTGGTGGGTGCACATCCTGCCCCGCCAGGACCATGTGGCCTTAGGTAACTGACCTGAGGATCTACAAAAGAAGCTGGCCCAGGTGAGAGTCAGAGAATAATAGAGTTAGCCAGTTAGCTTTGTTGTTTTATGCTGATATGTTGCCTAGAAGTTTTTATGCCTCTAGCATTTGCTGCCTTTTGTAACTTTTTGTAACCCTATGTACCTAATAAAGTAAAAATCCTTTTACCATGTTGGTTCATTGTCTGTTGGGGACAAAGGTTCAGAATCCTGCCTAGCCATTCAGCAAGCTACCAAAAATCCCCATTGTGGACTAGTAACTTGAGGGCTGAGACTTTAAGTAAAGAAAGTGCTCAGTACCTACAAGGGATATAGTTAAGCCTAGAGGGTCTCAGTTTCCCTGGACTGAGGCACTGGCTCTTACAGGGTGGTGGCAGTACTACCGAACAGGGATCTTTGAGGGCTCTAGGGTTCAGAACCAACAACTCTGAGCCCCCAAAACCCTGGGAGAGTAAAACCAAGTATACGACACTACTGGATGTCAGGAAGGTTCATGTTGGACCATGCCAAAATTTGATGTTTTTTCAGAACTCCAATCCACTGAACACATGTTAGATGATGGAAGAAGAGCTTTTGCATAAGGAATCACACATCCACACATTCTATTCTTGATTAACATTTATCTTCTCCACCAGTAGTGCTCCAGCCCAACAATACAGTCTTGTGCCAATTTGTGCCCCCCCCCTTGTGCTATTCATTTTATAAAACTGGATCAAAAGCACACACGTCTGTCATGCATGCACCATTTCATATGGGATGGAAAGTAACATCTGGAAACTTGAAAAAATAAATGCTGGTATTAATGATGACATTCATTCTTTTGTTTCAGGGCAGGACTGCCCAAACAGTTGACATGACAGCCCAATTTTGAGTTCTCTCTTCTCCCTGTAAACATATAGGATTGTGCATCCTCCTGCTGTGATGTCATCATCTTTCAAGTTCTCCTATCTGTGGCAATCTGAAGTGCTCCTATCTGAAGTGGAGCAGGAGTGGGGAAATTCACAAACTGACATCACAATGCAGGGTTAAAACCCCCACGACCTCAAGCAAAACAAAGGAAAGGGAGACAGATTGATTTCTATGTGGAATTTCCATCCAGAGTTGCCATTTCTGATGACAGCTCTGTGTCAAGCATAAAATGTTATCCTGCCTCTCCAAAGTGCCATTCAACCCGTCTTCTAGCACATCTTTTGCAAGGACCTCTTTCACATGTAGCCACAGAAAACTATAATGACATAAGAGCTGCTTCACTGTGGGGCAATCCCAAAAACCCTGAGAAAATGGCATGGGTCTTTCCAACCTTCAACACTTTTCCTCACCAACCAACTGCAAATAGGACATCCCAACTGCCAAACTTTCACTTTAAGTCTCCAACCAAACAGGTGCTCTGGATCATTAGTTAGTAGCCACCAGCCATCAAAACCTATCAATGCTCATTAGGCAAACATCCTTGGCTATTAGTTGGCCTATGGAAAGGATATGTTTGCAGTAGTAGTTCAACAGTCAAGAGTTGCCCCCCTCTCCTTCAATCCCTGGCTTCTTTTCTCGTTGACCTTCTATCAAGTCTGAACTGTGAGTTCCCTCTTCTCAGCATGTTTTGAAACAAGTGAGAATACTTCCAACATTCCAGATGTCACCACCACTGCTAGTTACATTTTTGGCTCTGGGGTCTAGAAGGCAAAAATAAATAATTGCAACAAGACTGCCCACTCAGCAGACAAGTCACCCTTCATTCTTCGCAGGCTGTTTCCAATACAGGCTTGCAGAAAGTTATTCCACTCCCAGCACAGAAGATTGACCTTGATGTCCTGTCTTGTACAATATTTTTTAAAATCCATCATCTGCAAATCAAGTTTAACTTGTGAAACCTAATTAATGACAGAGACAACAAGCTGGGGCAGGAGGAAAGATCTTTCTGAAGGTGGCCAGAGCTTCCCTGAATAATTTTCTAGCCATAGCCATGCTTCAAAAATTAAATTCTTTCTAATTTCATTTAGAAGGGGGAAGGAGTGAGAAGGGTGGGAAGGGGGGAGGGACAAAGCAAAAAACAAAAAATGAGAGAAGCAATATAAGGTTTTGCTGGGGTTTTGACAGGCACATCCATCTCAAGCCAGTAATGGCAAAAGCGACAGTATCCCCCTTCCAGAATGTTTAATAGTGCAAAACAAAATTCAAGTGAACGTTCTGACTCAGCGGTTCTTTCCCATGTTCTCCAGCGAGAAGCAGATAAATGGGAGCTTCCCTGCAGCCTAACAAAGCGTTGATTGTATTAAAAAAAATTTCTAATGCTTTCTACCTTGTTTTGTTGTGGTGCTTCGGGCTTGATTACTCCCCGATTCTTACCTATAACAAGGATTCCTGCAGTCACCAAAATTGCCATCGCTCTTCAGAAAGCCCAGGGAGGTTACTTAGTGCTGGGGGGGGCAAGGAGGCCGTGCTGCCTTCATGTAATTAAAAATGAAACTTTGCTGCCACCCTTGGTTCTGTGAGAAAAGGGGGGGGGGTTGAAACTACAGGTGACATTTAGTATATCAGTAGCCCTGAGGGGCTTAGTTTTCTTTAGTCAACAGTAATGGGGGTGGGGGGGCTGATTCAGATTGGACCATGGCGTGAGGGGAGGACTTTAATCCCTTTCCCTGCTACAGCACAAGTTTGGATTCTCTCATCATTGCCATGTTTCATATTAGCTTTAGGAAGAAAACTCCTTGTGTGGCTACTAGCTTAGGGACAGGCTGATTGAGGGGAGAACCACAGTAGGGTCAAAGACACTCTTTCCTCCTGTTCTCTTTCTGGATCAGCACCACCTCACCCACTACTGGAGGTCAGGGGTGGTGTGAGGAGTCAGGCTCGCTGATAGACCACTTTCATCAAGGGCTCATCTGGCCAGAATGACCCTTGACTCCATGGTACCAGTGACGTTGGTAGAGACCAGCATGTCTTTAGGAGACAGGTGCTGGGTGTAAAGGAGGTCCAGTGCAGAGGTTGTCTGCCTCAGGGCCCCTAATAAGTTGCTAGCACCATGGGGGTTATTTTGTTAATTTGGAGGGTGTTCTTAAAACAACCTCATTTTCTAACTGGAGGTTGTTCTGTCCCAAACTGACATCAATTAGAAGAAAATCCTCAGTGGGGTGAAGCAGTGCTCTAAGTGGGGCATCCACTGCCTGCACCTTGGCTACAGCCCTAGCATGAAACATGGGAGTGTTTCCAGTGGTACACTGGAGTGGAAACATGGGAGTGCTAGCAGTGGTAGCGCTCACACTCTTGACAGTGCTGATGGTTGCATGGGAAGGGGGCTAGGATTTGGCAGCTGCTGCTACTGAACCCAGCCACTTCCGGATCCCATCATCATCCTGTTCTGTTCTCTCCCTACCCCATCTAGCCTTTCCCACTAACTTACCTGCCTCAGTGGACCCAGGAGGATTTGCTGGTGATATGCATGAAGGCTCCACCTTTCTGCTGGCACTGGGCCAGAGCACGCCTCCACATGGTGATGGAGGGCTGCCTATGACAGCATTCTTTGTTCCTTTAAATCTCTCTCTCTCTCTCATTTTGGAAGCAGTTGTTGGCAACCTTCAGTCTGGAAAGACTCTGAGAGGTGGTTCTGGAACAGCGCCTAGTGTGGCTGAAAAGGCCAATTCGGGAGTGACAATCCCTTCCACACCGGGAGCAAGTGCAGTCTGTCCCTGGTCTGTCTCCCTGGCTATGGGCCTACCTTCTTTGCCTCTTTGCCTCAGTCTGTTGGCCAAGTGTCTCTTCAAACTGGGAAAGGCCATGTTGCACAGCCTGCCTCCAAGCGGGCCGCTCAGAGGCCAGGGTTTCCCACCTGTTGAGGTCCACTCCTAAGGCCTTCAGATCCCTCTTGCAGATGTCCTTGTATCGCAGCTGTGGTCTACCTGTAGGGCGCTTTCCTTGCACGAGTTCTCCATAGAGGAGATCCTTTGGGATCCTCCTCAATATTTCTGTATTTTATCTCAGCACTATATTCTATCTGGGGAAAACACCAGCAGTTGGCTTGCACCAGAGAAAAAGAAGCATTTAATTACTCACTGTGCCTCTTTGAGTTAGATGAACCAGATGATGAACAGGGAACTGCAGTTTAACTAAATGTGACTTGGTTAATACAATTAATTTGCTGATGGTATTAGGCAAACCCAATTCAGCTTCAGTAAATGTTACAGAGTATTAAGATTTTCCTAATGAACTCAACTAGAATATTCAGAAAGAAGCTTGGGAGAATTCATGTATGGGTGGCTCTGGAGGTGATAATTACCACGAGCATTGAGTGTGCCTCCTGGGACCAAATGTCTTATTGGGAAGAAGTGCCAAAGTAGTAATAATAATAATAATAATAATAATAATAATACAGGTATTTATATACCGCCTTTCATGGTCTTCAGATTTCTCCTCCAACTTTATTTCAAGGCGGTTTACACAGGCAGGCTATACTAAATTCCTATAGGGATTTTTACAATTGCAGGAGGTTCTGTCTTTCAAGAACTACAACATTTCAGATGGATCTTTTTATGATCTGGTATCGCATTCTGGCCTCCAGTTTCCTCCCACGCAAGTAAGAGAAGACACAGTGAGTTATGCAGTCTGTATGAGGAGAAGATATATGTACTTTCCCTTTTCTAAACCTATTTAAATCTTTATTTAAATCTATATTCTAGTTTTACCTTAAAGTTCAAATTTAATCTAACCTGAGGAGGGGAATTTGAAGATCTAGTAACTGGGACACAGAGCACAGGAGCTAGATGGGGCAAATAGATATAAATAAATAAGGGCATATCTACTCAAAAGCAGCAAGACAGAAATTGGACAGATGAAGCCAGGGAACCACTTCTGAAGAGAATTACAGCTCAAGAGTAAACAGGTCCATTCTGAGTAGGATCAGAGCCTACTTGAGAGTACGAGCTTAAGGCAGAGGCACTTGGAAAACAAACAAAACAGAGAAGGATAAAAAAAGAGGAAAAGCAAACTTTAGGGTTTAAACTCTAAACAGGGTTTAAACTTTAGTGTTTAAGTTCTGCCTTAAACTGTAAATTAAGATTCTAAAGCGAGTTCAGTTTATATTTTAAGTAAAGACCAGCCTTGGTTTAAATATGTCAGTTTTAAATTAAGGTCCATTTTAAATTAAGAGAGCCAGAACCTAGATCACGGGTGGTCAACCTTTCAACTTTAGGGCTCCTGGACCTTTCAAAAAAGTGTAGGGGAGGGAATTTCAGAAGACACAGTGAGTATTCAAGTTAGCAGTGAGGTGAGGAAACCACACCACAAACACTGCCTTTTGTTTTCCTTGTAAAGAGGAGGTGTTCAACTATGTTCAGCTTTTTTGTTAAGCACACAAACCTATGCAACTAGAAAGTCAATGATAGGGTGGAGGCCATCCAGCATTTTGCACATGTATGACATGTGTGACTGCATGTCTCTTGGGCATAAATTATGGGTGTGTACTTGGTGCTACACCCACTTTCTGTTTCTTGGTCCTCAACTAGTTCCTAATCCAGGAAACAGAGAGTGGGTGTCAATGGGCAATTCTCACACTGGAGAGAGGTGAAAAGCAGAGTGCCTCAAGGATCTGTTCTGGGACTGGTGCTTTTCAACCTGTTCATAAATGACCTGGAGTCAGGGTTAAGCAGCGAGGTGGCCAAGTTTGCAGATGACGCCAAACTTTTTCGAGTGGTGAAGACCTGAAGAGATTGTGAAGAGCTCCAGAAGCATCTCTCCAAAATGGGAAGCAAAATAGCAGATGCATTTCAATGTAAGAAAGTGTAAAGTAATGCATGTTGGGGCAAAAAAAAATCAAAGCTTCACATATAGGCTAATAGTTTCTGAGCCATCAGTGACTGATCAGGAGAGGGATCTTGAGGTGCTGGTGGAAGCTCAATGAGAGTGTTGCCCCAGTGTGTGGTGGTGGTGAAGAAGGCTAATTCCATGCTTGGGATAATTAGAAAACATATTGAGAATAAAACTGCTAATGTTATAATGCTGTTGTACAAATCAATGGTAAGGCCACACCTGGAGTATTGCATCCAGTTCTGGTCGCCATGTCCCAAAAAGGATATAGTGGAAATGGAAACGGTGCAGAAGAGAGTGACCAAAATGATTACTGGGCTGGAGCACTTCCCTTATGAGGAAAGGCTACAGCGTTTGGGGCTCTTCAATCTAGAAAAAAGGTGCCTGTGGAGGGTCATGATTGAGACATACAAACTTATGCAGGGGATGGATAAAGTGGATAGAGAGATGCTCTTTTCCCTCTCACACAAGACCAGAATCAGGGGTCATCCACTAAACCTGAGTGCTGGGAGAGCTCGGACAGACAAAAAAATATTTCTTTGCCTAGTGTGTCATTAGCCTCTGAAACGCCTTGCCACAGGATGTGATGATGTGGTGATGGCATCTGGCCTGGATATCTGGGGATTGGACAAATTTCTGGAGGAAAAGTTGATCACAGGTTACAAGCTGTTAAGGGTATGTGCACCCTCCTGATTTCAAAAGTAGGTTGCCTGAGAATGCCAGATGCGAGGGTGGGCATCAGCATGCAGGTCTCTGTCTTGTGTGCTCCCTGAGGCATTTGGTGGGCCACTATGAGATACCGGAAGCTGGTATAGATGGGCCTTTGGCTTGATCCAGTGGGGCTGTTCTTATAAAGAAAGCACCTTATTTTATAAGTGAATACTGGAAATACTGAGACACTGTGCAGTAAAGATGGTGTGTTTTCTTTTACTCTCTCTCACTCTCACTCTCTCAGGTTGCAATTTTTGATCTTTCTTTACCTGCACATGCCTGATCTCGTCTGATCATGGAAGCTAAGCAGGGTCAGGCCTGGTTAGTACTTGGATGGGAGACCGCCTGGGAATACCGGGTGGTGTAGGCTTATACCATAGTCTTTCCAGACTGAAGGTTGCCAACCATTTAGTTTCATTAAGAGAAGGAAGAGTCATCATCATAATGTCTTTCAACATCATTAGAAAATTCAGTTGGCATAGTGAGGAAATTGCTAAGAATCTGGTCAGGACTAGGTCACAATCTCTTGGTATCTGGTACACCAGATGCCTCCTCTTTTACCTGTTGGTGTTTTAGTCCAGTGGACCAGTCTTTTTCATGCCGTAAGTTTTTGCATCCCCAATGGGGTTGCGACCTCTAAGTTGAAGAACAGTGCTCTCAATAGACTTCATTTGCCCTTAGTGATATCAGGAAGCCAGATCTGATTGGCTACATAGCATCATGACCTCATTGTGTCAAGTATGTCCCAATTGACTGGAATTACTTGATGAGAAATTAAACACACAAAACAATAAAAACTAAAGCAGCAGCAAAGGAGGAAAAAAATGATTGTGGACAGCTTAAAAAAGTAAGACAACATGATTTTTTTAGGGGAATTAAGGTCAACAAAAATCACCATTTTTGAGCTGAAAAGCAAACCTGGAGAGCATTTAGGCCAGCTTTACTTCAGAAACCACTAGTATGGGTCAGTTACTTATGATTTGTCTCACATTTTGCTTGACAGTTAGAAAGGCAATTGGATCAAATTACTGTATAAACAAACAGCCCAGTCCTATCCATTATCCCCCACCCCCTGTCGATGCAGCAGTGCCAAAATGGTGACTGCTGCATCCTGGTTTTAGAAGTAGGCTACCTCAGAATGCCAGATGCAAGGGAGGGCACCAGGATGCAGGTCTCTTGTTGTTTTGTGTGCTCCCTGAGGCATCTGATGGGCCACTGTGAGATACAGGAAGCTGGACTAGATGGACCTTTGGCCTGATCCAGCAGGGCTCTTCTTATGTTCTAAGGTGGAGGTGCAGTCCTGTAGTTCTCCTCTGAAGTCTCCTAAGAGGGGTTAAGCCTCTGTGGCATGAAGAGGTCCATTCGGACTTGTGGTAGCTAAATACCCGGTACAGGTCTTTGTGGATCATGGGATTAGATCTGGGAGGGGGGATCGGATATCACCCCCGTTGCTGTGCTCCAGCTGAAACCTTTATTAGTGGTGAAAGAAGTGCTGGAGCATGCAGCAAGGTGCACGCCTTCTTGCTGGTTTTACCAGCAGTATGCTGAATGGTGCGCTGTCAGAGTGCCTTTTGTGGCAGTCAGCACCAGCGCAGGAAGTGCACCACGATCAGGTGGCACACATAGGATTGCACTAAAAATCTCTAGGAGTACTGCTATACAGGCAACAGTTGGAAACTGTATTTAACCAGCTCCCCATCGAAGCTGACAAAACATGACGGCAAATTTGATAGATGTAATGGAATGCTAGGTCAGTTCTTTCCATGTATAATTCAGCAGCTGGGCAAACAACCAGTTATACCTTTTAAATATTTTAGTAACTTTCAAAGAGGTACAATAGGACATCTGCAATGTTTTTTTAAAATGCAATAAAAATTTTATAGGAAATCTTTTGCTTTCAACAGGTTCATTTTGTGTGTGTGTTTGTCAGCTGCCCAGATTTCTTGCTGGAACACTAAAGAATTTGGGCTCTCATTGGGCCATTACAGGAGGCATTCAGTACGTACATTTTTCTGTGGGTGAGACTCTTTGCAGGACAAAGACAGGGTGAAGGGGATCAACTGCAGGAAACTCCAGCATACATAGAAGTACAAAGGGGAGGGGTGTGAAGGATGACTGGACCATGCCCATAACATTTTTATATACGATACAAACTTAAGTCTTGAGTGCTGATCAGACTATAGTCAAAATAGGACCACCTAAAGAGAAGATGGGGGTTTCTGGTTACTTATGGAACTGCAGAGGTTTGGAGAAGTTTGGAAATTTAAAAAAGGGAAAAAAAGCAACCTCAAGGGGAACAAAAACAAGCCCCCAAATACTTTGATTCTTGGGAAGTCTCTGGGTTAAAAAGAGAGAATCCGGATGCCTAGAGAGGCTTACAATACTTGGAACAGTCACATCCTGTGCAGAAATGGGTTGAGACCAGGCAGGATGATTTTTCTTTCACTACAAATAGCACAATTGATTTGAAGTATACTGTAAAGCAGACTTTGTATGAAGTGGGGTGGTGCTGAGGGAAGGAGATTGGAAAAAAGAAAAACAAGAAGAGAAGAGCGAGAACTAGAAAGAGAGGAAACAGAGTGAGTGAATGTTACAGCCTAAGAATGTGATCCACATTTACTCTGAAACAGTGGTGTCACTAGGGTTCGCATCACCCGGTGTGGGATGCCAATGCATCACCCCCATGCAGTGGGTGGGGCAACACCCCAGGTGGTGGGCATGGTGATGTACCATCACTGCGCCCCCACTGGCTTTTGGCTGTACCTTTTGATAGAACAAAGACAGAGCACATTCTGCATGAAATTATGCATTGATTGATATATAACATGAATGTATTATTCTTCCAAATTGTGATTTTAGTGATTTTGGTCACTAGTGGTGTCACACACACCGCGCTCCCCCAGTGTCAACTTACTAACACCTTATTGCAGCAGTTCTCAAACTTTTAGCACTGGGACCCACTTTTTAGAATGACAGTCTGTCCAAGACCCACCAAAAGTGATGTCATGGTGGAAGAGACATCATCAGGCAAATTAAAATAAATAATTATAAATAATTAAAGTAAAACAAATAATTAAATAAGCAGAAGCCAGCCCTGTTGCACCAAGTGAATTTCCTCTGTAGCCTGCCTGCAATAACACCCCCCTCCAAAACTAGTAAGGTTTTCAGCCCTACCCAGTGCCCAGTTCAATTGAAGAACTTCTGTTTAAACCAGATCACTGTCAGGATCCACCTGGCTTTGCAAGTCTCAAAAAAGTTCACCTTATCAGCTGAAGCCTCTATTTTGATCCTTTTTAGTGGGGTGGGGGAGGTTGCCTTCTAGAGCATTTGTTGATCTCCAGTTCCATCACATCAGGACCATTCTGGTGGCTTCACATTCCCCTTTGCCTGGCCTGACCACCAGCCAAGGCACATTTGCTTACTTGCGAGTAAAGGTGACCGTGAGGCTTAGTTTTGCTTTCCATAGGGATCCATGCATTTTTTGTTCTCCAGTTTTTTGGCCATAACTTTTGATAGAAAGGAGATATGTCACTCTGGTTTTTTGCATTACATTCCACTCAAAATTCCACATCCAACGGCATATAACATGATGGGGTTACTCCTAACCACTGCAATTTTAGCATGTCACCCCCCCCGTGTGCATCACCCAGTGCAGCCTGCACCCCCTAGTGATGCCAAGTCCTATGGGGTACAGAAGAATGTTACTGCAGTAAACACATTATTACCCTGAATGTATTTTGTTGTAGGACCTCCCTTGTTCACTCTGATAGCAAAGCTAGTGAAGCTGCCTTATACCAAGTCAGGCCACTGGTACATCTAAGTATTGTCTAAGCTGCTCACCAGGGTTTCATATAGGCTTCTTTTCTGAGTCCTACTTCAAGGTGCCAGGGACTGAACCCAAACCTTCTGCATGTAAAGCCTGTGCACCACTATTAAGCCATGACTGTAGTTTACAATAGGGCCGATCACTTTGATACTAAAACAGGCTGCCTACAAATATAATGGAGGTTACTAAATACCCAGAGGAAACCCAAAGTTAGGAGGATAAGATAGCTTTTAATAATACCCCCATGGACTGTTATTTTTCCCCAAAAAGGATAGCAGGGAACATCCACACTCTACTCACCGAACATGTTCTGAACTGGATGCAGCTGCACCATGATTGCCATCAGCTTAATCCCCCATTTATCACTAGAGAAGGATATGAGATTGAAGACCTCATTCTTGCAGGTGTTTTTCAAATTGGTGTAACTTGTTTACTCTCTTGGATGCTCTTGTTCGTTTTTGATTCTGGTTTTGCTTTTATTACTGTTGTTGGTTTTAATGATGATTTGTGTTGGCAGTTTTATCATATTGTAAACTGCCTTGAGTGGTGGGGTAATTTGTAATAAATACACACACAAATCTTGAGTTCTTCTCCCTCCAGTCACCAGGCAATGACCTTCAGACAGAACAGTAAAGTTTCCCAGCTGTGTTGGGTAAAAAAGCAAGAGCCCCTGACAATAGTTAGTGAGAACTTTTGCACTTCTGCAACTGTTTGAACCTGAGTTCCAGCAAGGGAGATTCCCCTACTCTCCTTCTGGCTCAGAGGAGAACAGAGAAATATCTTCCACTGGGCAGCCAATATCTGAAAGCCTAACAAACAGGTAAGGGTGCCATCCCTGGAGAAGTAGAAGATGTCCAAGAGGAGAGAGAGCATAGAGGTCTTTAAAAACATATTGCTGCACTACTGCCTGCTGTGTTGTGTGTACACACACTCTCTCTCTCTCCTGAGCAGGCAATATGAATGCAAGCAAATCAATCCCATTCTCTGTTCACTGAGCTGCAAGTGAACAACACCTAAGAGTTTAATCCAAAATTTCCTTACATCTAGGAATCTCCACATCCCACCCCACCCCCGGCCAGGGTAGAGGTTATAGGAAGGATCCTCCTTATAGTATTAATCTTTTAAAAATATGCAGCTTCTCAGCAGCAATTCCAGATTTCCAAGGTGATTTAATATGTGCCCTCAAATGCATTTAAGCCACTGAGCAAGGCCTCCAACAAACTGATAGCAATAGGAAATCTAGTCCCCGTATGACCTCCATCTTAGGGAATTTTTCTACCCTGGGATCTGTTATAATAAAATTCTATAATAATGCAGAAGTAACCACTATGACAAACCCAATGTAATATACTAGTGAGTTTATTTGAAGGAAAATAAATATTGAGAATGGTATTAAAGAGTTATACATTTTATAGCATTTTAATATAAAGCTGAAATTTTTACTCTTTGATTCAGCAGATTACATCAATAAATACAGAATATCTCAGTTGTGTATACACAAAAAAGTTAAATTTTTATAAGTTCTGTTGTTCTTGGGCTCTGATCCAAAGCCTGCTGCAAAGCAACAGGGGGCTTTTCTGTACATCTCAATGGACCAGTCCCCCTCAATGCTATTAAAATTCACTTTTAAAAAATATTTTCACATTGCTTTCTATGCAACATTTCTAGAATTTCTATGTACTATATGCAAATCTACAACCCCAAACCTTTCCCTAGGGAAGCCTTATGCTCACATCCTCCCTAGGGATATTACAGGAATGGGACTTAATTTAAAACTTACTGTGTACAAGTATTTAAGAAGGAATAAAATACAGGATATTTATACAGATAGTATACAGAGGAATAATTCATAGCTTAAGGATGAGAATATGCAGCAATGAAATAAACTTAAAAGTAGGTTACTCAACAGTTCTTAAACCAAAAAGTCAAGTTCAACCACCTAATTTCTAAGTGCACTTTGTAAGGATGTCACTCACAAACAAGACTAGCTTCTGCGTTCTCTAATTCCCCAAACAAAAGACCACCATTGTCTTCACAACCATCAGTTGCCTTCTCCCTGCCTCACCTTGCAAGGGACACTTGTCAGCTGAGATGCCAGGGAGGGAAAAGGAGATAATTCAACTCTGAAGGTTCTCTCTCCAGGCACTCTGCATGCCCCTTCCTGCATCTGTTGGCCAAGTTCCAGGACCCAAATAGTCCACTTGCTGGTACTAGCCCTGCTTGTAAGTCAACACTATCATTTGGAGAAGAAAAAGAACATGGCAAAAGTCCTCATTACAGGGGTCACTATTATACAGTGACCAGATTTATTGCATTGCCAGCTTGTGAGTTTTAAGACAAAAAAGTAAGCTTTAGGAAGGTTCCTAAAAACCCTGCTTATTTTGTTATAATTTAAAAATAGCAGCACAGGACACTTTTAAGTGTCCGCAAACACACACTTTTGCGGTATTGAAAAATATAAAAAAACACACAAGGGAAAAAGAGTCACCATCTTCCAAAAATAAGGAAACATTTTGGAAATGAATATATTTTAACACCGCACTATGCATGTAGCAGAGTAGCTCAGGCCAGACTGGTCAAACCCTTTCTTCAGATCATGCCCCATAGATATTAAAGACAATTCATCACATGAGCAAAGATATACTCATGATTATGAGTGGGCCCAGTCAAACCACTAGTGTTAGCTATTTTGCCTATTTCTATTCATCTTTGACACTAAAAAGTGTAGCTACAGTACTGTGAGATACTTTTTGTTTTTCTTAAATGGCCTTTTGTCTTATAGCTTTAGCCCTATTATTGCTAGACGACACTGAAACATTTGGAACATTCCACCGAACTCATAAAGGATAAAACTGAGATGCTGCTTCGGATGACTGGATTTCCACTTGAGCCATTTTAAATTGGGTACACTGCAGCCACTTGCGGAGGACAGAGGAGCTGGTATTCATTTGACCTGACCCTTGTAACATCCTAAGGCTATGGTGGTTCACATTGTTCTGAATTGCCTGCAGGCGAAGCTGGAGCCCAGCGGATAAATGCTGCCAAAACACACAAAAGCGCACTGTTAATCTGCAATTTATTTTCCCTATCTCAAGGCAATGTGCAACAATTAGACAATCACCCTAAAATGAAACAAGCAATGTTCAATAAAGTAACAGGCATAAAGCTCATATAGAAATCTATAACAAGCACCTAGCAGCAGAATTCAATTAATGACAGCCCACTAAATGCCCAGGGTAAACAGAATAGTTTTTACTGGGTCCCTAAAAGCCCCCCAAATGGGTATGAAGTGGGCAGGTTAGGAAAGAAACTTTCACAAACAAGGTGCCACCACAGGAAAGGTCCTGTCCCTAGGAACCACCTGCCTGAACTTAAAGGTACCTACTTGATTCAATACCTACTTGAGATCAGAATAATTATTATTGTTACAGATCTGTAAATAACCACTTGCTTGGTTGCCTGGGATGAACATAAATTATCTCCAGGCAACCAAGTGGTATCTGGAGGCCCAGGGGTAGTGGCGTAGCTAATGATCGTGGAGCCCTGTGCCAAGCTCAAAATGTTGCCCCGGAAGTGATGTCACAACCAGAAGTGACGTCACATATGGGCTTTTTCAAAAGTGAAAAGGCATCTATCTGCTATCTGTGGTCAAAGAAGATTTTTACACCCCCCCCCAGACAAAATCAAATTATTTAAGTACATAAATAAAAAGTGTGTCCCTGATAGGTTTGAGACACTGTATTAGGGTGAAGAGGGATGGTTATTCTTCTCTTGCTAAATATAAGAGGGGCACCTCTTGAACAATCAGTCTCATAGGTCAGTTTTGAGTTAAGAAAATCCACTTTTTGTTCTATAAGGCAATGGTGTTTTCATTTTCTGGTTAATTAGCCATAACTTTTGATAGAATACAGATATTCCAATGGGGTTTGTTTCGTTGCATTCTACATTAAATTACCTTTCCAATGATATATAACATGATGGTATTAATAATATATACCAAGATTTTCACAATTTTGGCATGCCCGGTGCAACTGCTACCCCCTGCACCCCCTTAGCTACGCCACTGCCCAGGGGTCAGCCAGAGCCCTTGCTCACAAGAGAGCCTACCTGAATCCTCAGTACCAGTGACAGCACGAAATGAGCTGTCAGGTGGGGGGGGCACCATGAAGGGCCCAGTGCCACCTAGTGAGGTGCTGGCCTTTTGTTGTGGTTCATTTCCAGGGTGAATCTGGGCTTTTAAAAAGGATGTAAACGCACTGCACATGCTCCATCCAGCCCACTGTAATGTGAGCTTTCTGCAGCCATGTATGAATCACTGAGCCACTACTTTCTGCACCTGCAGTCTCCCCTTCCTTGTTCCAAAAGCAGGGCTGCCTTTGCACTGTTTGCTGTGCCTGACTGAGACTCTACCTGGAATTGCTTGAGTCACTTGATGAACTGTGATAGTTTAGTTCTGTGAGCTTCTGTTTTCTTTCTCCTGCATGCCCTCGGGCTGAGTCATTTGAAAGCTCTGTGATTTGCTCTTTGATTTTGAAAGACATGCAGCTATTTCTCTCTTAGAAGAAACAGGGTGGAAAGGGGCTTTTCGGGGGAGGGGGGCTCCCTATTCCTTTGTGTGAAGGGACTTGGCACAAGCAGAGTTAGTCCTGGCATTGCGGGAAATTGTTTCAGAGTGAGCCCAAACAAATGTGAGTGGAAGAACAAAGAGATCCAACATTCGATTGCACAGTCGTCTTGTGAAAAGTCATTTGCAATAAAATTTAAATTTGCAGCTTCATCCTAAATATGCTTCCTTGAAGGTTTGTCTCATTAAATTCAATGGGACTTATTTACAAGTGCATTAAGCATCTAAAACAGCAGTTTCCTACCTTCCGGTGAGTGGGGAGCTGCTGATTTAAAACCATGATTCTATGGATGTTGGCTCTGAAAGAAATCCCAGTACACACTCTCACCTGGGAGTAAGCCTCACTGGACTTATTTCAAGGAAACATGCTTAAAATGAGGCTGTATGTTTCAGTTTGGGGCGGGGGGAGGACTTTTTTGCCATTGGCTTTTTGGGAAGAATAAAGAATTATTTTTTGAAGGCAGAAATGCCAAATATTTCTTTCTCCCCTATTCCTACATTAGCTGCATGGTTTTCTCCCCCCTCAAGAATGACTTTAATGGTATGAGTTTCAATCATCCTAATTATTTTGTGTATATTTTCAATCCACATGCATGTGGGCAGAAAGGTTAGTAAAAAAAGAAAGTTGTGGGCTGATAAGTTTTCGGGAATTTCTCTGCAAGAATATTCTGTTTATAGAATCATGCAGCTGGGAGGGACCACAGGTGATCTAGTCCAACCCCTTGCTGGGAGGCAGGACTATCTACCTAGCAACCCATCAGCACCAGAAACCAACCCACACAATTAAGACCACAGAGTACCATGAACAGAGAGAGGGTGCAATGCAGAAACACAACACTTTTGAATGGGTTCAGTTTACAGTTCAATTGCCAATCATCCATCAACTGATGTCCCTGCATGTGTGAATGAAGCCTTATGTGTGTACCTGCATGTGTGAACCAGGTCCAACCCTATCCTGGGCCAGCATGAGCAATGCAAAGCTGCCAGTGCAGTGGCCGCTATATCCTACGTGCTGACCAAGGATGAGGCTCCTTGTGGGGGTCCCTGATAGACCTGTGCCAGCTCTTTTGCTGGCATAGCTCTGAGAAGCCTGCCAGGGGCATGACTAAGATGGGACAGGGGTTCACGATGCAGTGGACACTATTGCTGCTGCTGTGATCTGCCCCATCTGACCCTATTTTCCACCCCTCTGCCAGCAGAACCCTTCCAGCAGCTGGTCTGCACCATGATGTTTGCAGTGTGTGGCTTTCCAGCTGCTATGCATTGGCAGCACTACTGCACAGACCAGCAGAGAGGTGGAAGTCTCATTGCGCTGGTGGACTTACAGGATCAGTTCATAAGATACTGCATGATCAGCTTTAGAAAGGACAGAACTCGCACCTTCTGAAATTCCCTCTTCTTCACACCTATTGTTTTGCATTTTCCTCTTAGCTGGATTTTAAATTACAAAAATAAACCCAGTTCTTAATTTCTCCAGTGAAAACAAATGTTAAAAGATCAGGGATGTATTGAATGGCAGGTGGAAGGGAGAACCTACCTTTAGATTTGACTGAATCATTGGCAGCCACATCGGAATCAGCTGTAGGAACAGAGAAACTCTGTGTGATTCCACCAGGCATGGCCATAATGAATTTATTACAGTTGCAATATTATTTCATCAATTCATACATACACACTCTGCCACACCTGCTCACTGCAGATCTTTCTGGCATTTGCCAGCTCAAATTCTTTTAATTCATACTGTGGAAGAATCAAAGAGAGCTGGGAGTTCCACATTTGATTTGCAGGCCAGGTTCACTTCACAGAGCTGGAGCCTGAAGACTGTTCAGCATGTTATCCATGCTCAACAGCATTATTGAAACATATTGTTCTAAAATGTTCCTCCAAATGGCATCAAGATTTGCAATTTTCCAATTATGGTCCCAAGAGCTACATGCAAAACCTAATCAGTATTGGCAGCCTTACGGAAAAAACACACACAACTCAGAAAGTGCTATTGTATCAGCCAGGCTTGAGGATGTTAACAGGGGCTGTGTTTTATCGGTGGGTCTGATGCAAAGCTCACCTTATGTACCCTAATTCCCCGATACCACTGTTTAGGGAAACCCAAAAAAGTAATAAGCACTTTGTGGCACTGTAGATCATGCAACCACACTACAGAGTGGAAGAGGGTTCCAAAGACGTAGGAAGATTGGCCAGTGACCCACAGAGGTACAGCAGAACATGTCTTGATCCCCTACAAGCAGAAAGAAACCCAAGCAGCTGGGATGCTGCAGGAACATGTGCGAAAGAGATGCAGGTAACCCTACAGATTCTCCTTGTCCTAAAGTGAATTAGGGCCCAATCCTAACTAGCCCTAGCACCAGTGCTGGGTGTCACAAACGTACCATAGGGCATGTCTGCAGCACTCGGGAAGGAGGGGCCATCAACCCTGGGTCACAGCGCTGGGTGGATGGCCAGCTGACGCTCCTCTAGCACCAGCTGGTGGTAAGACCTCTGGGGGGGGGGGAGGAAGGAATGGGTGGATTGGGGTGGAGGGAGGGGAGGATTGGGCTGGGAGGTGGTACCCCAAGGAGACTCCCAGCACCCATAGGATCAATTTCGGTGCTGCTGAAGCCCTGGGGGCTGCAGGGTTTAAGACTGGACTCTTAGCTGCCAACAGTATTCTTCTGGAAGAGGCAGCAAAACAATTTCTATATAAAATACGATTGCCAGAAGAGCCCTTGCTGGGAACACAAACATTTCAGATGCTGCTTTTTAAAAAGCATTGTGACATCCAGCTACTCCATAAGGGCTAAAAGGATTCCATAAATTAATGGAGGTTAAGTCCACTGTAGATAACTAGTAGCCATGATAGCTACAGGAAAATGTCATGTACAGAGGCAGTATATCTCTGAATCCCAGGTGTTTGGGACAAGGAACATGGAAAGGCCATCACCACCATGCCTTCCTTGAGTGCCCAGAGGCGTCTTCTTGAGCCAAACAAAATGCTAGATGGATCCTAGCCTGACCAGCAAGCCAGTTCTCACACTCACAGACTGTCCCTGTGAGCATGATTTTAGGCCTACTTCTGATAATGTAGTGCTCAGAACAGACATATAGACTTTTGAAAGCCATCCCATTAGCGCTTTCATGTGGAAATGCTAGATAAAGATTAGTCATTCGTGCAAGTTTTCCAGAGCTGCATTTGTGAACGGAATCCATCAGAGATCTAGGATCTGCTTCACAGATGTATCTATGACATGTACCATTCAATGATTCCACGTGGATCGTTTGTTCATGGGATCACGTAAAACGTTAACGGATCATATCCATTAATGCTAGGGCCTGAATGGTTCTCTTGCCAATTTGAAGGTAGGTTATCGCTGCTTACCAGGATAGCTTTCTTCCTGGCCAACTGGCGCTTTGCACAGTTTCTGGTCGTGCTTTTGTCAGCTAGCTGCCTTCTTCTTGGTTTCCCAGCCCCCACAAGGCATGCTGGGATGATATATGGCTGCTGCAAGGCATTCTATATCAAGCAAGATATATCCCTGCTGCCATTAGCAGTTCAGACAACAACAGATGTGCCCAACAACGGGGTTTGCAGAACATATCCCCGCCGTTAAGTGGTGCACACCTGTAGTGCGTCAACAATGTAGACGTGCCTGCACCCACCATGTGTGGTGCAGTACCTTTGCCTTGTGACATCCCAGAGTGTCGGCACTCTTTTCTTCCAAGGAAGTCAGTGTGGCAAGCACTTTCCTGTGCTTCCAGTTTGACACTATAGGACCAAGCAGGAAGCAAAAGGCACTCTTTTTCAGACACCCCCTCCCATAGTTCCACTGAGAAAAGGCTCTTAAGTCTTCCCCACTAAATAGGAACCAGACTGTGGCAATATTATTCTTCCAAAGGGAAAATCAGACCAACAGTACAATTTAGAAACTACGCAGCAACTAAACAGCACTTGTTTTATCTCCAGTTTTTTTACATGCTCTGTTGGCTGAATTTTCTGCCTCTGTTGTGAGGACTCTCTCCATGTAGTACTGCAAGATTTCCTCAATTGGCAGTAAATAGTTGATACTTTGTTTATAGAAATGATACAGAAATATCTTGGAGGGGGAATGGCTTGAATGAACCATACAAAGATGTTTGTTTTCTTCTTGACTCTTTGTCCCTACTAATAATACTAATAACTACATCCTTTTTGGAAACAGATATAGCCAAGTTATATAAAAGTTTCACTGAAAGCTATTTACCAGCTGCCTTCCATTACCAGTGCTATTCTTTTTTATTGCTTGGTCATGAGGAAAAAAAGAGAAGTTTCAGCATCTTCAGCTAGCTCAAGGACAGCAAAAATTCCACTTGTATTGACCCAAGGTACTACCTCCACATACAGCCTGCTATACTGCCATAAATAACATTCCAGTTCTCTGGAGTTGTTTTGGAGAGAGTATTGGAAAGGAAAGACAGGAAAAGTCTCTCACAACGTGTGGAACATCAGATACATCTCTCAGTACAGTGTAGTTTGACGTACCTTTACAAAAATAGTGGAATTACATTCCTGCAAAGCTTCCATTAAGCTGATCACATGAAGACACACCATTTCGACCATCTGTAGGATGAATGAATGAATGAATGAATGCCCCCACACAACATTTTCATGAAACAGTAATCAAATGATTAATCTCAAATGATTAAGCTCAATTCATTTGTACAGCTATTATGTTGGAGCAAACAAACCCCTTGACATTTCACGTTAAATTTTCAATAAAGAAACAACAGCTACAGCAGACCCACATCTTATGTGGCAGTTAGCTTCCAAAATTGGTGCATGAGGTAAACATGGTATATACTCAAAATTGCCCTTGAAAAGCCCTTAAATCTGAAAAATACATACTGTCTCTTTAAAAACAAGAATCACACTATGAGAAGCACCCCGGGAACCGATACCAACAGGAAAGAGTGGATTCACATCTCCAGGTTCATGCTCACTATGGGGCATGCACACATTGAGTGGGATGGCAGGTAGAATCGCCAGTACTATGCAAATTGTTCTTGCTCTCTCTCTCTCTCTCTCTCTCTCACCAAGTGTATATAGTTGAATTTGCATAAATAGAATGCACATAAGATGGAAGTCTACTATATTTCCCTTCGATATCGCTTAAGATACTTTATGGAGTTTTAGCTTCCACAAGTTCAACAAGAAGTTCAGATTTTGCAAATCTTTCTTAACCTCACATCCTGACTGGCCACTATTAATTATGGAGCCAGAAACTGTTTTTGTTAATTACTGTTTACTGGATTCTCGCTGAAAATTAACTTGCTACCAAGTTCATGTTAATTCTCTACTCAACGGAAGCGATTTATTGTACTGAATCAGCGGTGAGTCATGAATACAAAGTGTGAAAAATGGTGTACAAAAATATTCCCTAGTGAGTCTTTGAGTTGTAAATATCATTTGAATTTTATGCTGTATAAATATACATATAAATGAATGCAAATATATTGAGACAGAGAAAGCATGTTCCATGGTTGCTTCAGCTAAGAGTACCTGTCATACCATCAATAAAATTAGCCCTTTTTGTAAAATGCTAGATCTTGGCTTTGCAAGGACCAGTTAATTAAATTTTAAAACATCCTGGTGAGATGGGATGGCATTACTATGCATTTCATAGAGGGTATTGCCAATGCAGAGAGTTTAATGGCTCGTGCTCAGAGCCACATAAAAATTTACTGCCAAAACGGGGATTAAAATTCAGACATTTTACATCCAACGCCTTTGCTGGAGTCATGATAACTCTTCTAGATGAATAGTTTTTCATGGAATAAAAGAAAAGGGGTACTATGTACAAGAATGCACTGAAATGGGGGCAGAAGCAACACATTCACCTCAAAACCTTAATGGGATGGGGACTGCCTGCTTCCATATCTGTGACCACCTATCCCTTTTATTCCTGGCATCGCCAGCCCAAGACTTCTCGACGCCTGAGGCGGCATGCCTAATACTGCCTCTTCTTACCTGATGATGTGCCAAGCTCTGCTCCTTCCACTCAGCACTCTCTACAGCACTGTTCCAGCTCAGCACTCTCTCCCCTCCTCATTTCTGTCCCACTTGCTTTTCCAATCCAGAGAATGGAAGGAGAAGGAGGAGTGGTAGAGGCATGTAAGTGGGCAGAGGTGGGCTCCCCCACCCAATCTGCTGCCTGAGGCGGCCACTTCAGTTGGCCTCATGGGTGGGCCGGCCCCTCTTCCTGACTTGCATGCCCCACTCTTCACTCAGGTTTGTACCCATTTAGAAGGCACCCATCTACCTACCTCTACCTAATCTACCTATCCTACCTCTCACTGTGATGACAAACTGCAATAGGAATGATCAGTTGCTGATCTTGGACACACATAACCAGTACAAAAATATAAAGTGCATATGGGGAATTGTGTGAGAATTTGCAGCGAGGAAAAAAGGTCAGGAAGAAGGACAGATTCTTCTCCAACATTCGCCCTTTCCTTCCCTCACCTTGCTTCCCCCCAGAGGCCATTCTTCTCACAAAACTAAGCGGGGCACTCTCAGAACGACTTTCTCTTTTGGTAGGATCCACAGAGGATCTCCTTTACTGTTTAAATGGCCCTGGAAAAATCCTGGCCCGTGCAAGACTGTAGCAGCAGCAGAAGGCCTTTCTGGGTGGGCTGGCTTCTCCCAGCCACTTATTTAACCCCTGCCAGCAAAACTAGTGCTTGCGCCTGCTCACTAGCCTCTCCTGCCAGGAAAAGCCTGGTGCTTCAGGTCTCACACCTGCTAGTTTGGAAGGCTTGGGGGACAGGTTGTGTATTGCTTAGATTGCTGCTGTCTCTGATGCTGGCATCTGACTCACCACCTTGTTATGTGCCATCAGCTGGAGAATACTCGGTGTCACTCGGCTCCAAAATTCCAAAGCCGTGAGGACCGCCGTGAAGCTAAATTCATTCTGGTTTTGGACTGTAGGAGCAACAGCTGCTTGTTCGCAATATACTGTCCATAGCTGGGCAAATATGAAAGCATGGAAGAGGGAACACATGTGCAACACTGAGGTCTGAAGGGAGAAAAAGAAAAGGGTGCCTCTGAAACAGCATATTATGGGATGCATCCATTTTCAGACTTAGAGAGCATAAAAATCCCCTATTTGAATAGCACACGTGCGCACACCCATCAAAGTAAATCTAATAAAATATGACTCTGTCAAGTATTCCCTCAGATTTTCTTTCCTGTCAGCATACGGTGAGTGATATGACAACCCATTCATATTAAAATATCTAGTTTATATTCACAGACAACAGACCTAAAGGTAGGCAAAGGAAGAGATAGGTTGAAACCCATGAAAAACCACAGAGTTGTTTGGAATGGGGAGGGAATGGAAGGATGAAACAGCTCTGACTGTAAACAACTGACTATAGACAGTAGACAACTGCAGTCTGATTTACCATTGCCAGAGTTGCTCAGGTCCTTGGAGTCATGGTTTCTCCCACAAGTGTGGTGAAAACCCCTGATTCTCCCCCATTTTCTGCCTCTTTCATCTGTTTTGGACCTTCCTATCACTTCACAGATTTTTGGGAAGATGCCTCAAGCATCTTGCAGGGGCTACTGGGTTATCCAGATGCAGCAGCCACTGTTCTGCTGTTGTTGACTTTCTCTTTCCTCCCCAATGGACCAGTAAACAAAGGACCTGGCTTTTGGACTATGAAGACTGCCCGATTTTCAACAAGGGAAAATTCAGGGGCTTATGATCCCTGGTTACCCATTTGCACAAATGAAATGTGGTTGATACCCACAGGTTAGAAAAAGAGGGGGACATGTACCCTATGTCAGAGGTGTTCAGACTGGGGCATTGCGACACCTCAGCTTGAGGGCCCTGGCCGCTTTGCCCTTAAGGGGCGGGGGCAGCCAGGAGGCAGGGAGGAGGCAGCAGCGCGATCCCCAGGATCACACCGCTCAGGGGACTGCAGGGGCTTGGCTGCACTCACCACAGCCTCCAACAGCCTCCTGGGGGTGTGGGGAGCCCTGCACAGCTGTCTGCAGGGCTCGCCAAGGCTTCCAAAGTGAAAGTGGGGCAATCGTGCCCTGTCTTCGCTAAACCAAAAGCGGAGCGCAATCACTCCACTTTCACTTCTGACGGGACTGCAGGGACTAGGGTGCACCCTCCAGTCCCTGAAGCAGCCTTCCTGGGGTGCGGGGAGCCCTGCACGAGGCTCTGCAGGGCTCCCCAGGTCAGCAGCAGTGTAAGTGAGCGATCATGCTCCACTTCCGGTTTTGCGGAGGCAGAGCACAATCACTCACTTTCACTGCTGCTGACCTGGGGAGCCCTGCAGAGGCTCGTGCAGGGCTCCCCGCACCCCAGGAAGGCTGCTGAAGCGACTGGAGAGTGCACCCCAGTCCCTGCAGCCCCGCTGAGCAGCGCAATCCTGGGGATTGTGTTGCTACCTTCCCCCGTCCCCGCTGCCTCCCCCCCCCCCCACAACCACAAGGACTTATTGTGGATTTCAAACTCCTGGAGAGTTTGAAAATTGCAGCCTTATGTATTTGCCAACCCAGGTCTTGGTAGGAGCTTGTCTGCCCATTGTGCTGAAGAATGGGTGCAAAGACCAAGAACTTGAAAGGACACGAGGTACAGCAAAGTACAGACAACATCCAGAGAAGTCACATCAAAGTTTGATTTATTTTCAACTTGCATTTTAACATCCTTGCAATCTTTGCCTCATCTAATTTTTTTTTTGGGGGGGGGGGGATTATCAGTGCTCTTGCTTTTTCAATCTTGCATTTTCTTTCCACTGTTTCTTTTTCAGGCTTCCAAATTTCTGTTGTTACCTACCAATCTCAGTAGGTAAATGGAGCAGCATTTAATGCATACTTACATATTTAAATACATGTTTAACATTCAACAGCATTGACATTCAGTTCTGTGGAAATTAACTAGCATACACTGTACTGAAAACAAGAGTTGACATGATTTCTGTTCAACCTATAGTGCAAAGGTTTTCAACGCGTAGCTCCCTTGATCTACTGGGCCATTGGTCACGGCTCCTTATTAGGGTTACAATCCTATACATTGTATAGGGTGGTAGGTTTTGCACGAGGATTCCGTGGCTCCCCTGGCTGGTTTCCATGGGTTCCCAGGAAGCCATGGCTCACAGTTTGGGGCCACTGCTATAGTACAATGACATTAAGACCCCAGTTCATATAGTATGCTTAACTGAATGTCATCTAGTCATAATAATTATGCAAAAGATTCCTACCTTGGACTGTTCTGGAAATCCAATCAAGATCACAATAAGGTGATCAGCAACATGAGAACCTGCATCCAGTGGAATGGGCATACAAGCTGAAGGGGAATTTGGGCAGACAACATTATGTGTCAGTGAGCCCAAAAGGAGCCATGAGAGCAACCGGATATGAGAAACGCATTCTATGAATTCTTTGGGCCTGGTGGAAAGACAAACATGTTAAGTTGTTTATTTGCTCAAAAACCTACCCAACTCTGCCAAAATTTTTGCTACTATCTATAATATGTATTTTTTTTTTTTTTTGCACCAATTAACAAAAATGCAGGTACTACATATTCTTGTATATAATGTACAGGCTAGTACCTTCCTAGATTGAAATGAATAAAGTTAAGGCTAGAAAGATGCTAGATTTGAGGGAGCTGAACGTAGTTGGAGAGTCATGGCTTCTGATGGTGCACACTTGCATTTCTTTCATCCCATTCCCACTATTCAAGAATCTGTAGGTTCTTGAAACAATAGAAAAACCTATTTACGAGAGGCAAAAGTTGGAGAAACATATACATACCACAACTCCACTTTCAAACCACTTTCGGCAATATGAATAAAAACTATTGTCTTTCTCTATAACTATTGTCTAAGAGAGAAAATTCACAACTTCCTCAAACGTAGCAGACAGCCATTTAAAATATATATGTACAAATGTCTAAAATGTATGGTGTTTCAGCTTAGCCTAATAACAGAATTCAGCTTTGCTAATAACAGCAAGAACAGAATTCAGAAATTTGTGGATTCATTGAGATTGGTCTAGGGACTCATTGGTCTTTAAGACCAAGGTCTTTCAGAGACTTGTGGCTGTTGGGAAATTACTTAAGCCCATTTGCCCATAATACATGAAATTATATAGGGCTTAGAATTCAAGAAATGCACTACAGAAGTGACAACAATGAAACTGATGCAAAATATGTGCAAAGTATAGTATAGATCAGAGGTGTCCAAAGTCTTTGGTAGAAGGGCCACATCATCTCTCTGACACTGTGTCAGGGGCCGGGGGAAAAAAGAATTAATTTACATTTAAAATTTGAATACATTTACATAAGTATACATAAATGAATATATTAAAGATAAACTTATATGAATGAATGAAGGTCTTGTATATCATATTTTCCTAGCACACTACAATATTTTATCACTGGAATGAACATGAAATTTACATCCCATACACCCTCCCCAATATACACAATGTGAGCTCTGTCTGGAACACAAGTGCATGCATATGTTAAGAATTCCTATTGGATACTATCTTATTAATCCCTCACCCCATTTGTACTCAAAGTATAGTTCAAAAGATGATGACAATATGGAAAGTAGGGATAAGGTTTTTAAAATAAATACATATTTATGACCAATCGTTGCTTACCCTTGTTGCATTGCAGATGGAGGATGGTATAGCCAAGGTAAGTAACGTACCACAGCCTTGTTATCCCTGTGATTGCCACGTGAGATTTCTATCGCAGCAATCTGAGCTAGACCAACTTTGAGATGCCCACCAAAAGTGTCCTCATGCAGTGGCTGGGAACATGTCTTCATGTGACTCTGTGGTACAAGGATATTCAGAATACTGAAGGGATTAAAAGGAGTACACATGGATCTGAAAGGCATTTTAAAGGTGTCAATTCAGCTGAAAATGCTTTGCTCATTTGCACTAAAGACCAAATCTCTAGTGCACTCCATAGCGAAGAATCAATTCTAGGATAGCTATGACAAATTTTAGACACAGGGAAGCCTTTGTTTGTTTGTTTGTTTGTTTGTTTGTTTGTTTGTTTGTTTGTTTGTTTGTTTGTTTGTTTGTTTGTTTGTTTGTTTGTTTGTTTGTTTGTTTGTTTGTTTGTTTGTTTGTAGCAGTGGTTCTCAAACTTTTAGCACCAGGACCCACTTTTTAGAATGAGAATCTCTCAGGAACCACCAGGAGTGATGTCATAACCAGAAGTAACATCCTCAAGCAGGAAAAATTTTTTAACAATCCTAGGCTACAATCCTACCCACACTTTCCCAGGAATAAGTCCCATTGACTATCATTGTTAAAAGCATATACATAGTAGCCTGTTATAAGTACAGCCCTGTAACATTTCCCCAAATGCAGTCACATACCATGGTAGCATCAAATCTAATATATTGAAAATAAAATATTGAAATGAATGGGGACCCACCTAGTGGGTCTCGACCCACAGTTTGAGAAACACAGGTTTATAGGATTTCTACCCCACATTATTCATGGGAAACTTCCATCTTCCCAAAATACACAGTCATAAGAACATAAGAACAGCCCCACTGGATCAGGCCATAGGCCCATCTAGTGCAGCTTCCTGTATCTCACAGCGGCCCACCAAATGTCCCAGGGAACACACCAGATAACAAGAGACCTCATCCTGGTGCCCTCCCTTGCATCTGGCATTCTGACATAACCCATTTCTAAAATCAGGAGGTTGCGCATACACATCATGGCTTGTAACCCGTAATGGATTTTTCCTCCAGAAACTTGTCCAATCCCCTTTTAAAGGCGTCCAGGCCAGATTACGTCACCACATCCTGTGGCAAAGAGTTCCACAGACCAACCACACGCTGAGTAAAGAAATATTTTCTTTTGTCTGTTCTAACTCTCCCAACACTCAATTTTAGTGGATGTCCCCTGGTTCTGGTGTTATGTGAGAGTGTAAAGAGCATCTCCCTATCCACTCTGTCCATTCCCTGCATAATTTTGTATGTCTCAATCATGTCCCCCCTCAGGCGTCTCTTTTCTAGGCTGAAGAGGCCCAAACGCCGTAGCCTTTCCTCATAAGGAAGGTGCCCCAGCCCCGTAATCAGCTTAGTCGCTCTCTTTTGCACCTTTTCCATTTCCACTATGTCTTTTTTGAGATGCGGTGACCAGAACTGGACAAAATACTCCAGGTGTGGAGTACAACCATATATTACCATACCTTACCATAGATTTGTACAACGGCATTATAATACTAGCCGTTTTGTTCTCAATACCCTTCCTAATGATCCCAAGCATAGAATTGGCCTTCTTCACTGCCACCGCACATTGGGTCGACACTTTCATCGACCTGTCCACCACCACCCCAAGATCTCTCTCCTGATCTGTCGCAGACAGCTCAGAACCCATCAGCCTATATCTAAAGTTTTGATTTTTTGCCCCAATGTGCATGACTTTACACTTACTGACATTGAAGCGCATCTGCCATTTTGTTGCCCAAATTTGCTATCTGTAGTCAGATAGCCAATTAATAATTCCCTTTCTTGGAATAATTCCGTTTCTTGGAATAACTTGGGTAGGAATGCCTTCATTGCTAAAGCATTTTGCATTTATTGCACTATCTGAGCTACTTGAAGTCATCAGCCATAGAAAACCTCACCTTTCCTGCCATCTCAATGCCTCAGAGTAACTTATCCTTCACCCAACCATGACCTTTTCTCCCTACTTTTCATAACCTACTTCCCTTACCTCAGATACAAGCTTTCACCTCTGATTATGTAACTTATGTGGTTGTGTGTCACTTCCTAAAGTAAGCAACGTGAAAAAGAACAACAGAGGTGAAGATTTCCAGGTATATGGGCGAGTCTTATAGCTGGGTGGCAAAACGCCACTCATAGTTCGTTTGATAAGCATCTCTACAGAAAGTGTTTGATTTTGAGGTCTTCACTGACACTCAGAAAATGACCTGTAGAGCATGAAGAGGAGGAATGGAAAAGAATAGCTGGCCAGAGGGCATCCCCATGCACTTAGAGGCATAATATGGTGGCAGCAGAGTGGTAGCTAAAGCAGCATAATTCAGGAGCAGAGCCGCAATACACTGCCCCGGCACTCAGCGATGTCATGTGACATTGTGATGTCACTTCTAGGTTCTCTCCGGAGGCGAGAGCAATGGTTATGGTCGCTCTGCACACCCTGCTCCTTCTCCCCTCAGGCTCCATCATCGTTATGGCTCTGTCCAAGAGCATGGCTGATGATTGGCCAGTAGCACCTAGTACAGGCTGATGTCTACAATCCATGCTGTGGTGAGTCTGTAGCTACATGCCTGCTGACTCATAGCACAACCCTAGGTGTGTCTAGTTGGCATCCTTCAGTCTCGGAAGACCATGGCGTCACGCTCTGAATGGTGGTTCTGGAACAGAGTGTCCTCTCCAGTGCGCGAAGCATGGGTAAAGTAGGTATGGAGGATAGGCTGTTACCCATGCAGCAAATCCCCCCTCTCCACGTCGCTGAAATTGTCCAATGGAAAGGCAGAGGCCAATACGGTTGGTTCCAGCGGCATCGCAGGAGTTGCCAGAACATGACTGTGTTCAGCCATGAACTGCCTCAGGGACTCCGGCTCCGGATTTTGCCTCGAAGATGACTCCTGAAGCCTTTTCCATAACTGGATGTAGCCACAAGGCAGTGGAGGTTTGGGATCAGAGTTTTCCTTCTCTCAGATGAGCTGCCTTCCCAGGCTGACGAGTCCCATCTACCCGGTGGCTGTTTAGTCGCCTCTTACGACAAGTGCAGCCAAACTGAGGGCCTATTCTTATCCCCAGCCCCCAGGGGAAGGGTGTGTCTACTCAGAAGTAAAACCAACTGACTTCAGTGAAACTTACTCCTGAGAAAGTGTGCACAGATTACAGCCTCAATCACTTCCCTGCCTCTGTTGCCTCCACACAACATCCACTAATAAGGAATCTCCTTCCCCTGATCACTGATCAGAGATGGTGGTCAAATACTACAGTCTGCCCCACTTCAGTGCTTGTAGCTAGAACTGTGTTGGAAAGCAATCTAGGATAAAACTATTCATTTATTTAAAAGATTTATATACTGCCTTTCCTAGGCTCAAGGCAGTGTATTGCTCTTTAAATTAGAAATGAACATGAATTAGTAATAGAGAAGGTTCACTTGAAGAAAAAAATAAAGGGTCAAATTATTATTATTATCTGCAAGGCTCATTAAACAGACAATCAAGGGAGGCTGTCATAGCAGTTTTAGAACTTTTATTTGTCAGATGGGAAGAACAGCATGAGTACATGCTTGCATTATTATACTCACACTGGCCATCTCTCCCAGTAGTTCTCCCAATCATATTGATTTCCAGAATGCCAAACTCCATAACAATGCAACACTAACTTGAGTTCATGACTGAAGAACCTTATACTCACCTTTAATTTAGTCAAGGTATGCATATCAGCAATAAAATCCAACACTTCTCCAATATACTGCCGCATGCACTCCATTGCTGCCGTTCCACACTAAAACACAGAAGAATGACCGTCAACTTACTCTCCAAATCACAGTAATAAAATGCTGGTGTTTGTCTCCTTGGCTAATAATACCAGCTGATTGCCACCCAATGAAGGCCTGCCAGACTCCATAACTTCGTACAACACTTCTGGATTCCAGTGGCACGGTATGCACCATCAGTTTGCAAAGTCAGTGGCAGGCAATGCTGAAGGTCAACTGGTGCCTGAGGTGGGGGAAGAGTGCCACCTTGCCTATTCCTATTTCTAATACACAGGAAGATTGGAGTGCTCCTGGCACACTCTAATTTGAAACAGAGCATTTAAAACAGGATACATACAAAAGACAGAGGCAGTGTTGGAAGGGGAGGTAAGGACATGAGCTCTGCCTCTCCCTGCCCACTTGGCTGCTTTTGTAAGTGGGCTGGGAGAGTGAGATGGTGCTCCTTCTTTCTCCAGCACCACTGGAGGATAAAGGAGGCTGCCATAACCCCAATTCAGAGCACTGACTAGAGTGGCTTTATCAGTGGAGGTGGCACCATGCAGGCAGGCAGGTGGGAGGGGCGACGGGATGCTTGCCAGTTGTTACCCCCTCCAACTTGCTGGTTAGCATGACTGCTTTAGTCCCCTTCATGGAACACGGCCGGCTTTGGTCAGGCCTTGAATAGAAATGACTACCGATGTATGGAAGAAGACAGTTTTTGAGAATTGTAGGGTTAAAGCCTTTAAATGCATATCTACCCTATAAAAACCTTAAACCCTAAAACCTACAAACCTTAAACTGATTTAACAGCCATTAATAATAATTGAGGCTTGCAAAGCATAAGAAATACCACATACTCTGGATACTCTGATATACAGATATTACATCTCAAAGGGGAAATCCACAATCAGTTATACAAGCGTAATTCTATGGACTGCAATTGGACTGATAGCACTGTGAGTGTATGGAATTTTCTTCCTGAAACCTTCACATCAGCAGCATATTAAAGCGAAGACATTAGAATGGTCAATTTTCCAACAAAATATTAAGTCTTGGCTCCAACCCAAGGTCATCAGCTTATGAACTCTGCAACCTGATAGCAGATTAGCCCCTTTTGACAAGCAATGGTTTGAATCCATAAATCCAGGCCATTTTAATTGAGTTTTAGTTGCTGAAACTTGAAAGAGGAAAAAAAAAAGATGCTAAAATTTTGTGCTTTAGAGGTTGACCCAAGTGTTTCTCATTTCTCTATGTTAATATAAAATCTGTGTGGAGGTGAACTACACCACCTTCTGTCTTCTCCAGTGCTATGCCTGTCAGTTTACTTGACAGGAAAACAAACACTAGAAATAAGGTCACAGAGAGCTCTGTCAGAGTGTCCTCCATCTTCCAGCATGTTCTTGGATGGAGGATTCCACACATTGCTTCTTTCAAACTGAGTGATGGAATGATAAAGGGTATTGTATACCAGCCTCTTGAATAATAATGCTTTGATCTGGAGCCAGAGGATTCTTTCCATCTTTTGATCAGCTTTGCCCCATTGCACTAAATATGTTGGTTGCAAACAGGAAAATCCCCCTGCTATGGGATTTTTTTTTTCCTCCGAAGATACCAGATTCGGTGCCATTTCAACTTAACTCAAAGAACAAGAAAACAATTCAACTGAAAAATAATTATCATTAGTCTATGTTTGGGTTTCTTTTTCATGAAACCACTTACTATGGAGTATGAAAAAGAGTAGCAGAGAAATATGAAGTTTCAATGTGGATTATTAATAACATTTCATAAAATATTACATTCTGTAATATTCATTCTGTAGTGATGAGGACAGAATGATGATGACAATTCTCTGGCCTTCTCCTCCTCTAAAGAAGAATCTCATAACATCTTAAAGCACCTAATTGTTATATTGTGGCATGTCAGACTCCAAATTCCACAGGTGCATCTGTAAGTTTACTTACAATTGGGCTGCTATGCTGGCTGAGCTTGTGTTCCACCAAGTCCACAATGGCTGCTGTAAAACAGCCATAAAGAGCGCTTTGGCAGTGCGCACTGCTGAAGTGCCAGTGGGAAGGTCAACAGATCTACAGAGCCAGAGCAGGCAAGCCCATGCAGGGGGTTGGAGGGAGGTGTGGAGGAGGCTGAATAGGACAAGGAATGGGAGGAATGGGGGAAGGGTGGGCAGAATAGGGTAGAGATGGGGTGGCAAGCAGGGAGGATTGGGCCAGAGAGGGGAGCAGGATCGGCAACGGCAGTACAACAGAATCCCAACCCCCTTTCTAGGCCTGATCCACCTGCATGGATCAACTTGGACTTGTGCCAGCAACTGAGGGCCCAATCCTATCCAACATTCCAGCACCGGAGCAGCCACAACGGAGCCCCAAGGTAAGGGAACAAATGTTCCTATACCTTGAGGAGGCCTTGGTGACTGCTTCCCCAGCACAGGAAGCAGTGCATACCTTATTGGCACAGCAGCACCGGCACTAGAAAATTGGATAGGATTGGGCCCTGAGCTGGCACAGGTACGAGTCAACCCATGGAGGCTGCTGGGAGTTACCAGGCAAGGGGAAAAATGTCCCCTTATCCCAAGGAGACCTCCAACAGCCCAAGCCCCCCTGCAGGTGTAGTGAAAGTCCTGCTGACATCACTGCATCACCATATGGGGAGCTGGATAGGATTGGACCATTAGTTATCCACTTCTTTGTCAGATGTTTATGGCATGCAGTCAGATATGATCAACCAGTAAAGCGTTTAGATTTGCATCCTAGGACCTTCTTCAGGTCAGAAGTAGCTTCAATGGCCAATGCATGGCTGCTGCCAAAACTATTAGCTCTGAATCCTCTCCTATTTTGTCCTCCACTAATAAAGCTAAATGTTTCCCCCAACCCAGTAAGGAGCAGCCAATGGAGACATCTGCAATGTGATGATTCAGGAAGCACTACTGGGGAGAGACAAGAAGAAGAAGGGCATGGCTGCTTTCGGTGGGGTAGTTCCTGACCCAGAGTGACTAGAACTGGAAATAAAAAAAGTCTCACTTAAAAATGATTATTTTAGATCAGTGTTTCTCAACATTTGTCCTTCGCTGTACTACTTCACATGGTCCACCTATGACATCATTGCCAATTACTTCTGGGTTGGGAGACCAGATATGACATGCCAAACACTAGTAAGAGGTTCAGGGTGGATGGGAGAGCTTTCTCAAGCATAGAAAAGCATGCTCTGGAGCTCTGCCCGCCAAACTGAGCCTCCTACCACTGTTTGTTGCATCACGTTCCTGGTCTTGCTGCTGGACAGTGGGTTTCTAGGGGTCCTGCGAGTACCACCAGACACCACCTCAAGTACCACTAGTGGTATCCATGCCACTGGTTGAGAGAGTGGTACAGATACTGGTGGCATCTGTACCACTGTAGGTAGGTGGGAGAGAGAGAGAGAGAAACTGTTAAAGAAAACCGGAGAGCAAAGGAGGCAAGATTTGTTTTTCTACTTACTCCTGGCATTGAAGCAATCATTTGCTTGTGCAAGATGGTTGATTCAGCTAATTTTGTTCCAGCGTCTGCACAAACAAACTAAAAAGAAATAAAAGATTAACCAGTTTTGTAAGGAGGCAGTATGTCATAACCTGGAATTTAATATTTTATAAAATTAATTTTTTTCTTATGTGTATTTGTGGTAGTTTTGCTGGATACAAACAGGGTATCTTACATTACTAACACATTAATTAATTAGACTCTGTTTAAAAAGCATGCATATCCACATTGATGCAGAGGTAAGAAAAAAATGAATGAGGATTAGCAATCAACCTTATTACACAGCATGAAGTCCTGATGTCATTATGCCAATTACAATTGCTCAATCACTGAGCTACATCTCCTCCTTTCTTTTCCTTACCGAGTTTGAGTCCTTCTGACCGTACTACCCAGGGATGGGAACTCAAGTCAAGTGACAAAGCCTGAGAACTGTAAGTGCCCTTCTAGGGTCTCTGGAGGCCATCCAGAGGACCCCCACTGAACCAAATTCGTGGATCCAAAATCCACAGATAAGTAGGCTCAACCTGTACTTCCACTACAACCATCTGTTTTTTGACATATTTCAGTCATGGGGATAGACTAGCTTTGGTACAGTAAGTGCAGAAACTGGGAACAAAGCATTACTGTCACTGAATATCTTCATGGGTGTGGATGTGGAGAGGCTAACATGCTCTTTTTTTGAATTCTGCCAATCTACTACATGCAGATAATGAAGCTGAATGTGTTTTAAGGTCATTACAATGTAGTGATAAGAGCCATATATTTGTGAACATCAGTTACCTTTTTTATCTTATTATTTTGAAACAACACTATCTGTGCCTGCAAAGGAAGTGGAGTGGGTTCTTGCCAGACTTATCACAAGGAAAAGACCAAGCAAACTAGACAAAGGCCCATGCTCATTTCCAGCGTGATTCATTTTCACTCCTATCAGTTTCTAGCAAGACATCAAGAGGTTCACGGACAACAGATTTGATGGCATTTGTGTAAAACGAAGCCACACAACTGGATGAGGACAAATGTCTGCTGCTCCTCTCTCTAGCACAATCTGCTGTCTGTGATAAAGTGCAGGGAAAGACTTCAGGGATAGGCAGGTAGGCAGAGATCCAGGGGGCCAACCTGTGCAGATTTGGGAATGGAGAAAAAGTGTTCTGGCAGCGAGGTTGTAGTCAGGAGAGAAAGGCCTAAGCCACAGCAGTAGGCCTGGAAAGACCTTGATCAGAATTTCAGGGTGAATTATTTATGACCACATGGCAGTCTGCCTTATGCCACTGTCTCGGTACTAAACTCTGCTGTAAAGAGAATGAGGAGGGAGGTTCTGTATGGCCTTGGCGGTAAAACCTCCCTAGTATTCATGTGGCAGAACGTTCCCCTAGAACAGGGGTGCCCAAACCCTGGCCCTGGGGCCACTTGCAGCCCTTGGGGACTCCCAATCCGGCCTGCAGGGAGCTCCCAGTCTCCAATGAGCCTCTGGCCCTCCAAAGACTTTCTGGAGCCCGTGCTGGCCCAATGCAACTGCTCTCAGCATGACGGCAACTGTTTGACCTGTCATATGAGCTGTGGGATGAGGGCTCCCTCCACTGCTTGCTGTTTCACGTCAGCGATGCAGCAGTGGCAGTGAAGAAAAGGCTGGCCTTGCTTTGCGCAAGGAGTTTTATAGGCCTTGAGCTATTGCAAGACCTTCATTCATTCGTATAAGTTCCATCTCTAATATATTAATTTATGTAAATTTATTTAAATTTGAAATGTAAATTAATTCTTTTTTTCCCCGGCCCTTGATACAGTGTCAAAGAGATGATGTGGCCCTCCTGCCAAAAAATTTGGACACCCCTGCCCTAGAGCAATGGTTCCCAACCATCAGGAGCTCATGGGCCACATGCAACCCCTCACATGCATGTCGTGGGCCACATGCAACCCCTCACCCTCCCCTGCACTCAAAAACTACAATGAACTTTGTAATAGAGAAAAATGATTAAATATTTATTAATTTATTAGTGAGTTGCTGCTTTTGTTGCCAGCTGTGGAGGTCCATTCTCTGCCCTTTCTAGGGGTCCATGGGGGAGCGCTTCCTCTGCAAGATGCTGGAAGTTATCAATGGTGATCTTTTTTTCCTGAGACCTTACAGACCACTTCTCAGGGTCTCACGGACTACCTGTGGTCCATGGACCATGGTTTGGGAACCAGTGCCCTAGAGAAAACAGTTACAAATACAGCTGGTGGGAGCATACCTCAGTGAAAGAGTACGTGCCTTACATGCAGAAGGTCCCAGGTTCAATCCCTGGTATCTCTTGGTCAGCCAAAGGATCTGCAACAGGGCTGAGGAAGAACCCTACCTGAGATTCTAAAGAGCAGGTGCCAGATGGCACACATGCCATTGGGCTACATATGTTCATGTGACTAGTTCTCTGGGAGAGCCACCTTGTCCCAATCACGATAATGCTCCATACGGTGAAGTTTTTTTCTTTTTCTTTTTCTTTTAAATTTAGCAAAGTTCAAAGTGGGCAGCTCAAGGCCAAACAAGTATTTGCTTCTATAGACTTTGCTTTGCTTGCACAAGGCACATTTGGTGGCTTGCAGGAGATTCCTACGCTGTGAATCAATAACAGAGAAGAACACAAATGCTCCCTGTCCTTCATGCAGGGTTTTTCACAATCTCAACCCTTTTCCTCTTCCACTGAAGTCGCACTCATGTCTCTTGGGGATGGTGTCACTATCTTCTCTGCCACTATCAATACTGACAGCGATGAGTAATATGGAGATAATGTGGGTATCACATGTACATGTCAGAATACCTTTGCTTCTCAGCCCACATTGTGTCTCTCATTAAAACAAAACATTCTTAGCCCCCGTACGATTGCCTTCATCACCTCAGGTGCCACTATAATCTCTCACACAGCTACAGTTTTACAGCATGAGGTACTGTTAAGGGATCATCCCCGGGCCTGCAGGTAATTTGTATCAGGATAGCATCAGGCCCTGAAGCCTTGGCCTGACTGCGCACAGCATCATGGGAAGAGATGATGCAACATCTGGTGATGCATACCAGGTGACTGTCACCTGGTATGTCACCCCATGTGCCATCAGAGTGACTAAGCACTTTCTGGTTCACTCTGATTGGCTGTGGCAAGTATATACTCCAGCCAGGGCAAGCTGGGTTGTGGGAGATGCAGAGTGGAGTTTGTGCCAAAGGCTAAGTCAGTGTGATCCATGAACTGTGTGCTATCTGGACTGTTGCTGTATATATTGTACATAGTAAAGAGACGTTTGGTGGAGGACTTCTGCCCGTGTGTCGTCTTTGCCTACGCTCCGGCCTTGAGAGATAGGTAGAGAGTGCAGCCGGACAGCTACTTGCTGCGGAAACTATACCCGCTCGTAACAGGTACAGACTTACTCAATAATGACAGTGATATTTCCACACCCCGCTTTGCACACCCCTTTCCACTGCGACAGGACACTTCTTGTGCTTATATATACTTCCACTTCCTGACCCTATGTGATCTTCCCCTCTGCTTAATGGACAATCTATGAAACAAAAGGCACACTGCATACAGCATGTTAGCTTTTGTGCTTGCTATGCCTCTCTCACCCCCCTGGGGGCTGGGGATAAGAATAGGCCCTCAGTTTGGCTGTACTTGTCGTAAGAGGCGACTGAACAGCCACCGGGTAGATGGGACTCATCAGCCTGGGAAGGCAGCTCATCTGAGAGAAGGAAAACTCTGATTCCAAACCTCCACTGCCTTGTGGCTACATCCAGTTATGGAAAAGGCTTCAGGAGTCAACCTCGAGGCAAAATCCGGAGCCGGAGTCCCTGAGGCAGTTCATGGCTGAACACAGTCACGTTCTGGCAACTCCTGCGATGCCGCTGGAACCAACCGTATTGGCTTCTGCCTTTCCATTGGACCATTTCAGTGACGTGGAGAGGGGGGATTTGCTGCATGGGTAATAGCCTATCCTCCATACCTACTTTACCCAGGTTTCGCGCACTGGAGAGGACACTCTGTTCCAGAACCACCATTCAGAGCGTGACACCATGATCTTCCGAGACTGAAGGATGCCAACATGCATGCCTCTCTGTATGCCTGCCAGATGTCTCCTGGTTCCTCTGTTTCCAGCAACCTTACCACTTGCTTCTGTGTCTGCCCAGGCCTCCTCTGCTTTTTGTTATTGACCATGCCACCCTGGGCTACAATCTCAGTGTGTGCCTCAGTCAAATATCTCTCAGTCAAAAAGGCCCACCTCTTGTCAAGATCTTTCTCTAGATGCCCTGAGAATGCTGAGCCTACCATGGGGGTGCAGGCCCCTACCACACACAGCAGGATGCATTAGCATTTCTCTGTACTTCTCCCATTCCAACTTGGGGCCCACGGGGCTGTTCACACCAGATGTTGCAAAGGTATAAGTCAGGCAGCAAAGTATGTTCATTATGGGGCTGCATTCAAGAGCAAGCCAGACACAGCACTTGCTGGCAAGAACTGAGAGTTGGGGCCCTGAATGATTACAGTACTCTCTCATTTTGTGGAACTTTGCCATTCTGGCCACAAGCCCTGAAGAGAGAAACTTTGTCCCCTCCCTTTCAGAAATATACCTTTTTTTTTTTTTTATGCTTTAATTCATGAGGCTGGACCTGAATTAAGAACATAAGAACAGCCCCACTGGATCAGGCCATAGGCCCATCTAGTTCAGCTTCCTGTATCTCACAGCGGCCCACCAAATGCCCCAGGGAGCACACCAGATAACAAGAGACCTCATCCTGGTGCCCTCCCTTACATCTGGACTTCTGACATAGCCCATTTCTAAAATCAGGAGGTTGCACATACACATCATGGCTTGTAACCCGTAATGGATTTTTCCTCCAGAAACTTGTCCAATCCGCTTTTAAAGGCGTCCAGGCCAGATTACATCACCACATCCTGTGGCAAGGAGTTCCACAGACCAACCACACGCTGAGTAAAGAAATATTTTCTTTTGTCTGTTCTAACTCTCCCAACACTCAATTTTAGTGGCTGTCCCCTGGTTCTGGTATTATGTGAGAGTGTAAAGAGCATCTCCCTATCCACTCTGTCCATCCCCTTACATGTAGAGGCATGTCCCTGTATCCATGGGGGTTCAGTTCCAGAACCCACCCACCCCCCACGGTTAAGTGAAATCACAGATGCAGGTGAACAACTCCTTCCCCCACCCTCTGGAGCTGAGAGGCTCTCTACTCATCTCGCCTCCAGAGAATCCTCTGAGCCTGACAGTGAAAAAAAGTCACTTCCCTGGGCGTCCTAATGCCTTATAAGGCATTAAAAGGTATTAAAAACGTCACTTCATGGAGAAACCAAAGTGACTTTTTTCACTGCCGTGCTCAGTGAAAACTTAGAGGGGTTGCGTGGGGGGGGGCATGGGGGTGAACCCAATTCACAGATAAGTGAATCCATGGATATGGGACCTGTGGATATGGGGGGCCCCCATACTGGCAAACATCAACCCTGCTTTTATACAGTTCTTGGTTCCCTCCCCACCTCTCCTCTAAATGCTGATATTATAATAGTTGTTTTTAGGGAAATTCTAAGCCCTGTGTAATTTAAAATGTCAATGTGCTTTCCGCTCTCCTGGCAAGTGCTTATTTTCTCTGACTAATGTACCACTGCTTATGAGAAACAGAGACTTGCTGAAACATATGCCTAATCGCAGCACTGGGCACATCAGAGGAAGGAGAGGGAAGAGAGGCTGTCAATCCTGTGGAACTGTGCGTGACCCACGGAGCAAGTCTGTGGAGTTCTGCACCATGCCTTGGGCCATCCCGGTCACTTCCATTTCAGCTGCTTGTCACTTCAAAGTGATTAAGTGCCAGTGATTGCCAGTCCAGTCTCTCTGCAGTGGAGGACAGCTATTGCCAGACTGCTGTACCTAAAACTGTGTCTCCTTAATGGGCTACATCTGCTGTGTGCTTCCATTTGAGTTTTGAGCAGCATAAACTAAGTGAGGGGTAGGCTATGAACAGGACCAGATTAAAGAACATGGAGACCCTCCACCAATTTAGTTTTGGGGGTTCCTGCAGGGATTTTCAATGTTTCCGTGTTTAGGAAACACTTTTTACATTGGCTTCTCTGTTGAGGAGCAGCTTCAGGTCTGCCCTAGAGCTCCAAGAACATTGCAAAGGATTCTGGGAGGTGTTCTAGGGCTTACACTCAGACCTTACAGGACTTCACAGGCATCCCCACAAGCTCAGAAGGCAGGCTAGAACATAGCCAAGCTGTGTATTAATGCGGATCAGTAGGAGTGGGCAAGAAGCTTGTTAGGAAAGAGCTGTCAACTGATTTAAAAGTTCTTAGTATACGTTTTAAAAGATTTATTAAAAAATCTGCATAACATGACAAAAAAAATCATCCTTCGGTTTTAGGTTATACCTATGTGTCAAACAAAGTCGGCGCGAGAACACAGCCCTGCATCACTCCACTTCGGATGTCAAAGGGGTCTGATGTGGAGCCATCAAAGACTACAGTGCCCTTCATGTCCTCAGTATTACTTGGCAGGACAAAGTTCCAAACAACACAGTCCTGGAACAAGCTGGAATCCCCAGCGTGTGTACAGTGCTGAAACAGAGACGCCTGCATTGGCTTGGTCATGTCATGAGAATGGGCGATGGTTGGTTCCCAAAGGATCTCCTCGATGGAGAACTTGTGCAGGGAAAGCGCCCTACGGGTAGACCACAGCTGCGCTACAAGGATATCTGCAAGAGGGATCTGAAGGCCTTAGGAGTGGACCTCAACAGGTGGGAAACCCTGGCCTCTGAGCGGCCCGCTTGGAGGCAGGCTGTGCAGCATGGCCTTTCCCAGTTTGAAGAGACACTTGGCCAACAGTCTAAGAGGCAAAGAAGGAAGGCCCATAGCCAGGGAGACAGACCAGGGACAGACTGCACTTGCTCCCAGTGTGAAAGGGATTGTCACTCCCGAATCGGCCTTTTCAGCCACACTAGACGCTGTTCCAGAACCACCTTTCAGAGCGCGATACCAGAGTCTTTCGAGACTGAAGGTTGCCAACAAGCATGTGTCGGGCATCCTCTCAGAAGTTCTCCCCCGTCCTCCCATACAGAGAATGCCTCTTCAATGATGGCAATGTTTTCCTGCAGTTTCTAGAAGTACAGGCATGCCCTGGTATCCACGGGGGTTCCATTCCAGAACCCTACCCCTCAGATACCTGGTGACACTCCCCTCCAGGGGCTGCCCTAGGCCTCAGAATGCCTTATAAGGCATAAAAACGTCATTTCTGTTTTCCCTCCAGCAACCAGAAGTCGCAGGGATTCCCCCCCCCCCAAATGGCCATTTTGAGTCCTGCAGAAGCCGTGGGCCCCCTGTACTGGCAAACATCAACCCTATTCATTTGGGGCCCTGGATGCTCTCCTGCCTTTTTTTTTTTTTTTTTTTTTTAAAGCAGATGTTTTCAACATTCTGAGTGGGACCTGGGAGGCCACTAAGCAGCCTTCATCAGACTATTTTTTTGGGAGAGGAAGCCTTTTATATTTTATTTCAGTTTACAAGCTTATTTACTTCTATATCCCCAGGGAGTCCCCCAAAGATGTAGGAAACACAATCAGATTTTGGAGTGGTTTGCTTCCAAATTGATAGGGACTTCACTGCCTGTCTGCTCTTAGTATATATAATAACTGGAAATGTAATAAATAGAGAAACAGAGAAAACACACACACACAATCTAGAGCTAGAGCAAGGGCGGCAGAGGTTTCTGTGCAATAGGCCTACTTGTATATGTACAACACTTTCCGGAGATGCTTGACAGTACAGGGGGCCTTTTAAACACTGAGAAACAAAAGCAGTAGAACACAAATTGGAAAACCAAACTTTTATACCGTACCTGAACCAAGAGCAGCAGGTTCGTGTCTGGCAAGGGTGACTTTAACTTCAGAGCCTGCAGTAATTCTAAGATGACACTGCGCGATAAGTAGAACTTATCTCTTTCCTAAAAGCAAAGTAAATGTATTGATGATAGAGCAGTGCTTTTAATCTTCCCCAATACCAAATTAAATATATATATTTTTGGATTTGACTGGAAAAAAATTAACCGAAACAGAGCTGGAAGATAAATAAAAAAGAAGAGAGACAGAGAACACGTTTCAGTTCCCTAAGGAGAAGCACGACCTACAGGGGCTCACTCTCTTCTGCATATGTTTTATGCATCTGTCCGAATTCTGCAGCTCCGGTCCCCTGTGTGACAGAGGATTTCTAAGGGAACAAGTTATATTGTACGGGGATGTGGCAATGACATCTGCTGCTCCATTCCATTGAACATTTTGTCTTGGCACATGGACAAATGTAGAGATGGGGAGAGGCATCTCCCTGCATCCCCAAATTAATTTGTTCTCCTGTGAGTAATAAAAGAGACTCCAGATGTCCCCACACTTTATTGATCTGGCTTTGTCTAAGATGAAAGAAAATTCCTCTCTTAGTGTTTCCTGAGAGAGATGACAATTCTATGCATGCTCAATGAGAATACAGATATATTAACAGCAATATAAAAGGCAAACCACGAATATAAAAACTCCCTTAACAAAGCAGAAATAAGGAAGGCACATACCCCATTGTTTTCATGAAATATTGTTTTCACCCCAGCACTGTCTGTTCTAGTGGCTGTCTGCTGGTATTCCTTGGCATCTTTTTAGATTGTGAGCCCTTTTGGGACAGGGAGCCATTTAGTTATTTGATTTTTCTCTGTAAACCGCTTTGTGAACTTTTAGTTGAAAAGCGGTATATAAATACTGTTAATAATAATAATAATAATAATAATAATAATAATAATAATAATAATAATAATAATAATATTCCTTCTATAGTTATAAATGAACCAAAAAGTAAAAAAAAAACAACAACAAAAACTAACCCTCCTTTCAAAACCTGAATTAAGAAACTAGAATTGATGGGAGTGGAATATCCTATACAGGTATGTGCTGCTCAAAGACCTTATGCTTAAGGACAGATTGCATAAAGGAAGGTAGTCAAAGCACAACAAAGAGGCTCTTAATGAAGCAGTCTGATCTCCCATAGCCTGCAGCAGAGTGTCTGTTTACACAACTAAGAGGCTCTTAATGCAAAGAAGAGACAATCAGTCTCCAGTAGCCTGTGCAACCAGCTAGTGGCTGGCAGGGAGTGTCTGTTGACGCAACAAAGGCACTAGATTGGGCTGAATGAGAGAGTGTACCCCTGACATTAAGTGACGCATACCTGTATTTTTGAATAAAAGTATTGTACATAGTTTCCCCTACATGAGTTTGTCCATCCTGTAAGATCTTTTAGGAGGAGAGGCTAACACCAGATAAAATCAAAGCTATCCTGACAGGCTTGATCACTAGACCTAGACCAAACAAGAAGAAGATCAACAGAGACAAATGTCAAGTCCTACACATAGATTAGAAAAATCAGAGGCACAAGTACAAGATGGGGGGGATCTGACTTGGCAGTAGCATCTATAGCCAGCTTGGGAAAAAGGCGGGATAGAAATACAGTAAATAAATAAAATAAATAAATATTAAAAGGATTTAGGTATCAAGCCCAGTCCTATCCTGCAGCAGCCATAGCATGCAGCACCACAGCCAGAGTGCACACTGCATGCTATGGGGAGTGACCAGTTGCCTGAGAGAGGTAAAAAAGACTTTTTCTTACTTACCCCCTATAGGCAACTTGGCTGTCAATAGGTCTCTTTGAACCTACACCAGCTGCTTTACTGACGTAAGTCCAAGGAGACTCAGGGGGCATTTTCAGGTTGGGGGAAAAGGGGGATAGGATCTCAGTATGATCCACTGCCACTAAGGTTCTCCCCCTGAACCAACCCCCTGTACAGCCTGCTCCCTACCCCACACCACCCCCACTGCCAACCTAACTGCTCTGGCATGGTGCCTGGGAGCCACTGCCATGCGTACAGGGCCTCCAGCTATTTGTGCGAGCAGCCCTTAATTGAACAAGGGTAGTGTGGCTTACACGTAACCGTTTGCACATCCTGGCCATTATGGTGGTGAATTGTGAGATCTGCCACCATAAGCCCCCCAACCACCACCACTTAGGACTAGGCCGTTACTGAACATGAGCCAGCAATGTGATGGGGCAGCCAAAAGAGCTAATGTCATGGTGGGCTGCACTGACAAAGGCACAGATCACAAGAAGTAATAGTTCCACTCTATTCTGCACTAGTCAAACCACACTCTATCCAATTTTGGGCACCTCATTTAAAGTACACTGATAGGCAACAAAGACGGTAGGAGGTTTGAGTTGCCTATGTTAAAAAAAATACAGGAAGGAAGTAGGATGCAGAGATTAGGAGGGGGGAAAGCAACAGGAATTTTTAGAGACTAAATACGTGATCAGACCAAATATATGAGAACAAGTTGCTGCAGACATCCAATATTTGCACTCAAATGCCTACTGGCTTATGGGGGGAGAGGCAGGAAACACGCTCATTTTGATTTATTTTGGGTATGCATATTCTGTCTTTTTCCCCATTGGCCCAACAAGGTGCCTTCTGATGATAAACATCTGAAACAATCAATATAACAAGCTAAAACATCAGGTTGCTAAAATTAGCACGGTGCAGCAGGGAGAGGGAAACAAGTGTTTAATATCAGTCTCCTACGGCCTGATGAAGAGGAGAGGAAAAAATCACTAACTTGCTTTCTAAAGGCCATGGGCTCCTCCAGAGACTGAGCAGCACTACCCAAAATGTCCTGCTCACAGACTCAGCAGATGCCAGTCTCACCACAGCATCTGGAGCAAGGCTGTTGTTTAAAGTCCCCACCTCCACCCCTTTAAATACCAAACTAGATATTTTGTTATTTTCATGCCTGTATCCTGTGCTTGGGATTTCTGATGTCTTTTTCTGTGGGTGGGTGTAATCTGGATCGAGATAGTAATGCAGGGGTTAAACCTTTTCCCCATGCTGTATTCCCACAGAAAATCATCTCTTGAAGCTGCTCCCTGCCATCAAAAGCTGTGATTTGCAAACAAATTGCTTCTTAGGGGTAAACTGAAACTTCAAGGAGGGCAATTTTCAGCAGGAAAAATGGGGGAGGAGGGTTAAACCTCCTTTTCTGAACTGATCAGGTCCCTCCAGCTACTAAGAAAATGTAGAGGAAAATCCTAAGACTGGGATTCAAATACACTGTTTGAGTCACATGGAGTTTGGCCATAAGTTCCATATATTTCTATAAGAGAGAAAGTTAAATGTTAAACCCATCAAATCAATGGGATTAAAAAGTGCTTCACTTAGAAAGTGTAGGAATATAGGGCCCAATCTTATCCCCTGCCACCCCATAGTACACAGAGCCACTGACTGGGCTAATGCTTCATGCTATGGGAGGGCGACCAGATGGTTCAAGGGAGGTAAGTAAAAACCTTTTTTGTTTTCCTTCTCACAGGCTGCCAGGCCTCCAATGGGTCTCCAGGGACCTATGCCAGTTATTTAGCTGGTGTAAGTCTGAGGAGACTCAGGAAGGTTTGGGGTGGTGAAAGGGTGCCACCAAGATTCTCCCCTGAACTGCCCTCTGCCCAGCCTCCTCCCCATTCCAAACCACCCCCACCACTAAGTTACCTACTCTGGTAGGGCACCTGTGAGCTGCTGTTGCATGTGTGGGGCCTTTGGCCATTTGCTCTGGCAGCCCCAGAGTACATGACAGCAGCACAGCTTTTGTGCTGCCAGGCCAGAATTTATGTTGGCGAACTGCAAGACCCGCCAGTATAAACCCCGGCTAAAATAGGGCTGATACTATAGGAACAAGTGTAAGAAGCTTCCGCATACAGACTATTGGTCCATCTAGCTCAGCAGACTGGCAACAGCTCCCCAAGGTTTCTGACAAGTTTTTCTGAGCCCCCACCTGGGATGCCAATGATTGAATTACACTTTACCATTGTAAATTAGTGCAACTCACATAAGATGTAATACAAGCATGTCTATGGAAAGCCTGTTACATTATCCCAGGATGCAGCCCATTCTATTTTGCTTATTAAGCCCCAGTATCAAAATGATGAAATATCTGTTGCAGTACTGTAATGGCCATAGTAGAGGCTTCATCTGTACCTATAGTTGTCAGACTATATGCGGAAGAGTCTGACTGCAGTGGTTGCAATAGATAAGAAATCAAAAGGCACTCGGATATAACTTGCCTGCAGATATCTGTGGCATGGAAAAAAAGCTGCTCACTCAGTTGAGAGTGACACAGGTATTGAAAAATCAAACTAGTGACCTGAAAAAAAACCCCAGCCTCACATAAGGAACTATCAGATGAAAGTGGGTCCCTAGTCCTGCAGAGACATGAAAAGCTCAAGATATTTCTGCCACCAGGGACTAGATAAAAATAGTTCACTGGTTCTATAAAAAGTTGACCTCTAAAATGTGTCATGATGATGAAGATGCATGGCTTGCTGGAAGGCCGTGAAGCAGTGCTATTCTGCAATGGAGCTTCACTCACTGAAAGACACCGATGCGCAACAGGAACACAATGACATATTCATGGTTTTTCCATGGATTTTGTAATGCAGGACTGAATTTCCCCAACCCCAGCACAATACTACCGTAATGTAACCACTACTGTAATGTAAACCACTACTGTAATGAAGCACTTTGAACCCCTGTGATTTGCTATGAAAAGGCAAAGATTAATGATCCACATCCTATTGCTTAGCAGCAAGTTTTTAATGATTTGTATGAATCAAGAGTAGGAGTGCATTGATATATATCCACAAGAACCACAAAACCTCTGGAGCAGCAAGATTGCAAAACTGTTATTCTATGCAATCTATTACTTGTGACACTCTGGGGCATGTAACTTTTATCCCATGTTAGTAAGTCCTGCCTGTCCCCATATTAAGCTTCTGCTGTGTAAGATTTATTTAGTAGGCTGCAAATGTCCCTAGTAGAGTCTTGGTTTTCATCAGTGAATTATCTTCAGGTCCAGCAAAAAAAGAAGCAATGCATAATATTTGCACAACCTCTCAGAGGAGTTTTGTCAAAGTTTCATCAGGCAAGCTTTGCTCTGTAAAATTCAACTCAAACAGATTACAGCATTCCTAATTTAAAAAAAAATGTCAGAGTTTGCCTCAACTACAGTTCTGCTTAAGAACAGTATCACAGGAGGGGATATTTCCACCTGTCTCTAATGGACTTTAAAAAGACACTAGTCCAGTGTTTCTCAAACTGTGGGTCAGGACCCACTAGGTGAGTTGCGAGACAATTTTAGGTGGGTCCCCATTCATTTCAGTGTGTATTTTATTTTAAATCTATTAGACTTAATGCTGTGAACTTTTTGTTGAAAAGCGGTATATAAATACTGTTGTTGTTGTTGCCATGATATGTGACTGCACTTGGGGAAAGGTTACAGGTCTGTACTTTTAACAGGCTACTATGTATATGCTCTTAACAATGGTGGTCAATAGGGTTTACTCCTAAGTAAGTGTAGATCAGATTGCAACCTTTGGAATGTTTGAGGATTTTTTAAAAACAGATTAGCACCTGCTTGGGAGGCTTAGGAGGGTTCTTCTTTATTTTAAATAAATTTTTAAACTCATACTTATGATAAATTTAATTTATTTACTTAATTAGATTTTGTCATATGGGGTGTTAAAAAATTTCCTGCTTGATTATGTCACTTCTAGCCATGTCATCACTTCCAGGTTAATGACATCATTTCTGGTGGGTCTCGACAGATTGTCATTCTAAAAAGTGGGTCCCAGTACTAAAAGATTTGAGAACCACTGCACTAGTCCATTACCTTAGTGAAAGCTCGTTGGCATAAGCCACACAGTTCGACCAAGTAAGCCAGGGTGAAGACGGCGTTCTGAATGACGAAACAGAGCAATTTTGAAAATGGCTCCAGCAGACTCTGCAATAAAAAGAAGGAAACATTAATACACTACATCCTTCACGTTTTTCTGCAGGGAAGATAGAAGGCTGCAGCTGTCCACAGTGAGTCATCTCAATGCCTGTACTGACACTTAGGGATTTCCCAGCAAGTAGCTTGAGTGAACCATTCCAGGAAAAAGCAGAACATTTTCTCCTGGACTCTAAACCAATGGCTAGTTTGGGGCCACCTCTGCATCCAATTCATTGTCCACCCTGCCTTCATTCTACCCCTCCACCACTTACTGGGCTGGGACTGGGGCAAGTGTGGAGCAGTGGGGGAGAAGGGTGGAAGGAGGGGAAAGGGACAAAGGCTTCCTCACCTGAGCATCTCCCTGCCAGATTGTTGCCTCCAACTTCTCCCTCCCCCTCCCCATTTACCTGGGCCATGGTGAAAGCGGGGCATCAGCAATGATGCCATGGTGGCAATCTGACTTGCTGCCATTCTTCCTCCCATCCTACCCTTTTTGCCAGGCCTAAGCCTTCCACCTGTTTATGATGACTTCTGGGGACGAAAGGAGGAGGAAGTGGCCAAGTAGGCACTTCCTTTGCCCTCTCTGTCCCTGAGACCAATCAGATATGTACTCAGGAGTCCTCTACAGAAGGTTTTTGGGATCAACCCCTTCTGAAAATAAAGGGTTGAGTTTTGACTGTTACATTCTTGTAACTCTATATGAAGTAAATGTATATTCTCTATATGAGAAGAGCAGCAGTAACAGCTTTTACTGAGAGCACCTATGACAGAGTAGCAACAACTAGGCACTCACCCTTCAACTTCACAACTTCTGGGGTTTGGATTTTTCCCCCGGGCCGGCCCATGAGAGTGGGTTGCCACTGGTGACTTGCCAATGAAAGGGCAACACCAAAGCATTCATCGCTTTGATTTGTTCCTTTGGGGAGTTACGGGGGCAAGGGCCCTCCCCCTTCGATCTGTACCTTGGGGCCTGGTGTGGGGTTCAAGTGTAGGAGATTTTTGGACGTGGAGTCATGGGGTCAGCTGTTGGCTTTCATGAGCATGTGGACCCTTGACCAGGGCCCAATCTACCTATGTCAGCGCTTGATGACACTTGATGTCAGCTGCTACATGTGGGACCACAGCGGCCTCCATGCTGGAGATGCATTTACGATTGCCATAAGGCAATCTCCACTGGTGGAAAGCTTGTTCCGTCAGTGGAATTGCCCAGCAGGATTGGGCTGTAAGTCTACTACCGAATCACTTAAAAAAAAGATCCTTAAGATTTAATTTTTCATCCATATAGAAAAGTAATCCCTCCGACACATTAATAATGTAACCTAGACACTGAAGCTCTTGTCTTTGTAGACACAGCACAATTTCACTCAATCATAATATTCTTCCTGCTAAGGGATAAGAAAGAATCAGTACTGCGAAATAAGAACATACACACATGCACGCATGGGGGGGGGGCTTACCCTGGCAGCACTGCTGGTTGGTATCTTCAGCAAACAGATCATTATCCTTAAACTGGAATCTAAAGAACACTGAAAATATATGGAGAGGATTTAAAAAACTGTTAGAGCCTCTCCTTAAATGTTCATTCAGCAAGACTTTTTATCTAACACACTAAAGACAAGGTTGTGTGCATACAGCACTCCTGTGGGAAGCAGGAGCGCAGAATTGATGGTGGTGGGGATAGATCTCCACTTCCTGAGAATTTTTTATTTATTATTTTTTAAGAAAGCAAGTTCAGCGAAAGCAAAACCTTATGGATGTGAAGATTTATTTTATTTTTCCCACTTCACCACTTGGTCCCAAGGCAGCAAAAACAGAACAAAGCAATATATTAAAAACACAGTTTAAAAAAACAAAACAACACGATAAGCACAAAACACAGGGGAACAAGCTATTAGGAGGAGCGATACAGTAGAACGCTTTCCAAAACGTGAGATGGAATGAAGGAGTCTTCAAGACAACCTCAAAAGCAGGGAGCAAGCGGGCACCCCACACTTCTCGTGAGAGAAAATTCTACAGCCTGAGGACCCTGTCCCATGTGCATGCCTTCCAAGCCTCAGCAGGCACTGGGATGTGGAGAAGGTCATAACGGGCAGGGAGAATCTGAGGAAACAGGCGGTCCTTAAGACAGCCTAGATCCCAACATTTGAAAATATGTAGACAATGCCCGATGAAACCTCAGGAGTCGGAGAGAGGACTGGCTGATGGGCAGCCAAAACTATTGGTCTTGGTAAAGGGGTGGGATGGAATGGACAACTAGATTCTACTCCTCCTCTAATCTACTCCTCCAATCAGGTCATCAACACCCTAGGTTACTTGAGTTCAAGCACAGGGATGCTCATGCGATTTTCTCCCAGGTTTGCCATGAAATCTAGAGTTGGTTTGCAGAAGGCATACCCTCTTATTCTTCAGTAAACAGGGATGGGATTCCTGGGACAATGTAAGTAGCTATCAACAGGGACTGTACACCCAGCTAGGGTCTCAATTGTGCTTTGTTTGCTCTGTCACTCCAAGCCAACCTATAAACTTCCCCTTAGCTATGCACTGGGCATTTGTGTGCTTTGCTCTTGAGTAGCGTCCCAACTCCCGCTGCTGAGCATTACAAGTTACAACTGCATATCCAATTTGATCAAACATTTTCTTTGTGCCCATCCAGTTAAGTTCAGGCATTTTCCATCAGCCTGCTTGTACTTTTTCAAACCCCCTCCCATTTTAACTCCTTTTCTTTTGGATTTTTAATCATTATATTTTGACTCTTTGCCTGCCTAGTCCACATTCTCAGGTAATTCAGTGGGCTGTAACACTTTATCATTCCTGGGTGCTACTACAGTTTTGATTTTTAATAAGAACCACCCGGGTTTTGTTCTGTCCTGGGGGTGTCTCCCCTAGAAAGCTCCCTCTGCCTGGTCTCTTTAGCTAGGAGAGTGGCAGTGGATAAAACTACTAGTCGTAGTCCCCCCCATTCAGCTGCTGATCAGGAAAAAAGGGAAAGTGGGGAAGCTGAGTACTAACCATTAGGCATTAATCCCCTCAGTCAGCCTGTCTTCTCCCTATATGTTTCCTGCACTGGTCAAGATCATCCTAAAACTGGATGTGGGCAGGGTCAAAAAACAAACTGACTTACTGTGACAATGGTATGTATTCCTTCTGAAGAGAAAGCAATGTGCCTTAACTCTTCCCATACTGCATTTCAAAAGGACCTGAAACATGGGATCTCATGGAAATGCATGGAAGTGCATTTCTACAGTGTGTGGATATAAAACAAGAAGTTGCCTCCTTTAGTTGTTGGCAACCTTCAGTCTCGAAAGACTATGGTATCGCATTCTGAAAGGTGGTTCTGGAACAGCATCTAGTGTGGCTGAAAAGGCCAATTCGGGAGTGACAATCCCTTCCACACTGGGAGCAAGTGCAGTCTGTCCCTGGTCTGTCTCCCTGGCTATGGGCCTTCCTTCTTTGCCTCTTAGCCTCAGACTGTTGGCCAAGTGTCTCTTCAAACTGGGAAAGGCCATGCTGCACAGCCTGCCTCCAAGCGGGCTGCTCAGAGGCCAGGGTTTCCCACCTGTTGAGGTCCACTCCTAAGGCCTTCAAATCCTTCTTGCAGATGTCCTTGTATCGCAGCTGTGGTCTATCTGTAGGGTGCTTTCCTTGCACGAGTTCTCCATAGAGGAGATCCTTTGGGATCCGGCCATCATCCATTCTCACAACATGACCGAGCCAACGCAGGCGTCTCTGTTTCAGCAGTGCATACATGCTAGGGATTCCAGCACGTTCCAGGACTGTGTTGTTTGGAACTTTGTCCTGCCAGGTGATCCCGAGAATGTGTCGGAGGCAGCGCATGTGGAAAGCGTTCAGTTTCCTCTCCTGTTGTGAGTGAAGAGTCCATGACTCGCTGCAGTACAGAAGTGTACTCAGGACGCAAGCTCTGTAGACCTGGATCTTGGTATGTTCTGTCAGCTTCTTGTTGGACCAGACTCTCTTTGTGAGTCTGGAAAACGTGGTAGCTGCTTTACCAATGCGTTTGTTTAGCTCGGTATCGAGAGAAAGAGTGTCGGAGATCGTTGAGCCAAGGTACACAAAGTCATGGACAACCTCCAGTTCATGTGCAGAGATTGTAATGCAGGGAGGTGAGTCCACATCCTGAACCATGACCTGTGTTTTCTTCAGGCTGATAGTCAGTCCAAAATCTTGGCAGGCCTTGCTAAAACGATCCATGAGCTGCTGGAGATCTTTGGCAGAGTGGGTAGTGATAGCTGCATCGTCGGCAAAGAGGAAGTCACGCAGACATTTCAGCTGGACTTTGGACTTTGCTCTCAGTCTAGAGAGGTTGAAGAGCTTTCCATCTGATCTGGTCCGGAGATAGATGCCTTCTGTTGCAGTTCCAAAGGCATTCTTCAGCAGAACAGCGAAGAAAATCCCAAACAAGGTTGGTGCAAGAACACAGCCCTGCTTCACGCCGCTTTGGATGTCAAAGGGGTCTGATGTGGAGCCATCGAAGACAACAGTGCCCTTCATGTCCTTGTGGAGGGATCTGATGATGCTGAGAAGCCTGGGTGGACATCCAATCTTGGGGAGAATCTTGAAGAGGCCATCCCTGCTTACCAGGTCGAAGGCCTTCGTGAGATCTATGAAGGCTATAAAGAGTGGCTGTCGTTGTTCCCTGCATTTCTCCTGCAGTTGTCTAAGGGAGAATACCATATCAGTGGTGGACCTGCTGGCTCGGAATCCGCACTGTGATTCTGGATAAACGCTTTCTGCAAGTACCTGGAGCCTCTTTAGTGCAACTCGGGCAAACAACTTTCCTACAACGCTAAGGAGAGAGATGCCACGGTAGTTGTTGCAGTCACCCCTGTCGCCTTTGTTCTTGTACAGCGTGATAATGTTTGCCTCCTTTAAAATCAGGATAAATGCCATTGGAAAATGGAAGGTAGAGTCTGCCTCAGTTCAAACAGCTGGACTAAAATGACTACTAGCTCCAACCCTAAATCAATGTAATATAGTGTCATTGTTAATTTTATTTATATTCTGCCATTCTTCCACCATTTATAGCCTGCTGTTCTTCCAAAGGTGGAATGCAAAGTGTTCCCAGGTGGTCTCCAATATAAACCCTACCCAGGCCCAGACTGCATAGACTCTTCTGCATTTACCCTCAGACAATGTACTTATAAAGTTCAAGCATATGGTCCTTGAGTTGTTTAAAACCTTAAGAGCTCACAGTGCTGCACAAAAAGTAAAAATCACAGTGAGGCCAGAATTGGCAACCACATTCAACAACCTTCTGCCCCAATTTGACAATCTACAAAATATAGAATCCCTATCTTAATTAGGATGTATGGCTTAAGCCATTTCTGCCCAACGTTGCAGGAACCAAATGTATACACGTGTGGGCCAGGCAAAAAGGGGCTAATTTAGCCTGCTTCATGCCAATCCCCAGCCTTTGGATTCCCAACCACAGTTCAAAATCCACAGCCCCAACTGCTATTACTTTACACAAGATGAGTCTGTACATTACCTTTGTCTGTGAGCATTTGTTCAAAATACACATGGAATTTAAAAAAAAAACATGTACTGTACCTTACACGTACTGTACCTTAAGTGGTAAAACACAAGGCAGTTTTGTAAAGAAGGTCTGGAACTGGTTACTGATTGTGGTCCAGAGGTTGCTTGGTGAATCCATCGGTAAAGCTTCCATGAAGGAAGCAACGTTTTCCAAACAACGTAGCATTGCACCCCCTGTTGGCAAATTCTTTTTGGTGTTCAGACCCTAGAAAATTAAGGCATAAACAATTCAACCAAGAAAGCGGACAGTGAGGATTGGTATAGAAAATGACAAACAGTGAAGACTATACCAAGAATGAAATTCTCTCTCCAACAAATAAATTACAAAACAAATGATTCTTTTGTTCCATTGATCATAGAAAATATGCAACAGCAGAAATAAAGAGAAGGGGAAAAAGGGTGTCTGTGTACATTAGCTTATAGAGTAGATTAGGAGCCCAATCCTGAGCTTGATGCGCCGGCTTAGTGCCAGTGTGTGAGTCCTAATACAGTCCTAACACAGTCACTGTCACAAATGTCACAAACTGTCACAAATCCTGAGTCCTAACACAGTCGCGACCGCTGAGCAAAGGAGAGGAAAGCGGGGGCGGGGGGAGCCAGGGAGGAGGTGTTCCAGGTGGGAGGCGTGTGGAGGGCAGGGGAGGCATGACGGGGAGAGGTGTGCCGGGGGACGGAGTGGGGAAGGAAGGAGGCAGGACCGGTGGAGTGATGCTTCACCGGATCCAGAGCCTTCACGTCAGGCTCGGCACCTGACACGAAGGCTCTTACCTCACCCAATTGAGTAGCCCCACTGCAGGGCTACTCCCTTTACCCAAGGGAAGGGGATTGTTCACCCAGGGGAAGCCTAGGATTATTTAAAAAATTTTCCTGCTTGATGATGTCACTTCCAGTCATGACATCACTTCTGGTGGTTCCTGACAGATTTTCATTCTAAAAAGTGGGTCCCAGTGCTAAAGGAGTGAGAACCACTGCCCTACAGATCTGCAACTGAGAATGATTCACATGGCAGGATTTTCACATAGGACACATCTTACATTCTAAAGATTAACCTCTCACTAAAATTAAGCCATCCACGGGAAGAGAGTTGCTTTTGTGGTACAGTAACAAGTCAGGCTGAGATTAATTTCATGGCTTTTGATTTTCACATCAGCCTTGTGGATTGCCCTTAAATCACATAGCCAGCAATCTATATATCAATGTTATCAATGTAATGATATCAATGTTTTAAAGGCTTTATATCTTCCTCTAGAGGTTATGCAGAGTAATATTAGCTACAATTTTCAAGGATGCAGTAAAAAGGCTTAGGGTATATGGTAAGCACTGCAGTTTGCCAGACTTGGAGACAGGAAGACCCCAGGAAAACTAAATCTCAGCAGCCTTGGCTGAAAGATCCCATTACAAGAACGCACAGAGCCCTGCTAGGTAGGACTGAAGGTCCATCTAGTTCAGCATCCTGTTTTTAACTTCCTGGATACTTCCAGGACACCTAGAAGGAGGGCATGAAGACAACCTCCTATGGCAGTGAATACCATTGAAATTAAATAATTACATATGAAGGACTCTCTTTAGTCTGTCATAATTCAAAAAGGAAATGCTCAAGAAACTTTTCAGCCCTTGGGAGTGGGAGCTGTAAAATCCCCATGTAAACTGTCTTGGAGTAGTACCTTCCTCTAGAGGTAATGCAGAGTAAAATTACTGACAACCTTCAAGGATGCAGTAAAAACAGAGAGAGAGAGAGAGAGAGAGAGAGAGAGAGAGAGAGAGAGAGAGAGAGAGAGAGAGAGAGATTCATTCCACATAAAAAATTTTATGAGTAGTTATCACCATCCTAGTGAAGATTTGCTGAGAGCAAATTCAGAGATGGGAGTATGTCAGATATACCCAGTGAAAAACAACACACATTGTGGAAGCTACTCAGACTAACCTCTAGCAGCTGGCTCAGTGCAGCTATGGAGCTCAGTTCACTGAAATCTATAAGAGATGCGGCCAGGGTCCGTAAAAAACTTCCATCTGCAAACAAAGACAACTTTGTTTTTTTAACTTGGCTTCAGTGGTACGGAGGTGATGGAGGGTGGCAGGAATAAAACTTAAGCATTGCACATTACCTTTGATGTTGCTCTGGAACAGCTGGGGAAATATACCATTGGGAGCCAGCTGATGGAAAATGCAACGGAGAAACTGCTTGGCCACACCTGCAGCATTCCCTGGGATCATCATGCTGGGGAGCAAAACAAAAAAGGAGAGAGAAAGAGAGAGTCTACAGTGAAATAACTAAATGTCACTAAATTCCATCTATGCAGACAAAGTTCCATAATAAATTTGTTGTGGCATTTTTAAAAAAACCATTAACTAAAAGAGAAAACAAAAATAAAAATTGTTCTTTAATTCTAAGATTAAAAATAAGATTAAAACAAAATAAAGTATCAGACACAATGCTTTGGAGGCAAAGAAAAAAAACAACAACTCAAATAAGTACTTTGTGGGTGGCCAGAATTTTTCTTTTCGAAGGTCTTCCTGGATAAACAGTTCATGGCACAACAAACACAGAGATGTTGCTCATTTATTGCATGGGATCAAAACACTGGGAAAATGGGTAAATATGATTGTACTTCCCTAAAATGGAAGTATTCCATTTTCTCAGCATGAAGACTGCAATTTATAGTTGTTAAAAATGTTGTGCTTTTTTTTTTCTCCTGCTTTTATTTTTGTCTGAAGTGCTTCTCTAGAATGAGATTTCATAAGCAGCACAGGCACCTATTGACAGGTGCCTGTGACATCACTGCTAACAAATGATGAAACTCGCAGACACACATCTCAGCCACATCACTTCATAAAGAAGGGAAACTGGAAGCTGAAACCAACTGAGGCTACAATCTACACATAAGAACATAAGAACTGGATCAGGCCATAGGCCCATCTAGTCCAGCTTCCTTTATCTCACAGCGGCCCACCAAATGTCCCAGGGAGCACACCAGATAACAAGAGACCTGCATCCTGGTGCCCTCCCTTGCACTGGCATCCTGATATAGCCCATTTCTAAAATCAGGAGGTTGCACATACACATCATGGCTTGTAACCCATGATGGATTTTTCCTCCAGAAACTTGTCCAATCCCCTTTTAAAGGCATCCAGGGCAGATGCTGTCACCACATCCTGCGGCAAGCAGTTCCACAGACTGACCACATGCTGAGTAAAGAAATATTTTCTTTGTCTGTCCTAACCCTCCCAACACTCAATTTTAGTGGATGTCCCCTGGTTCCGGTGTTATGTGAGAGTGTAAAGAGCATCTCCCTATCCACTTTATCCTTCCCATGCATAATTTTGTACGTCGCAATCATGTCCCCCCTCAGGCGTCTCTTTTCTAGACTGAAGAGCTGTATCAGAGATATTTTCCATGTGGTCTGAGACTTCAGATGTCGCCTGAACAGTGTGGGAAGGCACCATGCTGCAGCAGGTCAAATGCCTTAAAGATATGGTGAAAACACATCCTTAATTAAATAGATGAGTCACAAAGCCTTCTTCGGGGAACATCCACAGGTTCACAACTCCTTAGTTCCTTCCTCGACTAGACAATGGTCAGCCATGGGAAAATACCTGATTTGAGAACTGAATTTATGTTGTGACTCATGTACACATCCAAGATTTTCTAGAGAGCAGAATGTTTTCTATGTGTAATTTTTCCAACTCAAAGTTTCTTCTAGTAAACAACAGATATTTATAACTACATCAAAACGGGAAATTGTGCTGGAGGGGCATTTTACTGATTGTACTGTACCTTTCTGCTTGATTAGAAAAATTGGTGCTTGAAGCCAACCTGGTAGAAAAAAGCCAAACAACCAGTCAAAGACTTTATTTAAAAAGAAAATGAATTTATCAAACTGAACGATGCTAACAAAGTTGAAAACCCAGAGAAAATGACTTCATAATAATGAAGAGTCTCTCATCTAGTGGAGAAAAATCTGTCTTTTATTAACAAGAACGTATTTTTGTAAAAGGTTTAACAGCCCAATCCTGAGCTGCCCAGGGTGCGGGGCTGCAGCAGCGCCGAAAATGGCTGCCGCCACATCCAGCATGCTCCAGGCAGCTGCCGGCAGCTCCTCAGGAGAAGGGGCCTTTCATCCCCTTCCCCCAGGTAAAGCGAATAACCCTGCAATGGGTTTACTCAATTCTCCACTGACCCAAAGGCCGGTGGGGAATAAAGAGCCTCTGTTTTGGGAGGTGAGCCCAACATACAGGCTCTGGATCTGGTGCAGCAAAGCTCTACCGGTCCCACCTCTCTCCCGCCCCTCTCCCTCCCCTGGAACGCCGCCTCCCCGCCCTCCCTCCTTCTTCCTCCCCCCAGCCAGAACCCCTCCTCCCTGCCTCCCCACGCCTCCACCTACCTCACCACCCCTTGGTGGTCCATATGACCGCCGAGTGGCAGAGCTCCAGTGCTCACCTGGCAGTAGCCCAGTGCCAACCAGCGCTGGGCTACCACCGGCAGAGCACCCATGCTAGGGCCCGCAAAAAGGCAAGTTTGCGACAGTGTGCATGGCATGCCGAGCTCAAGATTGGGCTCTAAGTCAGCCTGGCAAAACTATCAGAAATTCTATTTGCTTTCCTTATAATGATAACTGAAATTGAAGAAACTAATTTTTGATCTGTGCCTCCGGCAAAACTGCATGCATATTAAGGTTATATGCTTCTGGGGCTGCATTCTATACACACTTATCAGACAGTAAGTCCAACTGAACACAGGTGAAATATATCCCCTTCCAAGTAAACATGTATAAAATTGTGCTGTAAGAGCATTTATTTCGGAGTGAGTTCTGTGGCGTATTTCGTAATGTCTTATTCTTTTATATCGGTGGTTCTCACACATTTAGCATCGGGACCCACTTTATAGAATGAGAATCTGTCCTGACCCACCGGAAATGATGTCATGAATATCATCATGATGTCAAGAGACATCCTCAAGCAAGAAAAATTTTAACAATCCTAGGCTGCAATCCTACCCACACATACCCAGGAATAAGTGCCATTTACTAACATTGTTAAAAGAATATACATCAGTGTTTCTCAAACCTCCTGGGAGATTTAATCCCGGGATAAGACTTTTCAGGGGCAGAGGCAGCAAAGCGATCCTCAGGATTGCACCCCTGCGAGGGAAGGGGGGTTATTTTTCAACTAACCTTACGTGCTTCCAGGGGATGTGGGGAGCCCTATGGAGCACTTTCAGGGTTCTATGCAGCTTCTAAGCAGTGGAAGTTCCAAGCGTGACTAAACCAGAAGTGGAATTTCTGGTTTCATCACACTTGGAACTTTCACTGTTTAGAAGCCGCAGGGAACCCTGAAAGCACTCCATAGGGCTCCCCACACCCCCTGGATTCTGGGAGCATGTAAGGTTAGTTGAAAATAGACCCCCCCCCTTCCCTCGCAGGGGTGCAATCCTGGGGATCGCTTTGCTGCCTCTGGCCCCGCCCCTTAAAGGGAACAGGGCATCGTCACACGAACTGGTGGGTCACGACCCACCAGTTTGAGAACCACTGATATACATAGTAACTTGTTAAGAGTACACATCTGTAACATTTCCCCAAATGCAGTCACATACCATGGTAGTATCAAGTCTAAGATATTAAAAATAAAATATTGAAATGAATGGGGACCCACCTAAAATGGGCTTGCAACCCACCTAGTGGGTCCCAACCCACAACCCGAGAAACATTGTTTTATATGTTTAAATATACAAAAAGTCACAGTAGTCATGGTTATATTGTGCTACCGGACAAAGCACATTGGCCAGTTTTAATGCCCTCGAAACATGGAAAAGGTGGCTGCAGTATTTCTCATGTTCAGAGAAAAGACATGCATCCTACTCTTGCTCTGGAAGCCAGTGGCATTCCTGGGGGGGAAGGGGGGAAATACCCCAGGGCACTATGCCTCCAGGAGCGGCGCCACCTGCCTCTCCCACCCCCTCCCCCCACTCCCGTCCCCGTTTGGGGGCCTTTGAAGAGCCGGCAGTCCTTCAAAGGCCAAAAATTACTACTACCGGTTTTCGGTCAAAAACTGAAAGAAGCCATTTTTGACCTTCTGGAGGCCTTGGATAGCATTTGGAGGGCCTGGGAGGTGGCACATGGCATCTTTGACTCTCTGAAGGCCCACAGATGGTGCGGGAGTGGCACTCAGTAGGGGGGTGGCATCCTGTAGTCCTGATGGTGGGCGGCACAGGGGTCAGGATCACCAGTGCTGAAAGCTGGCATTCTAGAGCAGCCACTTTCAACCACTGTGCTGTGACTTATTAGTGTGCCATGAGTGGTCCACAGATGTGCCACAGGAATTTTGGGGAAGGTCACTTATTAGTAGGGCCAATGGGGGATGTGAGCCCCTCACTGCCAGCATGGCGTGCCCTGACAATTGTCAAAACTTGATGGTGTGCCTTGACAATTTTAGTGCCTTGTCAGTGTGCCATGACATGAAAAAGATTGAAAATTGCTATTCTAGAGCTTAACGGTTCCCATGGGCCCCATTATTTATTTTTCACATTTATATTCCATTGCTCCTCCAAAGGGATGAGGGCAATATGGATGGCTCCTTTGTCCTTCTTTTAATCTTCACAACAAACTTGTGAGGAAGGTGCAGGCTGTTTGAACCCAAGTCTTTCTGGTCTAAGCTCAACATTCTAACCACAGAGATGCCACAGCAGTTGAATGAATTGTATACAGAGCCTCCTCCAAAACAGAAGAGACTAACCATATGGAAGTGGATCACTACCAGAGGCATGAAGCTATACAAAATCCAAATGAAGTCATGTATCAATCATGTCAGTCTAAAAAGCTTCAATTTAATATTGGTATAAGCACACCACTTTCCTCTTGTTTTTCGTTTGGCTCAGATAATTATTCTTCCTGTGCTGTAGCCTTGAGGCTAAGGACATTGGTAATCGAACATTCACAGCTGTTCCCGTACAGAATTCTCCAGCTTCTCTAGCCAGTTCCAAGCGCCTCCATGCTGCTTATCGTATACTTCTATCTGTACCTCAGGTTTGTCAAGGGGTAGCTGCAATTGTCAGTGCAATGAATGAACTCACAGTAAATTGTACTGTAAACCATTTTCCACAGTGTAGAATTCTTGGACCCAAGTGAGCATGCTTCCCAAGAAGGAGAGAAAATGAGTTACCTTCCTACAGACTGCATGATATCCAACAACAAAGGAGCGGCCAGATCAGGGCTGAGGTGAATAAATGTGGAGAGAACCACTATGGCTAGACCTAATGTTTCTTCATCATACTCTTCCAGGATGGCTCCACAATCATGGCACCTTTAAGAACATTATGAAAAAACAGACCTTGGCGTTAAAGATCACATTATATTCCTGTACCACCATGAGTGATGGAATGATGGGTGGCAAGAAAGAAGCTAAGTCTGATTTCCTGCATTTAGAAGTTTTGTTTCAACTCTTAACAAGTTTCTTCGGCTGATGAATGACAGCCTGCTACTGCAATGCCAAGAGATCACTTTGAAAGCTGTGCCAAGATTCCGTAATATCTGATCTTAAGGGACATGTCAGATGCTGGAGAGATGAGGCAGAATATTGCAGGACCTAACAAGAGACAAACACTGGGGGAAGCAGCACATCCTGCCCAATGGGGAAGCTCAGTTAATTTGATCAACCACTTGCTAATGTCTCCAACAGATTGTGATATGTGAACTTAATGGAATTGTACAGGCAATTTTCCTCTTCCCTCTCCATAACAGCAGGAGAAAATGCCAACAAGGTCATGAAAGTCAATCTCATTTAGCCCAGTTTTACTACCTGCTGCCAAAGCTTTTAGAAAACAACCAGAACAACTGACTGAAATAAATTAATCTCCCAGGATATTTATCATTTACACACACAAAAACCAAAAAAACAAAAAACGCTGCTTTCCGTTTTACCAAAGGATCATATAAAAGCCCACATTTCACTGGTTAAGTATATTATTTGATCCTTCTGGGGGTGCTGTCTATTGGTTAGAGCACAAGATAAAATTTTAGGGTTACATCTCTGCCTGAATGAATGTCTGCCCATAATCTAGTTACCATGCCATTTCGCTGTAAAGCTAGAAATAAAGCATATAACTTCAGTGTCCCTAAGAAATATAGTTCTAAAAATGTATATTTGTTTGTAGGATAGTTTGAACAGTGAATTAAAAGACATTTTCTGATTGTCGGGATGTCAACTATGAATATAATACATAACTTAAGCATTTGTTGTGGTATGAAGCATGGATATTTATTTGTAGAGGCAACCAACTGAGAGCCAGTCAAACCTGGTCTAAACCAAACTGGCACCTGAAGCAGTGGCCAAATTCCACCCTTTTTTGGGGCACCGCGCACATGCACCCAATACGAAAATATCAACATCAACTCCACCACCTCTATGGGCACCTGCTGCTTCTTTAAAACTGGCTGGGTTTAAGGATCCTGGGAGTGGAATCTCTACCACAATCCGCCATGCTCTGCCTTTCTGAAGAAGTGGGGAGCATTGGAGGAGAAGAGATGGCAGGAAGGGGAGAGGACGTGGCAATGACAGGAACCCTTTCCCCGATTGCTCTCTTGGAAGAGGAGGGAATGAGACCAGGATCACAGCAGCCTCTTCCAGCTCCACCGTTGCAATTTTCCATATCGGTGCTGGAAGGGGTGCCAAGCCTCTCACCTCCTCCTCAATTCTGATGGGCAGAGGCAGGGTGGAGTGGTCAGGCAGATAACAAGGAGGCATGAAATGCAAGCTGCCATTTCCCCTCCCCTCCCCATTTACCACCTCTCCCAGGCTGTTACTCAAAGTAGCCACTGCACCCAGCCTTATGGGTGGGTTAGCTTTGGAACAAATGATTGTTTCAGAATTCTTATTCAAAAATCTGAAAAATATTGATGAATTTCCTCATAAATTCCAATTCTATACACTCTTACTCCTGTTTTGTTTGCCTTTAATCTCACAAACAATAGCCATAAAGTCAAAGACAAACTGGGTAAGAACACTGGAATGTTCCTCATCTAGGTTTGCTCCTCCTTAATTCAGAATGGAATCCAAAGGGCACTTCTCATTTCTTTTCAGACATTTCTTCAAGCTAAAACACACTGCTCTTTTATACTCTCCCCAACTCAAGAAGCAACTCTTGTACCTAATCTCCAAAGAGTTTTTAATCCCAATTAAACTGTTCATTAATCTAAATTTTTGATCTTATCTAAAGAAAAGATTTGGAGTTCTGCAGGACAATTTTTGAAAGGGAAATTCTGTAGGAGTGGGGAATGAGATGTCTGTGTAGGACAAACTGACTCACCACTCTGAATCCCAACTTCATAGGCTCAGATTATGGCCATTCGTTCTCTTATGTAAGAATTGTATTTTGCCTGTGTAAATTAAGGGCATCAAGCCAATGGTCTCTGGGGAGTTCCCTCATCCTGAGAAGGACTCCATGACTTCCCTCCCCCCACCCCCACTGCAAGGAGCAGTGGACACTTCATTGGGCTAAACCGGGGATGGAAAGTTGGATAGGATTGAGTTTGAAGTCTTCTGAAAATGATTCTAGTTGCACTTCTGCTACAAAATGCTGCTGCAGTTGCTTTCACATCAATCCTTGTGTTTCTTCCTGTCTCAAATTGCAAATTATTCAGAGAAATTTAAATATGCTTACTTGTCCGTCATCATAGTCGGCTGATCATCAGCAAAATCTTCTGGTGCTGGTACAAACATACTGACTATACTGGGTGCTGACAGCAAACTGGATTTTGTAGCGCCTGGAGAGACAAAAAGAGGTTCAGAACTTTGGATAGAATAGTTTCTTGAACAATAACTCTTCTGTCAACTATTTGCCTTCTAAACAACATTTGGTGGCTCATATGGATAATTCCAACAAATTTTTATGTAATTATATTTAAAGGGACAAGATGTTTCATAAAAACACTCAGAGATCTGCAAGAAGATCCTTCTCCAGCAAGAATACTGAAGAAGCATATAGACTAAATGAAGAGTTGAATAAATGAAAAGTTGGAGAAAGCCTTTTGAGTGCACCTGTGCTTTGTTGTTCTACAATATTCTCTACAAAACTCAGGGCACTGAAAGAAGAAACAAGGACGTCTTTGCTTTTACTAGTTCCTTCTCCATGAAGTGAGAGGATGCATCAAGGGCTGAAAAGTTTCATTCATCAAGACTGGCAAAAGTTTTGGATTGGATAGTGCTGAAGTAGTATCTCCTAGTTAAGTATGTCAAAGATTAAACTAATCATGAGAATAAATTGATCATAGTGGGTATAGAAAGACTGCAACCACAGCTGGGCTTCTATTGGACTGGTGCAATGGCTGTTTTATGCTCAAGACACCAAAAACAAAGGAAAGCCATCTAAACAAGGAAAAGCCACTCATCCTTTTTTTATGCAAAGACTAAGGAGAGTGAGATAAAGAGCTACAGTTATCTGGAAAGTGCAGAGTGATAGTGAAGTGCTGGAGATTTCTTGAAGAGAAAAAAAGATTTATCATGTTGAGAACGATGATTCTGTTGGAGTGGTTTCAATAGTTGATATTACCTAAACAAGACTGATAATTCTTCCCATAGTACTTGGCCTATTGCACATCAAATAACATGGAATTGTAAATTTATGCTGTGATGCTATAATAGAGAAGAGGAGAATATCAAGGAACTGTTGGGTTGCTTGAACAGATGCCTTCAATGGTGCTTTTTAACTTCATTTGATTGATTATTGGTCTTCAAAATTATTTAAGAATGATTACCATGTAGACGGAAAGCCATTTATGTGCCCAGTTGAACTGTTTCTTTCTGGTATCACACCAGATACTTTGTGCTTTCCTTAACAGTAGGCTATATGGTGGAGACTGATCTGTGTTGGAAGCTGTCAGATACATGAAACTGATGGCTTATATAACTAGAAAGTCATTTCTACTAGTACACTGTAATAAGAATGTATATATTATGCTGTAAAATAAAAAATATACATATTGCTCAAAATTCCTTACAAGAGTTGAAATCGATATTTGACTTAGAATGAAAGTGATTTAAGAACTAGTTTGCACCTCTTTTGTAAAGAAACATTAAACATCAACAGAGTCATAATGGAGAAAAATCCAATAACTACAGAAGAATGTTGTGAGCAGACATGAAGTACATTGAGCCTTTAACTTCCAAGTTCCCCAGTTCAACTATTTGAAGAAATTCCGATTGTGAGCTATTGTGATCCAAATCAATATGTAAAATGGGTTGAGAAGGTCAGCTGAAAGATGATCAAAACTGCTATCATGGTCAGTACAACCTGAGAACCTTGGTTGATAAGCTTCCAACCATGGCAGAATGCACACTGAACTAACCTCGTGTTCTTAGTGGTGGTCCCTCCAGGTCAGGGTTTAGGCAAACTGAGACATTGCAAGGCCTCTTCCCATGCTGTATGTGTTCTGTGAATAAACAGAGAACTTCAGTCTCTTCCAATGTCCACGGAGAGTTTGCCGTCAGTATCATAGGTTCAACTCAAAAGACACCACACACGTACATAAGAGCCAAAAACATACAGATAATAAATACAAAGCAGCTAGAAAAAGAAGTTTGTAAGATGAGTCCACTTTCTTACTAGTATATTCTTCTATATATCTTTAAAAGATGGAGGCAGGTCTGAAATATCAACAATTCTGGTCAAACATAAGGACCTGCAATTATCTTGGATCTAAAACTTCTTATACCTAGGTTTTGGTAGCATGGTGTTCACACCAAACTCTAGAAGAGCTGAAATGGACAACAGATTATATTTTTTTTTAAAAATGCATATCAAATTTGATGTTTAGGGAATTACGGATCAAAAGATGGAAAATGTAAAGAGCTGTGGTAGGAGGCAATGTCAAGCACACAATAAAAAAAGAGCTAAGATGCTCACCACAATGGCAGGATATTGATACATACACAATGAATTTGCAGAAAAAGAGTTCAAGAGTAAACAGTCTGAGATGAGAAAAGGAAGGCCTGGTGCTTCTAAATCATTTCAACACAATGTCACAATTTAACTGAAGTTAGGTCAGTTAGAAAAAAAAAGGTGATGGACATAGCAAAGATGAAAGCAAGATGACAGCACCACAAAGATACAGTGAACAAAAGAACAGGTTTCTCCAGAGATAGGTAGGTTAGATAAGAAGAAAGTTACTTTTTACATTTCTATATATCGGTTTTGAATGTTTTACTCTTATCAAGCTTATCTTCACCTCACTCCTTGTGAGGTAAGGTGCTTTTATACCCATTTTCCAGATGGGGAACACAGCCTGAAGAATAATTATTTTTCCAGCCCTACCCAGTGAGTTCACGTCTGAGTAGGCATGAATGGTAGTATTCACATTCAAGGTCAGTGTTCCACCCATTGCTTCTGTTTGAGGAAATTAAAAATAGTTTCCTCTTTGGGGGAAGCAGAGTAGCTTAAGCAGTAGACCCCCCGCCTTTGGGTATCACTCCAGGGAACCTCCCTCACCCGGTTGACTGCTATTCAATAGAAAAGACAAGAAGCAATGGCAAAGAGTTGCAAAAAAAAAAAAGTTATTTACTTACAGTTCCATTGAGTGTATATTTACTGCATCTGATTAGGATCAGAGGTTTAGAAATAGCAAGGCCCTAGAGCTGCCTCGCCCTGCATGCCTTGTGCTCAAGATGGCCTGGGCATCAGACCCCTGGGGTGCACATCTTAACAGGTCGGTGGTCAGAGGACAAGAGGAAGTGGTCAGAGGAGAAGGGAAGGATAAAGGGTTAGGGCCACACCCCACAAGGATCACAGAGAGAACAGGTAGAAAGGTCAGAGTCACTGGGCCATAGCTTGACCCCTTCTGGACAGCATCCTGCCCCCTCTGGACAGCAGACAGAGTTGCACCAACTCCAACACCCCTTCTCAACTCTGGATGCACAAGTCTAGCAGATTCATATTTTCTCGTAGACTCTGGAATTTATCTCTTGCTAGTGGCTTAGTCAGGATGTCTGCTATCATTTCTTGGGTTGGACAGTAGTCCATCCTGACAAGTCCTTTCTTAATCATGTCACGCACAAAGTGATTTCTGATATCTATGTGCTTAGTGCATGCATTTTGGCTTTCTGACTGTGCCAATCTGATACAAATCTGGTTGTCTTCAAACACTTGGATTGGCTTTTGTTCATCTATGCCCAAATCACCTAACTGAAAAAGCCACATTACTTCTCTGCATGTTCCTAATGCAGATATATACTCAGCCTCTGTGGCAGAAAGAGCAACAGAGGTTTGTTTCCTGCTTGCCCATCTTATTGCTCCACCCCCATACAGAGCCAAATGTCCACTGGTTGACTTTCGGTCTGCTCTGTCTTCTCCCCAGTCTGAGTCAGTGTAGACTACTAATTGAGGCTTTTCACTGGCTGGCAACTTCAGTCTGAAGTCTTGGGTGCCTTTCAGGTATCTTGCAACCCTTTTAACTCCAAGCCAGTCCCATTTTGTGGGAGAATTAGTTTTCCTACTCAAAATCCCTACAGCAGTAGCAATGTCTGGCCTGGTTGTGTTGGACAGGTAAAATAACCGGCCTACTGCTTCTCTGTATTGTGTATAGTTTGGGAGTGGTTCACTTTCATCTTTTTGTTTAAGAAAGTTGGTCTCCATTGATGTAGTTGTTGGGTGTGCATCTTTGAGTCCTAGTGACTCCAACAAGTCCAAATCCTTGTTTTCTGGCTGAGAAGAAAACTTCCATCTTCCTCTCTGTCCACTTGCATGCCCAAGTAATAAGTGACATCTCCTAGCTCCTTAATTTCCACCTCTTTGTTCAGGTGATTTACTATGTCTCTCTAGTCTTCTTCTCTCTTATAAAAACACAAGATCTACATAAACCAAAAGATATGTCCATTTTCTGTCCTTTTGTTTTGTGTACAGACACTGGTCTGCTGCGTTGTTGTATTAACATCTGGTCCAGTTTTTCATTCCAAGCTTTGGGTGATTGCCTTAAGCCATACAGCCCCTTCTGAAGCTTGCATACTAGGTGAGCTTTCTTGCTGTCTGTGAAAACTGGTGGTTGTTTCATATAAAGCTCCTTTTTAATTTCTCCATGGAGAAATGCAGTTTTAACATCCAAATGGTGTGCACACGTTTTCCTTGAAGCAGCTATGCTCAGCGCTCCATTTGCCCTTATGCATTTGTTTTGGCCTTAAAGACCCATTTGCATTCTATTGCTTTTTTACTTGGTGGTAACTGGTTAATTTCCATGTTTTGTTTTTGTGTAGTGCATCTATCTCTTCTTGTGCCGCTCTTTTCCACTTACTTGATTCATCTGCAGACATTGCTTCCACTTCTTCCCAGGATTCTGGTTCAAGTTCTGGCAACAACCTTGCGAGGTAGGTCAGTTCAAATTGTGAAGGTGGTATGCCTTTGTTCTGCTGGGATGAATGTCTGGGTTCTGCTGGAACCTAGTCTGCTCCTGTGGCAACTTCTGGCTCCGATAATTCCTCTTCCCCATCAGTCTCCCCTTCTGCTGCTGCACTGGTCTCAGACTCTGGCGATGGTGGTCCTAGTATGCTGTTACAGTAAACTGGTACATACATGAGTTCCCCATCTGTCCATGATAGACCATCAATGAACCTTTTACCTTTGTCATCTCTCTCATTCTCAGCAAAGTATAGACCATGCCTAGTGGTCACCTTTCCGGTGTGCATGTCCATAACTTTGTAACCTTTTGTGCCTGGAGCATATCCTATGAAGAGCCCTTCTTCAGCTCTGAGGTCTAGCTTGGACCTTTTCTCCTTTGGAACATAAGTATAGACTTTGCAGCCGAACACACAAAGATGCTTCATGTCTGGTGCTCTGCCATGCCATAGCTCAAAAGGAGTTTTGCTGTCTAAAACACCTTTGGTGGGTAGTCTGTTCTGCAAATAGTTGGCTGTGACTGTTGCTTCACTCCAAAAATTTGTGGGTGGCTCTGTATCAGTTAGCATGCATCTAGCCATTTCCAAGAGGCTTCTGTTTTTGCGTTCTGCAATGTCATTTTGTTGTGGAGTGTATGGGACAGTCAATTTATGTTTGATTCCTTGGCTTTCTAAAAGTGACTTTGTGTGCTGTGAGGTGTACTCACCACCATTGTAATGCGCCAGGATCTTCACCATAGCTAGGTATTTTCTGAGCATCTCAGGAACTTCACTCTTCTTTCTTAGTAGATAAAGCACTGTAAATCTCCAAAAATCATCCACAAATGTTAGCACATATCTATAGTTCCCTAGTGAGGGACTGGGCATTGGACTAATTAAATCACTGTATATAATTTCCAAAACGTTGGCGCTGTGCTGTTCAGTCCTCTTTGGATGGACTGAACTGCCTTGGCTTTGATGCAGCATACACATCTGTCTGGATGGTTTTCACAGTGTTTTACCTTTATTCCCTTTGCAAGGTCCTTGTTTTGCAAGTCTAGGACTGCGGTTGTGTCCCTGTGTCCCAGCCTGCAGTGCCACAAGTTCAGACAATCATTGGTACAAGTTTGATTGGCATACATCAGCTGTTCTTCCTGGTGCAAATCTAGAAAATAAACTCCATCTTGCTCAAAGCCTTGAGCCATTAAAGAACCATCACTCTTTCTTGTTATGGTACAGCTGTCCTGCATGAAGTTAACTGTGTATCCACGTTTGGTTAATGTTGATACACTAAGCATGTTGCCACTTATATCAGGAGTATATATAACTTCATGTGCTGTGACTTCATTTATCAGATCATTTGCCACACAATTCAGCTTTACTTTTACTTTTCCATGAATTTCAATTTTCTTTCCATCAGCTATAGTAATCTGACTTCCTATGCTGGTGTCCAATTCTTGGACAAAAACTCTGGCTTGAACATGTGTGGGAGGAGCATCTTGATTCAACAATCCATGCTTGTTTCTCTAATTTTTGCTCCTTCATGCAACAACCATGTTTCTGTCTTTGGTTTGAGCTGTTGCTTGTAAAGCTGTGAGTGGGTTTGCCAACCCCCTTCTTCTGATTCTCTCTCTGACTCTTTCCTCTGCCTTGGGCTGAGCCTAGGTGCTCCTTTACACCTGGCTGTTTTGAACAACAATAGAAAGCTAAATGGCCTTGTTTACCACATTGGTAGCATTTCAGGGGTTCTTTGTTTAGCTTACTCTCTGCCCTGTAATTTGATCCACTCAAAGCAAGGTCTCTTTGCATATAGGGTGTGCATTCTGTCCTCAGCTCTGCCAATATGTCTTTATACACCTTTTTCTCTCTTCCACTTATCGCTGACTTAAAACTCCAAAAAACTGATTCACTGAGGCATCCAACAAGATATGCCACACGTTGATCCTCTGAAAGAACCATGCCAGTGAGTGCAAGATCATGGAAAAGCTGGATCATCTAGCTACAGTACTTATCACAGTCCTCTTTCCTTTCCAATCTGAGGCAACACAAATCATTAATCAAACTGAACTGGTCTTTCATTCCTGTTTTTGAATAGGTTTCAGTTAGGATTTTTATTATTTCTTTTGCTGTATTAGCACAAAAGGCAACAGAAGCTCAGTTAGTGATCTGAGAATGAGGCACTTAGCCTTCCCATCTGCAGGATCCCAATTTTCAATTACAGCCTCTTCATTAGTTGGGCGCTCTTTGTTTAGAGCAGGTAAGCCTCCATACATTAGTATTTCTGCCTTTATTCTACAATACTAGTTGTGGAAAGTTTTGGGGTTCAGCCTGAACATTGGTTGGATGGCTAAGGCTTCCACATCGGATCCTTCTGCCATCTTTTACTTAGCAAGCAAGTTCAGCCTTACAAAAGTGAGTGGGGAGAGATCCCAAAAATCAAAAAGCAAAAAATAAAAATTCTTTCAAGGTATCTGGACTTCTTAGTACATAGTCCCTGGGTTTCTTAGTGCATGGTCCCTGGGCCCATAACCTATTGGAGGAAATTAAAAATAGTTTCCTCTTTGGGGGGAAGCAGAGTAGCTTAAGCAGCAGACCCCCACCTTTGGGTATCACTCCAGGGAATCTCCCTCACCCGGTTGACTGCTATTCAATAAAAAAGACAAAGAAGCAATGGCTTGTTAAAGTTGCAAAAAAAAAAAAGTTATTTACTTACAGTTCCATTGAGTGTATATTTACTGCATCTGATTAGGATCAGAGGTTCAGCTATTACTTAGAGATAGCAAGGCCCTAGAGCTGCCTCGCCCTGCATGCCTTGTGCTCAAGATGGCCTGGGCATCAGACCCCTGGGGTGCACATCTTAACAGGTCGGTGGTCAGAGGACAAGAGGAAGTGCTCAGAGGAGAAGGGAAGGATGAAGGGTTAGAGCCACACCCCACAAGGATCACAGAGAGAGCAGGTAGAAAGGTCAGAGTCACTGGGCCATAGCTTGACCCCTTCTGGACAGCATCCTGCCCCCTCTGGACAGCAGACAGAGTTGCACCAACTCCAACAGTTGGTCCAAACTGGTTCTAACAATAAATTCAGCAACAGAAACTGCAAAGCCACCTGAAGAAAAAGGTTTCAATGTTATTCTGCTGATGCCCCAATCCTTTCCCCCATCACTGAACTGTGGGGGGGGGGGGGGGTGACCAGTTGGCCTGGGAGTAAGCAAATCTTTTTTATTTACCTTCCCATAAGCCACAAATGGGTCTCCTTGATCTAAGGCAACTATTTATCTTGTGCAAGTCCAAAGAGCCTCTAAACAATTAGAGCTACCCCCCCCCCAGAAATGATCCTGGGAAATACCTAGAGCATTGCAGAGGGGGGGAACCACTCCAGTCCCCCCCCCATATGCTCCCTGCCTCTTGCACACACACCTTGCAGCCTGGCACCTGGGGCCCAAGCCCCTCCCCCAGCCACCTGCTTCGTCCACCATTGCATTCTGACAACACGGGAATGTTGTTGTCCTTCCCGTTTTGTTATGCTTACCATGCCTGCACAGAGGATTGATTTGCCATGCTCCATTGAGGTCATTTAGGTGCACTAGGGCCATGAGACCTATGTACCTCCTGCAGCATGCATGGGAGCACTGCGCCTTTCCCATGTCCCCACGCGCTCATCTATTATAGTGCCCATTATGCCAGAATAACTGTAGAGTTTGTAGGGAAAAATATTGAGGGTCCAAACTGGGAAGCGAAGCAAGTGTAGAAACCTAGCACATGCCGTTGACATAATCGGCTTGCATCAGGGTGTGGCAGAAAAGTATTTGACTCTAGCATAACAAACCAGGTAACCAGCAGGAACTTGAAAAAAATACAACCCAGGAAACCTGAATTATTTGCAAATGGGAGCTGCCAAGGCTTGCATATCCCTAAAGAGGAGTTATGCAAAACAATGCAGACCTTAAATTCATGGGTGGCCAAGAGCAACAGTAAACCAAACTGCTTCTGATTTATTAAACACCTATTTCTGAGCCTTGTGTATCAACTAATCGGATGAACGAAATTTCTCCTTGCTTCCCATCTCTGAAATTCTCCTACCGCTTCCTGCTTCATTGCTGAAACCCCATAATGCATGATTTTGGAAGATAACTGCAATGAAACATCTGGTGTCTGTAATGTGCCAGAATCTATTATAGTGTAGAATCATCAGCAGAGTGCGACATACTTGACAATTTTACACAAGAGGGGAGGAGGGGAAATGACACACAGAGCCAGGCATTTAAGCACTGGTTAGCAGAGGCACACTACATTTGTTATTCATTTGCTTGAAAAACTGTATATCAGAATGTTTTGTTTTTTACAGAGGCAAGGCAATGCCAAGGATGAAGGGCTTGAAAAACGTGTACAGCTTCTTCCTAAGCTAGCAAACTATCCTGCCCCATTCTGTAGAGCAGGGGTTCCCAAAGTTTGCATCTCAATGCCTTAGGGCAGGGGTGCCCAAGCCCCAGCCCGGGAGCCACTTGTGGCCCTCGGGGGCTCCCAATCTGGCCTGCAGGAAGCCCCCAGTCTCCAATGAGCCTCTGGCCCTTCAGAGACTTGCCGGAGCCCATGCTGGCCCAATGCAACTGCTCTCAGTGTGAGGACGACTGTTTGACTTCTCACCTGAGCTGTGGGACGAGGGCTCCCTCCACTACTTGCTGTTTCACGTCTGTGAACCTTTTAAAGGCCTTGAACTACTGCAAAACCCTCATTCATTCATATAAGTTCCATCTCGAATATATTCATTTATGTAAATTTATTCAAATTTTAAATGTAAACTAATTCTTTCTTTTCCTGGCTCCAACACAATGTCAGAGAGATGATGTGGCCCTCCTGCCAAAATGTTTGGACACCCCTGCCTGAGGGCATTGTGGCACATTCTCAGGGGTGCCATGGACTGTTTCCAGTGGACCCTCCTACCTGGTCCCCCAGGCATAACTAGTTTGGATCTCATTAAATCTTGTGAGATCCAAGATGGCAATGCCCAAACCTCACAAGATTTGAGCACCACCATCTTGGATCTCATGAGATTAAAAATGGCGGTGCCTGGCTGAGCCGGGAAGAAGAGGCTGACCGAGTTAAGTTTGGGAATCACTGCTGTATTGTGTCAAGTTCTACTCAAACCTCCCCAGCTTGTAACCCTCTGCTGTTGGGGGGGGGGGGAGTTAAAGGCAATGATAAAGCTTAACCAGATGAGGAAGGAGGTGTGAAAATAATTTCCTCTCCAAGATAGTAACAATTGGAAAAATAAAATCCTTCAGACACACCTAGCTGAGTTCCAAGGACAAAGTTCTACAAGGCAAACTAGATGTGACACAGGACCTCCACAAATCTCTTGCAAGTTTTTTAAAAAAATTGAGTTGCAGAGGGGGTAATTTGCATCAGGACCACTGTACCTGGTAATGCAAATTTTGTACTTTCCCTGTGTCATTTTTCTTACAAAGATCCTTAGAAGCTGATGTTTTCTCCATGCGTACTCATAGCTTTTGCTCTTGCCTTTGATCTTCATTGGGGAAACAGCATGAGGGGAAAATATTTAAAAGCAAGAAAAAAGAAAACCTCCTCTGATCTGAATCAATCCTCCCACGCATGGTTGTGATTCCGTTTTTGTGCAACCCGAAGGAGAGCTTATTCGCCAATCTCATTCATCACGTCAAGTGCTTCATTTGACATTAAGTCAAAGAATGCACATAGAGGGCCCCACTTTAGAGAATCATGCTTCTGCCAAGCTACAACAGCGTGTTCATCATCTGTTGAAAGCTACATGCCACAAAGACATCTATGGCACTCCTATCTGAAGTAAATGATACATGTAACCAAGCCATCCACTAAAAACAAAAATGGCTGCTTTTACCAAAATTATTATCTTTTCACTACTAGTATGAAGCCACTTTCCCCTGGGGGCTGGGGATAAGAATAGGCCCTCAGTTTGGCTGTACTTGTCGTAAGAGGCGACTAAACAGCCACCGGGTCGATGGGACTCGTCAGCCTGGGAAGGCAGCTCATCTGAGAGAAGGAAAACTCTGACCCCAAACCTCCACTGCCTTGTGGCTACATCCAGTTATGGAAAAGGCTTCAGGAGTCAACCTCGAGGCAAAATCCGGAGCTGGAGTCCCTGAGGCAGTTCATGGCTGAACACAGTCACGTTCTGGCAACTCCTGCGACGCCGCTGGAACCAACCGTATTGGCCTCTGCCTTTCCATTGGACCATTTCAGCAACGTGGAGAGGGGGGATTTGCTGCAAGGGTAACAGCCTATCCTCCATACCTACTTTACCCAGGCTTCGCGCACTGGAGAGGACACTCTGTTCCAGAACCACCATTCAGAGCATGACACCATAGTCTTCCGAGACTGAAGGATGCCAACTCCTATGAAGCCACTCCAGTGGAAGATTTTACAACACCAGTACAACACAGCACCCAGCCACTGAAGACTCTATGGGATAAGAACTACAGAAGAGTAAAATATAGGTATTTACCAGTGTCCCAAGTGCTGATATTATGGGGAGCGCTAGATTGGTGTTCCAGTTGCCTCTTCATTAGCTGGTTCATGGTCAAAGCACCCAGAGAGCCCCTTTTCATCTGCCGGAACTGAGCTGTAAGTTAGAAATTAAAGAGAAACTTCAGACAATCATGCGATCGTATAATATTGTAATGTCCAGGCATCAACCGTTTCTCATATTAAAGACTAGCTACTAGCCCACAACTTTTTAATCAACATAACTGACTCTATTCATGAGGTTGGACTGCAGCTTAGCAATGAATGCTCTGCATATGCAAGTCCTTAAGATCAGTCCATGGTATATAAGAACATAAGTATTTCCAGCAAAAGAACCACAGTGGAAGGTGGAGAGATGTCACCAGTCAGGATTGACAATATTGGGCTACAAGGTCTGATGCCATATAAGGCACAGTCAACCTGTAAGAGAAGGTCTACTACCAAGCCTTTGGTCTACAAGACAGCCATCGCAATGTAGTGGCTGAAGTGTTAGGTCAAGACTGGGAAGAGTTGGTTTAGCCATGGTTCCACCTACTCAGCCATGAAGCTCAATAGGATTACTAATTTAATACTACTTTTGGAAGGACAGGGGCTTCCATGTTGATATGCCCTAAATTTCCAAATGAAGAACCAATGTTGATTGATCCACTTTTCAAAGTATTGGTGAGGAGACCATCAAATTTGTCAAAATAATTAAAAGGTGGAAGTGAAGTTCTTGAGAAGATTCTCTAGAGTGCAAAGTCGAATTTAAATATTCTTCAGAACAACTGCAGGTTTTGAAAACCCTCTGCATTTATTCCCTGCTGCAGCATGGTCCAAATTACAGTGCAGAGATATAAAATGCTCCCTAAGTTAGGAAGAGTTTGTTCCCTGAGTGAAAGAGAGAGCATTTCAGCAACGCAAGTGGGAGTACCAGTTCAATGTTTTTAATTTTATCAGTTGGTGAATGTCGCACTGAAGCAATTTTCAGATGTTTTAATACAAAGTGTTGCCCTCTGCTGCACAGAAGACATATCTCTTCTTTCAAAACTCCAGAGCACTTTTAGAATGCTAGTTTGATCCATTGACAACACAATTATCCAGCTTGACTGAGCTGCTGGAATAGATGCAAATTCCAGCTCCATTTGATGTAGGGTCCTTGTCTGTTCTTTTTAAAAGTATTGTATGGAGGCAGCCTTTCACATCAAATTGGGATGAGGAAAGAACATAATTTCCATTTTCTCCAGTACAACAGTTTAAAATGCAGGTCTTATCAGTTTATCAGACACACAATTTCCCTATGAAAGAAAGGCAATTAAAATTTCAGAACAGACAATATTGCTTGGGGTGTCGATGACTGTCAAAATACAGGAAATAGGCTGGTTTGAACTCCTTTGTTGGCTTTTGTAATGGAAATTGAAGCCTCCCTCAGGGTTATTGCTCCTTCTCACAGCACTGGTTTTGGTCTTGAGATTTATGTATCTGATTTCTCAAGGACAACTTTGATTTTAAATATTGGAGTTTTTATGGGGTTTGTTGAAAGGAATCTCTAGTATTCGAGGCCCAGTTCAAATGTGAACTGCACATATGTTTCTGATTAAATATGTTCTTTTTTTTTTCCTCCATCAATGACTTTTAAAATTAGTCAATAACTTTGTTTCCAATGAGACATTGTTTTTGGTGGCTATGAAAACTTCAATCGTTTCAGCTTCTCTGTTTTTAGACTTCCAGTTCTAGCTGACCCGAACTAGGGTCAAGTGCTATACCTAAACGTGGCCATAGTGCCAGGTGAATGTATATAAACCCCAAAACTTAGAGTCAAATGGCAAGATACAAGAAGTATGTGTTTTTGGTGCTTCCACACTTAGCTTTTTGGTGAATAACTTACTATGAAGCACAAATGCAGTAGCCAAGTTCCCCTTCTCCAAGTTAGAGGAAACTTACCAGATATGGAAGAGTGACTACTTGTCTCTGGTACACCTGCTTCAAGGGTTGGAGCAGAAGATGATTCTCTTGGCATTTCCAGAGTTGAAAGTACTTTTGTTGAAGCATCTGCAAAGAGAAACCATGTTTTAACTCAAGCTCTCTATTTCAGAAATCAGAAAACAACTGTTAATCAATGAGCCTTTCTCTTTCTCTAATATTTTCAACCTTTCTCCCCAATATGCCACTTAGCCATCTGGTGCCACAATTGACAGTACTGAAAAAAATGAAGCACTTTGCAAGATCACATGAGAAGAAAAGCATTTTTGAGATCACTTTGAAATTAGATTTGTGGATGCACCTGCTGGAAAATCTTCAGGAGTGCCCCTCCAACTCCCTTCCATAAAAGTGAATGATTGCCATCTACTCCCAGGAAAACAAAACAAAAATACCACCCGTAGAGAAGCCACAGTGTTGTGTGCAAAACCTGCCTGCACCCATTTACTTGATCCCTTTCTTAGCCCATAAGGGTTGCAAGGGATGCATAATGCACCTGCTCAGGAATCCCTGATAATATATAAAACCTCCCTCCACAGATATCATCTGTTACAATGTTGATACAGTGGACCCTCACTTTATAATGGTAATCTGTTGCAGGAACACTATTGTATTGCAAAAATATTATAATATGAATTCAACAGTGCATTGTTTTGGGGTAATTTGCTCCAATTTGCTCCAAGGCTTCAATGCCTGCCACAGAACAAAGCTATGTCCCTTTCTAAAAAGTGATTTAAAAGATGCCTTCTGTGCTCCTTAGAGAGCCACTGTTATGTTAAAAACAGTCCTACAAACTGAGAGCTCGAAGACTTTCACTTCAGCTAAACCCTTCCCTTAATACACACAGAGCCAAGATGCTGCTAAGGAATCTACCGTGCTCCTTAAGGGCCATTATTATGTTTTAAAAATGTTCGTACTGGAGCCAAAATGCTACTTCACCTTTCTCTCTCCCTCGAACACACAGAGCCATGATGCTGAACTTGCATGCTAAACATGCAGGAGCTGCTTAAAAGGTTTCCATTTCCCTCCCTTTTGATCCTTCCCTCAACACACACAAGAGCTGAAATGCTCCTATATTTGCATTTCTCTTTGAGTCCTCTCCTCAAACCACACAGAACCATGATGTCAGACACGCTGGTATTGGCTGACACGCTACAAAATGCTTGTGGTCGCTGGCTGGCTTATCTATCACCCATGAAGTTCTGCTGAAGGCATTCATAAGCTCATCATACAGCGAATCACCTATTGTACAGTGAGGCTTGTTTTGCCATGGAGAGTCCATCGTAAAGTGATTTGATCACGTTGTGAGCCCATCGTAACATGGGAACCTACTCTATATATGTCAGTTCCCAACCTTCCATCGTACTCTATATACATATTCTCACATTTCAGTGCAACCAATGGGTGCATGCAGATACAGAGGTGGGGCTATTCAGTGAGGGGCAGCCTTGATTCTCAATGGTTAGTCAAAGAGGACATGGGGCAAGCTAGGCTTTGCCCACCAAGGGTGTCCCCTTCCTCTCACACACACACAAACACTTGCAAAGTGTATATTAAGGCAACTTCTTCAGCACACACTCTACCTAGCAGGCACCTTTCAACCAAGGAAATGGGTTTTCTGCACTGAGGGTTTAATGCGTTTTGCTTTGGAGTCAACAAACTGCTTAGTTCTCAAGGGCGTGATTCTGCTTTTCTCTCTCTACCTGCTGCTGACACAGAACTAAGTTTTCAGGGCAGTTCAGGGAGGAGAGAGTTTTATGATGCAACAACAGGCAGCAGAAGTCAAAGTATTAAAAGCTGGCCGGTACTCTGCAAAACAGAACCCTCTTCTGGTGCCAGAAGGGGAACCCCAAAGATCCTACAGATTAGGCCAGTGTTGAGACAGTTGATTGGATGAGTGAGAGTTGGCTGGAAGAGAGTTGATCATGGAAGGTTGAGAATGAGACAAAGCATAGCCTGTATAATGGAACAACCCCATGCACTAGATGGGGGGGGGGGGATAAGATGCTAAGGAGATATGCTGAGATGTGGGCCAAGATTATGGTGGGTCTAAACCCTAGAAAGGCAAATGAGAATCCTGAATGTGATTTCTAAAACTCTTGTACTGGCACTGTAGGTAACCCAACTTGCCATCTGAGAGGGTATTACAGTGGGAACTCTATTACTAAGAACATAAGAACAGCCCCACTGGATCAGGTCATAGTCCATCTAGTCCAGCTTCCTGTATCTCACAGCAGCCCACCAAATGCCCCAGGGAGCACACCAGATAACAAGTGATCTGCACCCTGGTGCCCTCCCTTGCATCTGACATAGGCCATTTCTAAAATCAGGAGGTTGCACATACACATCATGGCTTGTAACCCGTAATGAATTTTTCCTCCAGAAATTTCCTCCAATCCCCTTTTAAAGGCATCTAGGTCAGATGTCATCACCACATCATGTGGCAAGGAGTTCCATAGATTAACTACATGCTGAGTGAAAAAATATTTTCTTTTGTGTGTCCTAACTCTCCCAAAACTCAATTTTAGTGGATGCCCCCTGGTTCTAGTGTTGTGTGAGAGGGAAAAGAGCATTTCTCTGTCCACTCTCTATTACTCATCACAGTAATAGGCACTAAAGAAGACAGTTCAACTTCTGACATAGATATTTCTGTAACAGTACAGGTAAAATATGTCTGTAGCAAGGGAAAACTAGAGCAGGCTACAGAGTCATGATGGGAGTTTTCCAGAGCAAGAGGACAGGTCTCTGTTATTACTCATAAGAACATAAGAACAGCCCCACTGGATCAGGCCATAGGCCCATCTAGTCCAGCTTCCTGTATCTCACAGCGGCCCACCAAATGCCCCAGGGAGCACACCAGATAACAAGAGACCTCATCCTGGTGCCCTCCCTGGCATCTGGCATTCTGACATAACCAATTTCTAAAATCAGGAGGTACATCATGGCTTGTACCCCGTAATGGATTTTTCCTCCAGAAACTTGTCCAATCCCCTTTTAATGGCGTCCAGGCTAGACGCCATCACCACATCCTGTGGCAAGGAGTTCCACAGACCAACCACACACTGAGTAAAGAAACCACTCGGTTATGATCAGGTCTTGGTTATGACAAGAAATGACATTTATATTCCATTTATTAAACATAGTGATGGGCAAACTTCTCTCAGATTACCTCAAAAGTCAATTTTGGGGAGGATCTGGTTTCAGCCATTCAGGTTTCCTGTTGAGTTGCCAGGTGGGCTGGTACTGTAGTACCCCACCGCCCACTTCCAAAGGTAGGCCAGAGGGCATCCACATAGAGATCCTGATGGGATTACTGGCAATTGCAACAGGCAAGGGATGTAATTCCCAGGTCCCATCTTAGAGGTGAAGGAACATGAGTGTGAAGAACAAGTTAAAATCACTGGCTTAAGTCTTGTAGATGACAGCCATTTTGCAGCAGCGGTGGGAACAGAGCTAGTTAGAAGGCCTAAAAGGCCTTATCTTGAACCTTATCTTGGAGGTGAGCCAGGTGAGAGGTATGATAACAGACTGGCCATCAAGCTCTTGTTAATTGGGAATGCTTTGTAGCTGTGAATCTTCAGTTGGGAGGAGTGAGTTGCTCTTTGCCATTCCATCATGGACATCCGTTTGTGTCAGCCATGGTACAACAGGTAGAAGAACTACCCTTTGCTTATGCTCAGGAGGTGATCGTTAGGGATAAGTAAGCTTAGGAGTTTAGCTTTATTGTGTTAGCATTACACGTGTTTTGTATTTATTCTCTTAAATTCCTAAATGCTTCTCACAGTAATAGGTAACCTTAATTCTATTCTTTAATAAACCTATTATTACAGATCTGTGTCTGTGTGAGTACAACAAAACTGATTCATTTAAGTTCAGCCTAGGCCATCTACTGTTGTGAAGCAAACCAGTGCCTTGAGGCCTGAGTCCCTGGAGTTTGGGGGAAGCTCAGAGCTTGCAATTGCCTGTTTCAATTGCCAGTAACCCCATCAGGATGTCTATGTGGATTGCAAGGGCTGGGGAGTTAGCCCAAAGGATTTCAACTTTCCTTTGGCTGGAGGACTGGCTGTTAGAAGGGGTGATGACACCTACTGGAGGGAAGTTTGCCTTAGGGACTCATTTGCTTGGTGTGTTTGGCCAGTCAGGTGAACATGTGCAAGAACTTGTACTCAAACATTTGGCTGTTTTACCAAGCAACTGTACCCTGCTCTCTCCTGGAGCCTGAAGACCCTTGAGATAGTAGGATACAAAAGAATAAACTGGGAACATGCATTTCTGACTCACTGTGTGTGTTTTACCAATGAACCAAGAGTGTGAAAGATCAGAGAGACCCTGGACCATAACAGAGGATGAAAAAAGAAAGCCCACTATTTCCATTTAATCATATTTACCTGCCCTTGTTCCTACCTTCTTTAGGTTAAATAAATTGTTAAATAAACAAACTATAGTAGCTCAAGCCCAGTGCCCCTGGCTCTTATGGGAGAGAGAGATGGTTTACATCATCCCTTTGGACAAGGAGTTACCCCACGTGGTGGAAGAGGAAGACACCACTATAATAACAGAAGCAAAACCCAATTTGAGCCAGACCTAAGTTCAAAGGGACATGGGTCTGGCCCAAAATGGGATAAAGTTTTTTGAACCAGCAACATTCATATTTCAAACCCCTCCAACTGCAAGTTTGCCCCAATCACCATTTAAACTTGGGAGAACAATTTAAGACAACAAGTAGGAAAACAATGTAAGAAATTCTGCTAAAACCACCACACAGATGCACAGAAAACACACCACACAGACCATCACTTTCATGGTGCAATCCTAGCCATCTATCCAGCACAGAGGTAAGGGTAATGCAGCTCTGAGGTAAGGGAACAAACATTCCCTTACCTTGAAGAGGGCTCCATGACTGCCTCTCAACTGCAGAATGCAACACATGCCCCATTGGCACAGCTATGTCAGTGCTGGGAAGTTGGTTAAGATTTTGGCCTCAGAAGCTCACCTGTTTCCTTCTGCTCTCCCAACTTGTCTAAGATGTTGAAGGAAATATCAAGGTATTCCCTCTGGATGGCACTCACAGCAATCTTTCTCTGCTTTCTCTGCCTAGGGACAATTTGGATCTTAAATTCTGACTCTTCAGCTTCTTCTTCCAGTTTTTGCTCCAAACTTTGTTCCGTGTCAGATTCTGCGCTTGCGTCAGGCTTCTCACTTTCAGACAGGTTCTCAGAGTCTTCAGGGACCTTAATGAGAACGGTTTTCCCACTTGAACTGGGAAGGGGCCCAACAGGCTTAATTTCCTCTATGCATAACTCAGAGTTATCATCAATGGACATCTCCAGAAGAGCAAATGATTTCTGTAGCAGATCTCGCTTTTGCTTGAGTGTCAGTGGGCTGCCACAGGAGACTTCTTGAACTTCTTTTGGCTTCGCCAACTCATCAGTATCTTTTTTACCTTTGGGAGCCACCAAAACAGTGTCCTCTTGTGCAAATGATACAATATGGCTTGCTTCAGAAGGGGTTAAGTCTTTGGAGCAATCTTCAATGCTGAACTGCACAAGAGGAGTTATGCTGAGGCTGATCATAGAAACACTGGTGGGACTTGAAGGAGATGAGGGAGCCATCTTGCCAGAGACACTATCATTCAGCTGGCTCGTGATGTAGGTTTCCTCTTCATCGCTTTCCACTATCCTGAGAGGAGGGAGAGGCTCAAAAACCAATGAGTCGCTATCTGAATTGGAAACAACTGACTGCTTTTCAGGCCCTGATGTTGAATCTGAGGACAGGTCAATAAGATCTAAGTCTTCCTTTGGAGGGGAACATTTAACTGGGGAATCCACTTTTAGTTCAAACGGCTCCATGCAATTTAACCTGACTTCGGGGATAACAGGTTTCCTTCTTGTTGGGATTTTTTCTGGGATGGCAGATGGATTCTCCTTTCCCCCTGTGTCTGCATCTTCAGTCCTGGTAGAAGAATTTTGTCTAGGGCGTCCATAATCATTCTGCCTTGGTGTCGCGTAAGCAGAAGTGGCGGGAGGCTTCTCTAAGTCGCAGCGGTCTATGCACGACTTCCGACGGTGCTCATCTAATGTAAACAACAGGGAGTCTGCATTTCCTATGTCAAGAGACTTTTGTTTTAGAGAGCGCAGTTTCTTTTTCCGAATGCTTTCTTCTCTCACACAGTGCAGGATGCTGTCTTGCAATATGCCCGTTTCTCTATATTCAGCCAGTTCTATTTCACCTGGTTGAAGCAAAAAAAAAGCTAGTACCATTTCAATCTGTACATAATTTCTTGCATAATAATAGTTTTTGCATTGTCACCAAAAAAAACTACTTGCATTTTAGACATAAATAATACTGCTTTTAATTTCATCGTTACATTGAAAGAATATGGTAGCACTGCGTGACACAAAAATGTCTCAAATGGCCCGACAAAAAACATCTTTGGGTCAATTTCATGATACTGTATATGAAGTGATGAAACTAAGAACAACAAGGCAACTAAGTTCGTGGCTTACAGCCCAATTCTGAGCTGCCAGGGGCTGCAGCGGTGCCGAAAATGGCTGCAGCCACATCCTGCACACTCCAGGCAGCCGCCACCGGCTCCTCAGGAGAAGGGGAGTTTTGTCCCCTTCCCCGGGTAAAGAGGGTAGCCCCGCAATGGGGCTACTCGATTCACTGCCAACCCAAAGCTCGGCGGTGAATCAAGAACCTTTGTGTCGAACAGTGAGCCCAACATGGAGGCTCTGGACCTGGTGAAGCAAAACAAAGCTCTACTGGTCCCGCCTGCTCCCTCCCCACTCCCTCCCCAGGCATGTCTCCTCCCCACCCTTTCCCCGCCTCCCCCCTCCCCGGAATGCCTCCTCCGCGCCCTCTCCCCACCCTCCGCCAGCCTCCCCCTCCTCTCCCCACACCTCCACTTACCTCTCCGCTGCTCAGCAGTCCGCACAACTGATAAGCAGCAGAGCTCCAGCGGCCACCCAGTGGTAGCCCAGTGCCAGTCAGCGCTGGGCTACCACTGGAGTTCGCCCGGCAGTAGGGCCCACAAACATGCCTTATGGTACGTTTGCAACAGTAAGCGAGCGCGCACTGTTCAGGATTGGGCCCTCAGTGAGTCTGGTTCATCAAGTTTATATTTACTGGATTTCTTTATTACATTTATAGCCTGTGTGTGGTGATCTTTGGTTTGCTCCAGGCCTTGTTGTGTCATGTTCTTACTGTTGAAAACACACTTGTCAGTGAGAACACAATGAGTCAAGACCGGGAATGAACCAAAGACCACCATGCAGAAACTCTGGTGGTAGGCTCTTTGTGTTATTACATCCTCACCAAAACATCCAGGTTGCCAAGTTCCATGCTGAAGGTGGGTCATGGGGCAGAAATGTCTGAGAACCACTGCTCTTGTCCCACATAGATTCAGCAAGACGGCTGCATCATATGCCTTCAGACCATGCCCTGGGACCTGTTTACTTAATTACTGTCACAAGGCCAGCCTAAAAGTCAGCCCCACTGAGGCCATTTTCTCAAAATGAGAAATTATCCAAAAATTCAAATGTACACAACCACATCCAAACAACACTGGAATATGCTGCAGCCCTCATTGTGCCAGGTGTGTAGTTCCTTGGATCAAAGTAACAATGTCCTGCAGGTATGATGCAGTACTTGACATACAAATCTGGTTCATTAAATGTTTTCATTGTAACCAAAGGGGGGGATTATCTAGCATAAAAACATCTGAGCACATTTAAGAATTCTCCGATTTTAAAATGTCTTACTTCTCTGAGCATTCATCTCAACTGGCTGGTATTTCACTATTTTGCTGCCCCCAATTCTTTTCAGCCTTGCAAAAAAGGTCTGAGATTCTTTATTGCCTGTTCCAGTGGGTGTATCGTGAATATCAGATTCATCAAAGACACTGTCTTCCTCTGCTTAAAAGAGAAAATTTCAGTGTTATTACTCAGCAAATGCAATACACAGATTGATCCACAATTCTAAGCCCAAAAGTATTCATCTTCAATTTTTTCATAAATGTCAAATATTCACACAAGGTTGGCAAAACCTGTATCTGAGGAGTAATACACAAAAATATGTCTCCCAGATCAGTATGCTGAAGTATAAGAAATAATGTCTTTTTCATATGGCCCAATCCTATCCTACTCCCCACTTGGTGATGCAATAGTGCTAGCATGGCTTTCGTTACATCCCGCAGGGGTGTTTTGGCTGCTGGAGGTCTCCTCAGGGTAGGGGACACTTGATATCTGAAAACCCAGTTCTAAAAATCATCTAAAAATGATTTGTCTAGGATGCAGGAATTCAGCTGGTGACTGTCCATCTTTTATTCTACTTTTCTTCAAGGCCATCACAAAAGCAGCAAAGCAGAAAAGGTATCAATGCAGGCAAAAGACAGATGAGACAAGAAAAAAAGCTGAACCTATTTTTACTCATTTTCTTCTTCATCCTCCTAGGACAGCCTCTCAGGCAAGTCTTCTGTAGATTTGATTAAAAGTGACACCAGACCAGCTTGAGGTATTCTGTAAAAGGCAAGTCTCCAAAACTCTTCAGAAAATATTGTGAACTAATGATGAATTAAATTCACTTCAGTTTGTAGGGTGAAGAGTGAAACAATGGTCAAATTCAACTTTATACAATAAAATACTAAGACTTATTTGTTATTTATCTTGCTTTAAACTCATGCTTATTAAGCACTCAAAAACCATATGGACCTATTGTCCCCATTCTCATCACTGAAATTTTCATGGATACTGGACAAGATGGGTCTTTGACCAGATCCATCAGGGCTTTTCTTATTTTCTTATGTTCTTAATACATAAAATGGCTGTATAAGACAATTTTCTTTTTTAACACAAAGCCCAATGGCATTTATTTGTTTCTTTAGCCCTTTCAGACATTCTAATGAACATCTCAGGTGGTTTATTAAAAATATAGAGCAAACCTCCCAATAAAAATACAATACGGGTAATGACTCGGAGCATCAAAAATAGTTCAGCTTCTCATTGGCAGTAAACATTTATACATTTAAGGCACAATCCTAACCAGGTCTACTCAGAAGTAAGTCCTATTTTGTCCAATGGGGCTTACTCTCAGGAAAATGTGGTTAGGATTGCAGCCTTAATGAACAACTGAAAACATTTTTGTTTTATGTCTCTTGACTTAAGGTAGTAAAATCATAGTGTGCTTGGATTAAAAGGAACATTAAAGATTATTTAGTGCCTGCTCCTTGGTGGTCCACTGTGAGATACAGGAAGCGGAACTAGATGGGCCTATGGCCTGATCCAGTGGGGCTGTTCTTATGCTCTTATGTTCCCTAGGCAGGCAACTAATACAACTTCCCTAACAGGTGGCCACCCCCACATAATGTCTTATTTAGAGGTCACTTCCACATAAAATAAAATAAACCTTCTGTTTCATCCAGTTCTCATGGCCCCATTTCCTGTTTTGGAAAACTATTCTGTTCCACTATCCCACAAGTTAACTGGAAAAAAAATTGGAAGAAAGTGACCTCTGAATATAAATGAATAATGAAAAAGTCAAATGCTAATGTGAAAAGGGAGCCAATACTTTAATAGCTCAATCCTATGCATAAATAAGCTCTATTGCGTTCAATGGGGCCTACTCCTGAGAAAGTATGGAAATGAAGCCTAATATACCACAGGGAGTTCCACCATGGCCTTCATCCAAGAAGTTGTAGTATGCAATGCCATGACTATAGTCATGACCTTGTTAATCATCCATTCGTTCTAAGAAATCACAGGACATAAAACATTCTGGCTGTTTGAAAATAGTGTTCTCTGAGCAACTGCAGAAGAGGGCAAATCCTTTCCAAGAAAACCATACCCTCCAACATTTGACAGATATGAATGTGATACAGGAGGCATGTGGAATGTCTTCTGAAATTTATTGGGTTTTTTTCCTTAACGCAGCCACAGAGATCTCAAAAATGATGGAGGAAGCAGCATTTAAAACTTGCCCTGCAGGCTGTTTTCTCACCTGAAAGGGAGACGTTTCTGGATCTTGCAGATGCATTACTGTAAAAAACAAAAATGACTGCAAAACACTTGAGGTCTCCAAAACGAGTCTTTCCTCTGGACTTAACTACACTGGTTTCACACTGAAGAAAGAATAGCTCTTTAGCAGCACGGATAAGCAGTTTCTGCTCCATACAAAAATTTTTCAGAATGACAAAAAAACTTTGTTCTATGCCAAGAAGCCACTCCAACTTCTTTATTCTCAGTGGCCATCCTAGACTCCATTCTCTCAGGTGGGAAGAGAGGGCAGCAGAAGGGTAAGTTATAACATGGCTCCATCACAAATGGTCAGGCCAAAGTATTCCACGCAAAATCAAAAGAGGATTATTATTATTATTATTATTATTATTATTATTATTATTATTATTATTATTATTATTATTCCCCACCTATAATAATAATAATAATAATAATAATAATAATAATAATAATAATAATAATAATAATAATAAAAAAACTTTATTTTTATCCCGCCCTTCTCCCTAACGGGACCCAGGGCGGCTAACAACATATTAAAAAAAACAGATTTTAAAAACATTAATACATAGCAGATAAAAACATTTAAAAACACATTACAGAGGCCATAAAAACAGTAGTCAGATTAAAAGACAGAATAAAAGAGCAAGTCACCAAGGAATCAAGCTTGTAAAAAACTAAAAGATGTATAAAAATGTTGTAATAAAAATTACAACATTACAGTGCGGAATCTCTCTACCTTTGAAAACTTCTGAAAACAAAGTTCATTCTCCTTGCAAACGAAGCTATGGGCAAAATCTTTCATCACGCTCCGATTAAAATTTGATAGAGATGTTGGGGGTCAGGAGAGAATTGCTCAGTGAATTAACCCAGGAGATACCAGGTGGTCACTCCAAATCAGATCAAACATTCCAGAATGCATTCTTTCCTAATCAATGCCATCCACAGTGTCTCAACAAGTTTGTGTTCACATCTAGTACCTTTTTCTTTTTCACTGTATCTGCTTATGTTGCTGTTGTCGCTGTATAACGGGCCAGCCGAGGCATGAGGCTTGCAGCTGTGATACTGTGCATTTAGTGTATTGACTGTAATATGAATGAGATGCAACATGACTTTGCTGGTATCACAGTCTCTATAAGGATACTGTCAAAAGAAAAAGGAAAGAGAGTTCATATTTTAAAAATCCAGAACAGACCTGAACCATTTCATTCTATTTTTTGTACTTTATGGCTGTATTCCCTTAAGACTTATATTCACAAGTAGACCTACATTCCTTATTCCTGCTCCCTTATTCATTTTTGTGCCTGATGTTAACAGTAATAAATGAAGATGTTCCCAGGAGTTTATCAACTAAAAGCAGTTCTAAATACTGTTAATTAAAAACTTAAGGCACAATTTATCCTTCTGCAGGTATGCACCATACCTGCATGGTATGGTATGGTATGGAAGAGATCCAACAGTGCATGGTATGGTATAGGTATGGAAGAGATCCAACAGTGCAGCGCTCTTTCCTCCCTCCTCAGCTACACATGACGAAAATGTACAAGTCATTACTTCAGTGGAAGGTACATTTATGCCGTAAATCCCAGCTTTCCCTCTCCACCCTGGGGCCCAGCACAGGAATTTCTGAGGCTTTAGCATGCACCAGCCAGTTGTAGAGGACAAAAAATGAAGGGTTCTAGGAGAAATGGAAGGTTCTATGAGTCTCTCTCATGGAACAATACTTGTAAAAAATCCCAATGAAAAATGGGGTTTATGACAGCCTGCCTTTGTAAACCGCCTTGAATCTATGTGAAAGGCGGCATGAGAATGGTGGTATATAAATACAGTAATAAATAAATACAGGTATGCGTCACTTAACTTTCTCCTATCCCTGTTGTTATGCGATCAGGTCATTAAGCAAACATTCAGCCAAATCTAGTGCCTTTGTTGTGTAAACAGACACTCCCTGCCAGACTCTCGCTGACTGCACAGGCTACTGGAGACTGATTGCCTCTTTGGGTGCAATCCTAACCAAATTTTCAGCACTGACCTAGCCGCAATACAGCTGCAATACAATAAAGTAACAAACATGCCCTTACCTTGAAGAGGCCCCCTTGACTGCCTCCCCACTGCAGCTTGCAGTGCATGCCACATTGAGACAGCTATCAACACTAGAAAGTTGGTTAGGATTGCGCCCTTTAGTGTGTGAACAGACACTCTGCTGTAGGCTACGAGAAACCTGACTGCCTCATTAAGAGCCTCTTTGTTGTGCTTTGACCACCATTGTATATGGGGCAGGATGTATGGTCTAGGGGGTAGAGCCTCCATCAGCCTGAAGATCATCTGAAGGTTGCCAGTTTGAGGCAGCTCCTTGAATGGCGAGACCTTGAATCAGCTGACAAGCTGAGCTGAGTTATTCCATCTGCTCTTTGGTGTGAGCGAAGAAGTGTCTTGATTGCCCTTCAAGTGAGACATGAAGGAGCTGCTTGTCAGCCAGCGTGGGAGGCAACTGGAGACCAGAAGTGATACCAGTCTATGAAAGATCCATCTGAAATGTTGTGCGGTTCTTGAAAGATAGAACCTTTCTGTTGCTGTAAAAATCCCTTCGGGGGTTTAGAGATAGCCTGCCTATGTGAACTGCCTTGAATAAAGTCAGAGGAGTAATCTGATGACTAGAAAGGTGGTATATAAATACCATTATTATTATTATTATTATTATTATTATTATTATTATTATTATTCGCTGTCTCCGACGCATTCTCGGCATCACCTGGCAGGACAAAGTTCCAAACAACACAGTCCTGGAATGAGCTGGAATCCCTAGCATGTATGCACTTGCTGAAACAAGTAGCATGTAGCATGCAGCTGAAACAGAGACTCCTGCGTTGGCTCAGTCATGTCGTGAGAATGGATGATGGCCGGATCCCAAAGGATCTCCTCTATGGAGAACTCGTGCAAGGAAAGCGCCCTACAGGTAGACCACAGCTGCGATACAAGGACATCTGCAAGAGGGATCTGTAGGCCTTAGGAGTGGACCTCAACAGGTGGGAAACCCTGGCCTCTGAGCGGCCCGCTTGGAGGCAGGCTGTGCAGCATGGCCTTTCCCAGTTTGAAGAGACACTTGGCCAACAGTCTGAGGCTAAGAGGCAAAGAAGGAAGGCCCATAGCCAGGGAGACAGATCAGGGACAGACTGCACTTGCTCCCAGTGTGGAAGGGATTGTCACTCCCGAATTGGCCTTTTCAGCCACACTAGACGCTGTTCCAGAACCACCTTTCAGAGCGCGATACCATAGTCTTTTGAGACTGAAGGTTGCCAACATGGATATTATTATTATTGTATATGTGGTCCGTTGTTAAGTGACACATGCCTGTAGTTCTACTGAATCCTAGGCTTGCCCATGGGTGGAATGCATTAGGAGCTGAGGAAAGATGATGTGCTAGAGCGGAGGTGGGCAAACTTTCAACTTTAGGGTTCCTGGACCTTTAACAATTGTACAGAAGAGGGAATTTCAGCAGCTGCAGTTTGTCATCTCACAGGTGACAGGCTGCTGAAATTCTCTCTCCTACACAATTGTTAAAGGTCCAGGATCCCTAAAATTGAAAGTTTACCCACTCCTGTGCTAGAGTTACAGGCATGAATTGGTTCAAACTGCTACATTATCAGTGGGGTAGACTGTTACGGGGATTTGTGTCATTAGTTCAGGGCAGGGCTGTATTATTCATAAAGCTGACTAGGCTGAAGCCTAGGGTTCCCTGTAGGGGCCCATCATTTTTTTTTAATTGCTGAGGCACTGTTACCTGCACTCTAGGGTTCCAGTGGTTAAAGGCACTTTGCACCGTAGTAATATGTGTATATATTTTTTTAAAAATTATGAACAGAATTCATCAGGAGACCCTCAAAATGGATATAGGGCTATGTATTGTGGTCTAGAACCTACTGTAGCAGGGTAAAGCTGTTAGCTGTAGTGGGGAGAAAGACTGAAGTGCCAGAAGGGGCCTGAAACACCTGAAAGCCTAGGGGCCCGACAATGGGTTAATATAGCCATGGTTGAGGGCATTTTAAATGTGTTAAGCTACTGGAATAGAGAACATGTTCCTTTTAATAATAACTGGTATCTTGTGTATGTTAAGTGATAATCTATCACTGAAAAGTACCTATATTGAGGTTCTGATGATAGAGGGAGCTCATGAATAGGCCAAAATCCTTCAACGATTTGACAACCCAAGGAAAAATTGCTCTGGACTGCAATCATGTGACATCAACTGTACTCTGGATTACTCTGCGGTGGTTGTTTTCCACCGTACTCTCTTGAATTAATGCCAGTTGCTGTGGGAAAGGCTCACATGAGCAAGGCCTTATACTTACCTTATAAAGGATGACAAGCAAGGCTTTCAGCCACATCTGTCGAATATGAGGCTTCAAGGACCAGAGAGAGCAGCGGGGAGGCTGCTGGAAGTAGTGCCTGAGCTGAGGGCATGTGCAGTACTTCAGCACTTGGACCACTAAAGGAAGGAGGTGTTTCCCCAGGTTAATATTATAGTCCATCACCTGAAATGAACATTACACTGGGATTTAGAACACTTGCAAAAAAAAAAATTGGGTCTTTTAGCATTTATATTTCATGAGATATAACACATCGATTTGCTAATGACAGGACATCTTGGAAATCACAAAGGAACAGAGCAAAAGAGGCAAACCCAGAGGATGCAGAACACAAAGGAAACATGTAACATTTTTGATGAAGTGTTTTTAACTTGTTTTAATTGTGTTTATTTTTTTGTATTCTTTTATTTATTGTTGTAAGCTGCCTTGGGTCCCTTCTGGGAGAAAGGCGGGATACAAATGTAGTAAGTAAGTAAGTGAATGAATGAATGAATGAATGGATGGATGGATGGATGGATGGATGGAAATGCTCCAACCTAAGGGACCCATTGCTCCAATCTCAAGAACAATGTGCACATCACAGCTTAAATGTATAAGCCCAGTCCACTTTAAATAAGATATCCTAAATGCTGGTACCAGAAAGTTTAGAAAATCACATGGTCTTCTACCCCATCTCAGCATCTGCGCACAAATGTAATCAAATCCATGCGAAACCTGTTTTCTTAGCTCTCTCCACTCCATCAAATGTTTGCATTCTTCCATAGTACACACCAGGGGTGGGCAAACCGCAGCCCAGGGGCCATTTGCAGCCCTCAGGGTCCTCCAATTCACCATGCAGGGAGCCCCCAGTCTCCAATGAGCCTCTGGCCCATTGGAGACTGTTGGAGCCCACACTGGCCCATGACTGCCAGTCACAACCGTCAGACACGAGCTGCAGGCCAAGTTAGAGCAAGGCCTTTTATAGTCTCCATGTGTTTTCTGCTTTTCCCTGGGCATTATTTTAACCTTTCCCCTCCCCCACTGCCTCTGAACAACTTAAACTTATGCCTCCATGTGCTTCTGACTTGGTCTGGCTTGGTCTGTATTTTTTCATTGTGCAAGAGATGTGAGGCAAACAGTTCGTAGTTCTCATGTTGTTCTACATGCCTGTATTATAGTTCTCTTGTGAATTATAAATAAGTTCAGTAAAAATCATTCATTCGTATAATTTTCATCTCTCATGTATTCATTTATGTAAATTTATTCAAATTTGAAATGTGAATTAATTCTTTTTTCCTGCCCCCGAAACAGTGTCAGGGAGATGATGTGGCCCTCCTGCCAAAACATTTGCCCACCACTGGTACACACAAATATATGCTCCTGCATGATAGTCCAGCTATTAGTATTCTTAAACTAGAATACCATACTATTGGTATGTTGCTTGGAACAAAGCTTCTGCTCCCTAATTTTTAAAGAAGTACCACCACCTTAATCAGAGAAGAAAATTTAAAAGGAAACCAGTGCCTGGGACAAGATGGGAGACTCTTTTAGGAAACAAGCTGACAGATTAAGCTGCTCCCCGATGGATTTACACAGCCTAATGGTTAATCCGTTTTGGTAGAGTCTAACACAGTACAGTGTGTCAAACGCTATCTAAGCAAATCACGGTTTCAGTCTCTTTCAAGCAGAGCTGTCCAATACCACCCTCTGGTGGGCTAGCATCCCAAGGATATTCAACATACACAGTATTCCAGTTTTTGCTGCTAGGAAATGTCCTTGCAAATGCAGTAGGAAAATTGACATGCAAAAGGGACTTCTTTCAGAAACTAGAGTTTCCTGAAGAAATGCCAATTGAACACTAAGAGACTGATCCAGTCTCTGGCCCCTCTCCCGCATGTTCTGCTTTGCATGTAGGCACCCTCTCTGCCACTCTCTGACCTCCCCTCTTGGCAGCTCTCTGGCACCCAGAGAGCAGTGCTTTTAGGAAATTGTCATCCACCTTATGACAGGCACAATCAAGTGACTCCCACCCCCCAGCATTTCACCTTAAATTTAAAGTTAAAATGTTATTAATAAAATATTAAGAATTAAACTAAAAATAAATGTAACAACATCAACCATGAAAAGTTGAAAGCGTGTGGGTTGTAGCCGAAGAAAGTTGCCACAACTAAGCATCACTGAAGTCCATGAAACAGGTTAGTTGTAACTAAATTGCGCCATTAATTTTGGTGGAAATGAGCCAGGGCTAACTTTCTGTAGATATTGCAGCAATCCTGGCTAACTCTGCCAAAGGAAAGTAAATATTTCTTTTCTACTCTGCTCTTCGGCCAACAGCTTTTGGTGGCCCACATATGCAACTACTGTATATTGCTTGATGACTGCAAGGACACGTGATGACTTGTGTATGTGAACTGCCCATTAAAATACAAGTCAGACAGTCACTTCCTCTTAAATATAATGCTTTTCAAGGGAGTCAGTTCACACATTTACCTAGTAGTTCCCCAGGGTAACGTGATCTCAAATGTAGAGAAGTCTAATATCATACCTGAATGTCTGACTTCAAAACAGCTTACATACCATTCCCAGCTATTTACCACCCACTGACTCAGCAATATGTGCCCACTCAGATTCCCCACCCCTACTCTAATATGGAGTATTTCCACATGAATACTCTTACAGCCTAATCTTATGGTTTCCCCCTCCCACCCATGCAACTGTGCCCAAATGGCTCATGCTGCACCTGGGAGGGGGGAGGCAGAAAAAATGTTCCCTTATTTGGGAACATCCCTCCATAGCACAGATGGGTCAACTCAGACCTGCGTGAGCAGAATTGCTGGTGCAGCTTCACATGGACCCATGCCGAGAAATGAGGTTTGGAAATTCACAGCCCAATCCTAAGTGAGTCTTCACAAAAGTAAGTCCCATTGTGTTCAATGGGGCTTACTCCCAGGAAAGTATGAATAGGATTGTAGCCCTGACCTCATATCTCCTGCAGTCTCATCTAGATGGCCCCTGAGGTTAGGCATACAACCAACCAAGCGCTAGCACTGCATGGCTTCAATTCATTTCAATGGGATTTGCAGTGAAATGAATAGACAACAGATAGCACTCTATAAGAATTTCTATCCTTGTTGCTTGAATTGAGGATATTACCATCTGCAAAAACACTGAATGCACTTAGTAATGATTTTCCTCATAGAAAAGAGAGGCTTCCTATATTGCTAGGCTGGATAATTGGAGAGCATGCACCAAACAGAGACAGCATTGGATTCAAGAGAATATGAAGCCAACTTACTTGGGCAATTCCTGCAATAAAGGCATTAAAACATGTTGAAATACGCATCTTTTGAGGAGCAATCATGAAACATCCTTCCTGCTGATCATAACCCAGCAAGACATATAAGTGGCGCTTGACTGTGTTGAAAGCTTTCGCGCTGCTGATGTCTGACTCCGCACTACTCTCATCCTTTGCCATAAACTTCATCAGCACGGTAATAAGTTGGTGGACAGTCTGGTGATCAATGCCAGCATCCTCTGGAAGGAGGTCCTTTATAGTGTTATCATTCTCCGGTGAAGGTTGTCCTAGAGGCACAGAAAAGAACTGATTGCGTAATCCACAGGTGACAAATGGGACAGCCAAGAGGAAGGCGCATGGATCCTTTTTAAAGGCTTGGCCAGTTTCCCAAGATGTTTATATCCAAAGCAGCTGCACAGAAATGCAAAGACAGCTTATATTCACAGTGGACAGATACACACATCTTATGAGACCAAGCCCAGCAGTACTTGATTCTCTCCAAATACAGATAGCCAAACCTTGAACTCTCATTTAACATACTTGCAGGACAACCAAAGCAGCATAAAAAGGAGTTTTCATCCAGCGAGGTTGTATAAACTCTTAAAAGCTGAAAATCTGATCATGCACTCTTGTTTTATAAGCTGATCCATCTGTTTCTTTATTTGGACTACACGTTTGTTTCAGTAAAACAAAATCTAGCTGTTACCTCTATAAATAAGATTTGGTGCTGATGAGGGATGTGTGAAATATGTGCCTGCAAAGATTATAATGCCATTGTGTTATGTGTAAATATTAATGGAATGATTTGCTGCATAATTAAAGTCCAACCATCAGAGGCTCTTGTGGATCACTATATCAAACAGGAGTATCATGAATGGTAATTCCTGAACTGATTCACACAATGATTATTCCCATAATCCTTTTATCTAAAAGCCATAGCATAACAATCAACATAAGCATATGGGAAGGTCGCTTAAAACCAAATTTTTATTACATTCATTTGCCACTATGCCAACTACTGTGCCATGGCACACTGGTGTGCTGCAAATGGTCTTAAAAAGGTCTTCTATGGGAGTTTGGGGGAGGGTCATTTATTAGGAGAGCCATTGGAGGATGTGAGCCCCCTACCAACAGCATGGTGTGCCTTGTCAATTGTCAAAAAACTGATGGTGTGTCTTCACAATTTCAGTGCCTAGTCAGTGTGCCACATGATGGAAAAGGTTGAACAATCGCTGCGCTGTGCAGTATTCTGAAAATGCCTTCCTCAAAAGCCCCGGGTGCCTGTTCTGTTATGCTCTGCTCTGTACTCCCTTTGTAGCTCTTAAAAAAGACAAATTCCATGCTAGGGAGTATTAGGAATTTAGATTTTACTTTAGAAAATTAGAAAATTTGGAATTTACTTCAGAAAAGAGACAACAGAAGAAGGGATGTGACCCAAAACAGAACTGTTTTAGGAGTTCCAAGCTCCCACTCCTCACTTTCCCAAATTTATCTGGATGTGGCAGCAGTTGACTTACCATATGGTGGACTTACCATAGTCATCCTAGTAGGGCCTCTGCTAGTTCATGCATTAGAAACCATGGGAAATGTGTTCCCTTGATTCCCAGTATTCCAGAGGACTACCACACACACTCCCAGAAGCATCTATACATGCTGGGAACTATGTTTCCCATGGGGGCATAGAACAGAAAGGGTTCTATGCTTAAGTAACAAAAGGTATTTTGTACACTAAAACATTGTAACTTAAGTCCTGCTGTTATAAGGAATCAAGGGAACTTTCTTCTCACACTCTTAATGCCTGAATACTTGCAAAAATCTTTCCATCATGTCTTGCAACCGGCATCTCACCGCATAAATTACCTTGCATTTGTTCTGGTGTTCCACCAAGTGATGGAGCAGACTGTTCCTGCCTGGTCAGTCTTGCAGCTAGAAAATGAAAAGGCCTGTTAATGTAAATCCGTGGATGCCGAACTGCAGATACTAGTGTCCAATTGTATATTTTGTAATGTTATTGTAAGCCGCCTTGAGTGCTCTTTGTGAAGAAAGGCAGAATACAGACCAAATCAATAAATAAAGAGCTCTCCTGTTCTTTGTCCACAGCACCTGCTATTTAGATGCACACTGCCTCTGAACATAGCTCTCATGTTGGATAGGAGGGGCTTAGGATGGAGCTGGTAGGAGAAACTTTGGGTAGATGGTGCTGAGAGAAGTTCTGGTGGGAGCTTAGCATCACGTCAGGAGACTTGAAGCACCCTCACTTTTGGGATTCATCAGCCTCCACTGCCTCAAGAGTTTTAATTATTGTCTTATTATTATGAGGAAAGCCTGAGCAGTTCAATACACATATGGTTGTAGCTTATTGATCCATCATTTGCGGTTGTCTAGTAATTATGGCAGAGAATCAAATTATGCTAGCAAATTGAAGCGTAGAATACATAAGTCTATTGAGAAGGGCAGCATATAAATGTAACAAATAAATAAATAAATAATAGTTCATCACACTCAGATAAACTGTCAGGTAGACTGATGCTGATTCCTGCTGCCAGCAGAGCAAAAAAGAGAGTTTTAAGCTGTTTTAAGCAGGAAGAACTGGACTGGCAGAAGTTCCATTGAAAGGGACCAAGCGCAAAGTCATTAACATAGCCCCTCCTCCAAGCCAAGTGGGAGGAGTAATGCACTCTCAGATAACCTCCAGGACTACAGGAACATAAAGTAACAAAATGTATATAGTGTAATAAATGTATATAGTGTAAACAAAATATAGTGTAATAAGAATATATTGTACATAAGCTACAATTATGTTTACTACAATATGCATAGGTTGCTATAAAACAGTTAGAAAAATGCTGCAGAGCATGTTGATCTAACATTAAAACAAGTATATAGAATTAATCTATCACTACTTTGCTTGGGAGAAAATCAGTGTCTTAAATCAGTCTGGGTTAATATTTGTACCAGTGTTAAAAAACTAAAACCTATTCAAATACTGTATATTTAAGAGGTGAATAATCTACACTCTTAAAGCAGTTGTAAAACAGAGTACAAATTAAAAAAAATAAAACAAAAACTACTCAACGGATTTTGGTTGTTAATGTTTCTGGAAGAGAAAGCGCCCTCTTGGACTCCACTGGACCCTTCACACTGTCCCTCAAAGAGCGCACACTCTTCTGTCGGTTCCGGGCAAAACGAGCCCTCTTGATCTTCCACATTGCTGTATCGCTTAAGTTGGCAACATTTGTCCGGACAGCTGTGATAGCTTTTCAAAGAGGATTAAGACAGGCTTCAGTGCATAGCATGTTTCAAACCAAACCCTACCAGCTTGTCACTCACAAGGGGAACCCACACCTAACAGCACAGTTAAGTGCCATTTCAAACACATGCTACTCTACTCCCATGGGCAAAACACGGAATTAATTGCAAAACATGGAATTCAAATTGATAGCCCCAGTTCTACGTTAGATAAGAACAGACAGATCTGGAGCCCTAAGTATGCCGCATACAACCTCAGCACAAATCATTTACAACTCAGTCCTATGCTGCCCTGGTCTCCAGAGGAGCTGTGGCGCTGAAATGGCTACCACTGTATCCTGTGGGCCTGGGGCAGCTGCTGGAGTCTCCATTACCACAGGGAAAACTCCAATGGCTCTTTTCCACAGATAAAGCTATTTTGCTGGCACAGAACCAAGGATTGGGAGGGGGCATAGGATATGGCCACAGAATCTGATGCCATCCTCACCCCACTCCCGGACCTGAACCTCCCCTTGGGTCGCCCTCCCCTGCCCAGTTCTGCCCTCTCCCCACCTTTCCCCTGCCCACTCTCTCCCCAGGAAAGCTGCTCCACCACCCAGCAGAGATACTTACTGTCGGCTGCTCCTGAAGCATGTCTTATTGGTGTTGAGGCTCAGTGCCAACTCGCACCGCCTCAGCACCAGCGTTGTGTCTATAGTGTTGGTAGTAAAGAGCCTTACAGCACTTTTACAACACCCAATGGTACAAGTGTACCGCCGGCACTGGGCTCAACAGGCTTTGGCCCTCAATCTGGTAACAAGCTTATTCAATTTTCATTTTTCAAAAAATGTATTTTTGAGTTCAAGATCTTTTAAGGCAGGAAATGCTACTTCGGGCGCAATCCTAACCCCTTATGTCAGTGCTTTCCAGCACTGACATAAGGGCAATGCAGCTCTGAGGTAAGGAAACAAACATTCCCTTATTTTGAGGAGGCCTCCGTGAGTGTCACCCAACTGCAGGATGCAGCACATGTTCCATTGGCACCGCTATGCCAGAGCTGGAAAGCACTGTCATGTTGTTGGCGACCTTCAGTCTCAAAAGACTGTGGTATCACGCTCTGAATAGTGGTTCTGGCACAGCATCTAGTGTGGCTGAAAAGGCCATTCGGGAGTGACAATCCCTTCCACAAAGGGAGCAAGTATAGTGTGTCCCTGGTCTGTCTCCCTGGCTATGGGCCTTCCTTCTTTGCCTCAGTCTGTTGGCAAAGTGTCTCTTCAAACTAGGAAAGGCCATGCTGCATAGCCTGCCTCCAAGCAGAACACTCAAAGGCCAAGGCTTCCCATCTGTTGAGGCTCATTCCTAAGACTTTCAGATCCCTCTTGCAGATATCCTTGTAGTGTAGCTGTGGTCTACCCATAGGGCGCTTTCCCTGCAAGAGTTCTCCATAGAGGAGATCCTTTGGGATCCGGTCATCATCCATTCTCACGACATGACCAAGCCAACGCAGGCATCTCTGTTTCAGCAGTGTACACACGCTGGGAATTCCAGCTTGTTCCAGGACTGTGTTGTTTGGAACTTTGTCCTGCCAGGTGATACCAAGGATGAGTCAGAGGCAGCGCATGTGGAAATCGTTCAGCTTCTTCTCCTGTTGTGAGCAAAGAGTCCATGACTCGCTGCAGTACAGAAATGTACTCAAGATGCAAGCTCTGTAGACCTGGATCTTGGTGTGTTCCATCAGCTTCTTGTTGGACCAGACTCTCTTTGTGAGTCTGGAAAATGTGGTAGCTGCTTTACTGATGTGTTTTGTTTAGCTGGGTATCCAAAGAAAGCATGTCCGAGATCACTGAGCCAAGGTACACGAAGTCATGAACAACCTCCAGCTCATGCACAGAGATTGCAATGCAGGGAGGTGAGTCCACATCCTGAACCATGACCTGTGTTTTCTTCAGGCTGATTGTCAGTCCAAAGTCTTGGCAGGCTTTGCTAAAACAGTTCATGAGCTGCTGGAGATCTTTGGCAGAGTGGGCAGTGACAGCTGCATTTCAGCTGGACTTTGGTCTTTGCTCTCAGTCTGGAGAGGTTGAAGAGCTTTCCGTCTGATCTGGTCTGCAGATAGATGCCTTCTGTTGCAGTTCCAAAGGCCTGCTTCAGCAGGACAGTGAAGAAAATCCCAAGAAAGGCGGTATATAAATACCTGTATAATAATAATAATAAAATCCCAAACAAGGTCAGCGCGAGAACACAGCCCTGCTTCACTCCGCTTCAGATGTCAAAAGGGTCTGATGTGGAGCCATCAAAGACTACAGTGCCCTTCATGTCCTCATGGAAAGACCTGATGATGCTGAGGAGCCTGGGTGGACATCCATCTTGGGGAAAATCTTGAAGAGGCCGTCCCTGCTAACCAGGTCGAAAGCCTTCGTGAGATCTATGAAGGCTATAAAGAGTGGCTGTCATTGTTCCCTGCATTTCTCCTGCAGCTGTCTAAGGTAGAATACCATATCGGTGGTGGACCTGTTGGCTCAGAATCCACACTAAGATTCTGGATAGACACTCTCTGCAAGTACCTGGAGCCTCTTCAGTGCAACTCGGGCAAACAACTTTCCTACAACGCTAAGGAGAGAGATGTCATGGTAGTTATTGCAGTCACCCCTGTCACCTTTGTTCTTGTACAGCATGACGATGTTTGCATCCCTCATGTCCTGTGGTACTCCACCTTCTCTCCAGCAGAAGCAGATGATTTCATGCAGCTCGGTGGTGATGATCTCTTTGCAGCACTTTAGGACTTCAGCAGGGATGCTGTCTTTCCCAGGTGCCTTGCCAGAGGCGAGGGAGTCCAGGGCCACGTGAAGTTCTGCTAGGGCTGGTTCAATGTCAAGCTCCTCCAGCACAGGCAGGCACTCAATGTTGTTCAGCGCTTCTTCGCTGACTACATTTTCTCTGGAATATAGCTCAGAGTAGTGCTGTACCCAGCATCCCATCTGCTGCGCCCGGTCCTGGATGACCTCGCCTGCGGCAGACTTCAGAGGGGCAGTTTTCTTCTGTGTTGGACCTAGGGCCAGCTTGATACCATCATACATCCCCTTGATGTTGCCAGTGTCAGCTGCTATCTGTATCTGGGAACAGAGCTGGAGCCAGTAGTCGTTAGCACATCTCCTGGCAGTCTACTGGACTTTGCTGCGAGCAGCTCGGAGGACCTGCAGGTTGCGCTCACTGGGACAGACCTTGTATGCTGCTTGAGCTCTCCTCTTTTCCTCAATAACTGGTGTCAACTCCTCAGAGTGTGCTTCAAACCAGTCTGCCGTCTTGTTGGTCTTCTTGCCGAATATGGACAAGGCGGTGTTGTAAACGGCATTTTTTAAATGTTCCCATCTGTTGGCTGCATCTGTATCTGCCGGGCCTGGAAGAGATTCTTTAAGCGCTCATGCAAATTCCTTCTCCTCCAGAGTGCATGGAGGCTGCTTAAAACAACAGTAATAGAGGCCCAGCAGAGGTGTATACCGCAAAGAAAGAAGGGTTCCACTAAATCCAGGAGGGTGCCCGCATGGCTAACCAGCCAAGTTAGAGAGGCTGTGAAGGGCAAGGAAGCTTCCTTCCGTAAATGGAAGTCTTGCCCTAATGAGGAGAATAAAAAGGAACATAAACTGTGGCAAAAGAAATGTAAGAAGGTGATACGGGAGGCCAAGCGAGACTATGAGGAACGCATGGCCAGCAACATTAAGGGGAATAATAAAAGCTTCTTCAAATATGTTAGAAGCAGGAAACCCACCAGAGAAGCGGTTGGCCCTCTGGATGGTGAGGGAGGGAAAGGGGAGATAAAAGGAGACTTAGAGATGGCAGAGAAATTAAATGAGTTCTTTGCATCTGTCTTCACGGCAGAAGACCTCGGGCAGATACCGCTGCCTGAACGGCCCCTCCTGACCGAGGAGTTAAGTCAGATAGAGGTTAAAAGAGAAGATGTTTCAGACCTCATTGATAAATTAAAGATCAATAAGTCACCGGGCCCTGATGGCATCCACCCAAGAGTTATTAAGGAATTGAATGAAGTTGCAGATCTCTTGACTAAAATATGCAACTTGTCCCTCAAAACGGCCACAGTGCCAGAGGACTGGAGGACAGCAAATGTCACGCCTATTTTTAAAAAGGGAAAGAGGGGGGACCCGGGAAACTATAGGCCGGTCAGCCTAACATCCATACCGGATAAGATGGTGGAATGCCTCATCAAAGATAGGATCTCAAAACACATAGACGAACAGGTCCTGCTGAGGGAGAGTCAGCATGGCTTCTGTAAGGGTAAGTCTTGCCTCACGAACCTTATAGAATTCTTTGAAAAGGTCAACAGGCATGTGGATGTGGGAGAACCCGTGGACATTATATATCTGGACTTTCAGAAGGCGTTTGACACGGTCCCTCACCAAAGAATACTAAAAAAACACCACAGTCAGGGAATTAGAGGACAGGTCCTCTCATGGATTGAGAACTGGTTGGAGGCCAGGAAGCAGAGAGTGGGTGTCAATGGGCAATTTTCACAATGGAGAGAGGTGAAAAGCGGTGTGCCCCAAATATCTGTCCTGGGACCGGTGCTTTTCAACCTCTTCATAAATGACCTGGAGACACGGTTGAGCAGTGAAGTGGCTAAGTTTGCAGACGACACCAAACTTTTCCGAGTGGTGAAGACCAGAAGTGATTGTGAGGAGCTCCAGAAGGATCTCTCCAGACTGGCAGAATGGGCAGCAAAATGGCAGATGCGCTTCAATGTCAGTAAGTGTAAAGTCATGCACATTGGGGCAAAAAATCAAAACTTCACATATAGGCTGATGGGTTCTGAGCTGTCTGTGACAGATCAGGAGAGAGATCTTGGGGTGGTGGTGGACAGGTCGATGAAAGTGTCGACCCAATGTGCGGCGGCAGTGAAGAAGGCCAATTCTATGCTTGGGATCATTAGGAAGGGTATTGAGAACAAAACGGCTAGTATTATAATACCATTGTACAAATCTATGGTAAGGCCACACCTGGAGTATTGTGTCCAGTTCTGGTCGCCGCATCTCAAGAAAGACATAGTGGAAATGGAAAAAGTGCAAAAGAGAGCGACTAAGATGATTACGGGGCTGGGGTACCTTCCTTGAGGAAAGGCTAAGGCGTTTGGGCCTCTTCAGCCTAGAAAAGAGACGCCTGAGGGGGGACATGATTGAGACATACAAAATTATGCAGGGGAAGGATAAAGTGGATAGAGAGATGCTCTTTACACTCTCACATAATACCAGAACCAGGGGACATCCACTAAAATTGAGTGTTGGGCGGGTTAGGACAGACAAAAGAAAATATTTCTTTACTCAGCGTGTGGTCGGTCTGTGGAACTCCTTGCCACAGGATGTGGTGCTGGCGTCTGGCCTGGACGCCTTTAAAAGGGGATTGGACAAGTTTCTGGAGGAAAAATCCATTATGGGGTACAAGCCATGATGTGTATGCGCAACTTCCTGATTTTAGAAATGGGCTATGTCAGAATGCCAGATGCAAGGGAGGGCACCAGGATGAGGTCTCTTGTTATCTGGTGTGCTCCCTGGGGCATTTGGTGGGCCGCTGTGAGATACAGGAAGCTGCACTAGATGGGCCTATGCCTGATCCAGTGGGGCTGTTCTTATGTTCTTATGTTCACTTTTCCCTGGTCCTGGGTCTTGCTGCTGTCATTGTGAGGTCTTCCTTCCTTTTTTGTGTGATACAGTCACTTAGTTAGCAGTTTCACTCTGCTGCACACCAGGGAGTGGTCAGTGACGCAGGGGTTAGGATTAGTGTTAGGGGTTAGGATAAGGGGTTAGGATTGCGCCCTTCGTCTGTGAAGTTTTCACAAGGATGGATCTATGATACTGAAGAAACCGGTAAGTTGACCAGTTTTGTACAAATACCACTGGAGTTGGTCGCTGTTAATGAGGCATGTGATTTAGCAGGCCTTCATCTTCGGACTACAAACATAAGGATTTTGTTCATGGCAAACGCAAGAACAAGACAACAAATTTCACATCAGGGACCATTAGGAAAGGGACTGAGAATAAAACTGCTAATGTTACAACACCCTTTTTCAAATCTGTGATGTGACCAAATTTGGAATACTATGAACAATTCTGGTCACACATCTCAAAAAAGAATGTTACAGAGCTGGAAAAGGCACAAAAGAGGTTGACCAAGACGATTAGCAGTTTGGATAACTTCCATATGAAGTACGGCTATAACACTTGGGATTTTTTGCTAGCTTCGAAAATAGTTGATTAAAGGGGAACATGTTTGAGTGCACAATCCTATGCATGTGTACTCAGAAATAAGTCCATTGTGTTCAGTGGATAAGTGTGTTCCCAGGAAAGTGCATATAGGATTGCAGTCTGAAACTTATAAAACTACACATGGTGTGGAAAGAAGAGAGAGAGAGAGAGAGAGAGAGAGAGAGAGAGAGAGAGAGTGAGAGAGCTTTTCTCCCTTTCTCACATTACTATGACCAGGTGTCATCTAATGAAACTGACAGCCCAGTCCTAACCAACTTTCCAGCACTGATGCGACCATGCCTATGAGGCACACACTGCATTCTACGGTGGGGGAGGACAGTCATGGAGGCCTCCTCAAGATAAGAGCACATTTGATCCTTTGCCTCGAAGCTGCATTGGCACTGGAAAGCTGGTGAGGATTGGGCTGCGACTGGCAGGAGACATAGGACAGAACAAAAGGAGGCATTTCTTCACATTGCACACAACTAGTCTGCAAAATTGTTGCCAAAGACATGGTACTGGCCACTAGTTTGAAAGACTTGAAAAGGGGATTGTCAGAACTCATGGAGGACGGGTCTTTCAGTGGCTACTAGTCATGATGGATATACACCACCAGGTTCAGCAGCCTTAAGCCTTTGAATATCAGTTGTAAGGGAGCAACAGTGGGAGAGAAGTAGGCCTTTCTCTTCTGCTTGTGGGCTTTCCCACAGGCAGGAAGCAGGTAGCTGCACTAGATATGACTCTGGCCAAATATAGGAAGTTTTTTCTTATTTTAACATCTTGCTTCAGTCACGTAACTTGCAATATCGAAAAAATGCTACCAAATGATGCTTACTTGTTGGGAAGGGAAACTCTTTGTTGCAGTCCAGGTGAAGCTGAGCCTCCAGTGAGAGCGTCTCAAACCGATTCACAAAGAATTCCCAACTTAAAGCCGGAATGTCCTGCCTGAGAAAATGAAGTAGTAAAAGCTTGCTAAGAATTGTGGGCCTGTCCTTGACGACTGTATCAAACTGGAAATCGAGGCAAAGGCATAGGCCCTACAAAGAAAGAAGAACACACAGAGAGGACAGTTGGAATTACTTTTAATAAAACAAAATCACCAAGCATTTTAGGGGTTAAGCTAAGTGATCAAACAGAAATTCTAAGGACCACTGACAAATAATCATATGTTGTTGGCATCCTTCAGTCTCGGAAGACTATGGTGTCGCGCTCTGAATGGTGGTTCTGGAACAGAGTGTCCTCTCCAGTGCGCGAAGCCTGGGTAAAGTAGGTATGGAGGATAGGCTGTTACCCATGCAGCAAATCCCCCCTCTCCATGTCGCTGGAATGGTCCAATGGAAAGGCAGAGGCCAATACGGTTGGTTCCAGCAGCGTCGCAGGAGTTGCCAGAACGTGACCGTGTTCAGCCATGAACTGCCTCAGGGACTCCGGCTCCTGATTTTGCCTCGAGGTTGACTCCTGAAGCCTTTTCCATAACTGGATGTAGCCACAAGGCAATGGAGGTTTGGGGTCAGAGTTTTCCTTTTCTCAGATGAGCTACCTTCCCAGGCTGACGAGTCCCATCGACCTGGTGGCTGTTTAGTCGCCTCTTACGACAAGTACAGCCAAACTGAGGGCCTATTCTTATCCCCAGCCCCCAGGGGAAAAATAATCATATAGATATTGCTTTTATTGCTGGCAAAAGTAATGTTGATGAGGATATTGCTGGTGCGAAACTAGAGAACCAACTTTGGCACAATTTTATTTATCTTCCCACCTTTCCAACCCAACAGGTAAGCCCAAGATGATTCACAACATCAAATTAAAAGGGTAAAACCAAATCAACCAAAACCCCTGGCAGAAAAGGCCCAGTGCTCCCTTTCAAATGCCAGCACAGAGAAGACAGTCCTATACCCAATAGGCACTGAATTCCAAAGGGCAACTACTGAGAAGGCCCTGTCACAAGTCACCTCCAATTATATCTCCAACAGAGGTGGCATCTACAACTGTCTCCCTTAATGACTTCATGGGACTGGCAGATTCAGACTGGGACAGTCTTTTAAAAGAACCTAAACCATTAGGGGCTTTGTAGATCATCACCAGCATCTAGAATTGAGCCCAGAAACATACAGGCAGCCAATGGAAATTACATACCAGGTGTGTGACATGGTCACAACCCTAGCTCCACTCAGCAGCCTGGCAGCAACATTCTCTGCAAATTGCAGCTTTTGAATGGCCTTCATAGGCAGTCCAAAGTACAGTGTAACTGGTAGTCCGATTTCTATGTCACCAGTGTATGAGTAAACATAACCAAGACTGACTAAACCAAGAAAAGATGACACTGGTGTACCAGCCTAAGCTAGCTAAAGGCATTCTGGGTCTCAGCTGTCTCCTTCCCATCAGGCCTATGTCAAGTTTGGGCCACATTTTTCTCATTTTCCACCAACAACCTACCTGCAAAGCTGGCCTTTTTATTGTATCTAGCAGGAGTCCAGCTCTGGTGGCCACAGCTGGGTTGACATCCTCCACCGAAGTCAAGAAACAGCAAAAGGCATGGGCCAAGGAATATTTCAGCAAGTGGTTTTTGGTCACTGAGTGAATGTCTAGAAACCTACACAAAACAGCTACTTTCTCCACTGCTCCAAAGTCATAAGAGAAAAAGAAAAGCAGCACATTAATTGGGCACCTATTCAGATTTTTGTGAGCAACTACTTACAGGGGGGAAAAAAATCTTAAATCCTAAAAAAAAATAGTTAACCTCCTCCTCCTGACCAGTAGCATAGCTAGGGGGGGTGCAAAGGACTAAGGGCGCAATCCTAACACGACTTGGGCCAGCGCAAGTCCTCTGTGCCAGCCCAAGAGTGTCACAAAACTGTCTTAAAATACTTCTGTGCCACTCAGAAGGGAGTTAGATCAGCGCAGACATGCACCGGCCTCCCCGCGCCACCACGGGCCCTGGAGGATGGGTGAGTTACACCGGCCGAGCTCGGCTGATGCAGGGGTCTGGTGGGTGTGGAGAGGGCAGAAAGATGGGAAGAAGGCATTCTGAGGCGGGGGGAGAGCTAACGTTCCCAGGGTGGGCAGGGAGGAGGAGGCAGGGCCAGGACCCAGCAATTATGCCAGATCCTGACCCCCATTTCCGGGCTGGACAGAGCAGCCTCTGGCTGCTTCATTCTGCTTGAATCTGCACCACCTCCTGAGTGGCTCAGATCCAAGTAGACCCATTGGGGCTGCTGCAGCACAGCATGGAGTAAGGGGATTCCCCTTGCCTTGAGGTGTGCTGCTTTCGGCCCCAAACTTGTGCTGCATACAGCGCAGGCTTGCTGGCCTGTCTGTTCCAGTGCAAGTTAGGATTGGGCTGTAAGTTTTGCATGGTGTTTCACCACAACATGCAAGTGGCCTCTCCCCTCAGAGCCACTCTGAGCCGCTACAGTAAAACAGAGGCGTCTCTGGAGAGGAAGGGGCCACTTGCACGCCATGGGATGTACGCCATGGGATGTGCCCTGCAAAACTTGGGCTTTGTACCCCCTCCAGCTACACTACTACTCCTGACTCCATAACATTGTGGAATCCCAGTAAGATATGGGATAGCAAAAAAACTCGTTTTGCTAGCTAGTGATTCCTAGACATATTTTTTTTTTCTAGGAAGGCCTTAAGGTGAATCAAAGCCAAAATGACAAGTGTTTAATCAAAGACAAGAGGGTGAGAATTGTATTAACACTCTCCTCAAAATCAAAATCATGTTTCTCTATATCCATAACCTACCTGCATGCAAGTGGACAATAAATACAGACTAGCTATAGCAACACAAATGTTGTTGTTGTGCCTTTCACGTGTAGCTAAAAGGCGGGGAAGTCCTCTTTTTCTCCTACACTTATTTATAGCAGTGGATTACACTCAGCTGCACAGTTGTCTGCACAATGCAGTCACATGTGCTACACTTTCTGCTTATCTCAGGCTTCCATTCACAGGCAGGGAGACTACAGGACCAGCACAGACAGATGCATATTATAGTGCGCTACGATGATCAGGCATCAGCCAGACCCCTAAAAACGGCCCCTGTGGAATGTGTCAGAACAAAACCCACATGTTGATGACGTACCTGCTTCAAATCTTATCTTCCAGTCTTTGCTGTTGAAGTTACTATTGATGATTGTCCAGAAAATATCAGCTCCATGTGGAAGAGACAAGGCATGAAGGAGGAGGGGCACAGCCAGGGACGAAAGTTGGGAGAACTCAGATTTTACAACTCGCCATACGCTGAGGGAGAGACAACAAAAGCAAATCTGCTCACATTCCCTTCCAGATTCACAAATGGTTTACAAAAGGGTTATAAGCTGGTCATATAAATGGAACCAATAACTCCAGGCAGTTTTAACTCCTCCCTGGAAGGAATGAAGACCGGTTCCCAGTACAATGTGATCAGTGCTTCTTGCTCTCAGTTGAAGCTCAACCATTTTGGCATAGGTACATATTCAACTTCATGACATATTCTCTTTAGCAAACAGGCAATGGCTTAGGGGACAAATAACACACAGTTTTCCCCACAGTTACCCCATTGCCTGTGGACCACAATTAACTCCATTGCCCTCAGTTCAGTTTTTTTGGCTGAGATCAACATGAGCATAAGGAGAGCCCCACTAGATCATGCAATAGGCCCATCTAGTTCAGCTTCCTGTAGCTCACAGTGGCCCACCAAATATCCCAGGAAGCACGCAAGACAACTAGAGACTTGCAACCTGGTGCCCTCTCTAGCATCTGGGATTCTGGGGTAGCCTACTTCTAAAATCAGGAGGTTGCATATACCCATCATGGCTTGTAACTGGTGATGGATTTTTGCTCCAAAAATTTGTCCAACCCCCTTTTAAAGTCATCTAGGCCAGATGCCATCACCACATCCTGTGGCAAGGGGTTCCACAGACTAACCATACTCTGGGTAAATAAATATTTTCTTTTGTCTGTCTTAGCTCTCCCAACACTCAATTTGAGTGGCTTTCCCCTGGTTCTGGTGGTGTGTAAGAGGGAAAGGAGGATCTCTCTATCCACTCTATCCATTCCCTGCATAATTTTGTATGTCTCAGTCATGCCCCCCAAGGTACCTTTTTTCTAGGTTAAAGAGCCCCTAACGCTATAGCCTTTCCTCATGTGAGGTACCCCAGGCCAGTAATCATTTTGGTTACTCTCTTCTGCACCTTTTCCATTTCCACAATATCCTTTTTGAGATGCGGTGACCAGAACCGGACGCAACACTCCAGGTGTGACCTTACCATTGATTTGTACAATGGCACTATAATATTAGCCATTTTATTCTCAATACCTTTTCTAATGATCCCAAGCATAGAATTAGCCTTCTTCACCACCACCGCAACTCTCATTGAGCTGTCCATCACCACTCAAGATCCCTCTCCTGATCTGTCACAGACAGCTCAGAACCCGTTAACCTATATGTGAAGTTTTGATTTTTTGCCCCAATGTGCATGACTTTACACTTACTTACACTAAAACGCACCTGCCATTTTGCTGGCCATTCTGCCAGTTTGGAGAGATCCCTCTGGAGCTCCTCACAACCTCCTGGGGCTCCGCACAAACAAGCAATAACTTCTGTCTCTACCCAAAGTCAGTGTGGGTGGTGGGTTACAATGCCAAACTGGGACTGCAGAGGTTGTAACTCAAATTTTCACTCAACCATGAATGTCACAGGGCAACCTAAGTCAGTAACTGCCTCCCAGAAAGCCCTGGGGCTGACTATGAGTCTCCTCAAACATATGCCAGATTGTTTGGTACTGTATATCAGAGGAGAGGAAAGGAGTGGGGAGCTGAGCAATGGAGAGGATCTATCCCCTTCTGCTCCCTCCCCACCCCACTCCTGCCCCTCCCTCCCTGCCCAGTTTTGTCCCCAGTTTGCCCCCTTCCTGCTCACCGCCTGCCCCCACTGCTGCCTTACCTGGTCCAGCAGGTGTGGCAGGGTCCAACAGTGGAGCTGTTGTGTTGCTGCGTCTTGCAGCAGGGCACCAAAATGGACACCAACAGCTCACAGCGTGTGCCATCAACAACTATTATATGATAGTGGTGGTCACTTCTGCTGTCATAATGGGCTCTCTAGGGCAGCCCAATCTACTATAGGATTGGGCTGTTAGAATGACACAGATGGGAAGCCTAATCGGAACCCCCCTCCCATGCCAATGCAGAAGCATTGCAGCTCATAGCTCATGCTGCATCTATGGTGGTTTTTGCAATGCTGGTGACCTCCTTAGGATAAAGGGACATTCGCCTCCTTGCCCTAGAGTAAGCCCAGTGGCGTGGCTACAGTGGGGCAGGTGGCGCAGGCCCACCAGGTGAACACACTGGGAGGGGGTGATGTGCCGGCCACTCGCCCTTCCACCTGTTGTGTGCTTAGGAAGCACATGTTTCCACAGGAGCCTTCAGCCAAGTTTGGAGGCTCCTGCCCTTCCTTATGTGTGCTTCCTAAGCAGGCACGAGGGCGGGCAGCGTGCCAGCCCTGGGAGGGGGGGAAGAAACCCCCTGCCCGCCTGCTTAGGAAGCACACAAAAGGAAGAGCAGGAGCCTCCAGTTGAGTTTGGAGGCTCCTGCTCTTCTGAATGAAGGGCTGGAGGAAACTCTAGGCGCCACGCGCGACCCTCATGCACACGCGCAACGCCACAGGAACCCCTGGCCCTTTGTAAGGATGAGCAGGAGCCTCCGAACTTGGCAGGAGGCTCCTGCAGCGTTGCACGCTTTCTATGCAGGCAGGAGGGCGGACAGCACGTCACACGCGCCCCACTCTAGGAGGGGGTGACACAGTGCCTGCCTGCCACATGCTTAGGTGCACTGCTCCTTCACATGGAAGCCCCTTCCTCCCTCTTCCCCCAACCCCACCACTCACCCCTCACTCGGTCAGAAAAAGGGCTGATTTTTCCTCCTGGAGGGAGGGAAGGACCAGCGAGGCAGCAGCGAGGCAGGAGCCCCCATCCCAGACCTTCAGTCTTTGGGAGGACAGGACACTCCACTCCGCTCCGCTCCGGCTGGAACCAGATGCTGGCCTGCCACATTCCCCGGTCTGAGCAAGCACACCCAGGGATCTCTGGCCAGGCCACCCCAGACCAGCCGCACACCCATCCCCCCGCCAATGCAGCAGGCAGGCAGGTAACACCAGCCTCTCTCCCTGGAGGAAGCTGTAGCTTCCTGACAGACTCAGGGTTTGGGGCTGGAGAGGAGGAGGGAGGATGCGAGGGGGTCTGTCTGTGTGGCTCTGGGCAACATACAGTCCAATTCTGTGAATGTCTACTCTGAAGTAAGCCCCATTCTAGGCAGTGGGGCTTACTCTTAGGTAAGTGTGGATAGAATTGCAGTCACAGGCAGGACTGCAGGGCACACTGCTCACCCTCCTGGAGTACAGGGAGGGGTTTGTGTGTGTGTGTCCCCATGCCTTCCAGTGGGAGGCTCTCCCTCCAGAGAATGGGGGTCACTTCAGTGAGGGGCTGAGGGCTCAGGAACACAGTGCCCTGCAAGCCTCCTCAGAAGTCAGTTCCATTCTGTTGCATGACTCCCAGTAGCTGAGTGTGTAGCGTAGGATGGCAGCCTTCGTGTCTGAGGCTGCCATCCTAGACACACTTACTGATCTGGGAGTAAGGCTCAGTGATCTCTGTCAGACTTACTTCTGAGTAGACGTGCTCATGATGCTGCTGCCCTTTCCCTTGCTAGGAACAAGCATCATCACTGAACAAAGCGAGAATAATACCATCATGTTATATATCATTCAATGCATAATTTCATACAGAATGCAATGAAACAAACCACGTCGAAATATCTCTATTCTACCAAAAGTTATAGCCAAAAAAACTAGCAGGGTCAGGGTGATGGTGCATCACTACACCCACTGCCCAGGGTGTTGTCCCACCCATTGCATGGGAGGAGGTCCATCATTGGGGCGACACGCTGGCCTCCTGCACTGGGTGACATAAACCCTAGAGATGCCACTGGGTAAGCCCCAGACAGTGCAATGGGGCAACTAGACTCTGCACCTGCTAAATGGCCAGCAAAACTGCTTGTGACAGCCTGTGCCAGGGGATCACACACTCCGCCAGCACAGAGGGAAGTTAGGACTGGGCCATTACAGAAGTCTTCAATTGTTAGTTATCACCAGTGATTGCTTGAATGTAGCCTATAAGCTGGCACCAACTCTATAAGGCATTGAACCTTCTGCTGGGTCAAAGGGTATACCTGGCAATCAGCATGTGATCCTGGATGTGGCCTAAGAACTGTGGATGGTCCTTTCTTGCGATGTATAAGCACTCTCCGTGAAGGCAGAGGATCTTCAAGCAGTTCAGCATATTAAAAAGAATGTCCGGCTCTTCGAAACGTGCCATTTCCTGCGCCAAGTTTAGAAACAAAAGAAAATTCTTGCTGTTCCTCCAATATGCCACAAGGTGGCAGTAAGTGTATAAAGACACTTTCATACTACAAGTCTCAGGAAAATTTCATTGATGAAACACAATTTTGCAAGAGGTTCAAAGGCAAATTAAGAATATTGAACAAATTGTGCCGTACACTTTATATAATCAGTCCCACAAGTCTCAGCAAATAGGCCATCCATAACTGAAGGCAGCAGCCTTCTTGAGTGTTCACTATACCACACAGTCAAAGACCTCAGTAGATTAAAGATTAAACGTTACCTGCAATATAGTATATATGAGTTTCAGTGTCACTGGGAGCTGCTGGTAGCAGAATTTCCTCTCAGTATCATTTTTGATTGCTGCTGAAAACAAAGGATTACAAACATTTTGTTAGACAGCAGCAAAGCTATAAACTCGTGGCTTTCAAATGTAAACATTCTGGGCCAGTGTGGACCATCTCATCACTGTCATGACAACTGCAATTACCCCGTTACAACTTAGGCTGCAGTACTATGCACACTTTCCTGGGAGTAAGCCCAACTGGACACAATGAGCCTTACTTCTCAGTAGACATGCGTAGGATTGCAGTTGGTCACCTGAAACTTTTTGACTTTCATGCAACAGTATTTTCATTGTATGCATGAAGGTGGCAAAAGACCCTGTACAAGGAAAATTACTTATTTGTGCATCCATTTCTTTTCATAGCCCACCTCACAAGACAGGTCACAAGGCAGCTTAGGTATAACTAAAATGCATATAAAAATGCAATCCAACACAACAACAAGAGACTGGTAAAAACAAGAATGGTTGTGGGAATCAGTTGTATAGCAAAAGCCAACAAAATTCCATGTTTGTTTGAGATCTACTTTTAATACCATTTTATCAGAGAAATCACCCTACCACCAGACAGCAGTGACTCTAGGTAGGTTCAGAAAGTTTGTTTCTTTTTGCTTCAGGTCCACCGTCCGGGATGCAGGCTGGCAACCCCTTAAGGCGTGATACCCTGCCCCCTCTTAGCTACGCCACTGCTAGGCAGACAGGTTTGCTACTCAATTTGTAGATCCTTGCCAGTCTTGGAGGAGGGGTAGCTATTCCAGACAGGAAGATGAACCCCAATTCACAAAGACATGTGCTAACTAGTAATGGAGTTCATATATATATATTAATATATTTAGACAAGCAGGCAGGAAGGAAGGAAGGTGTGTGTATATATATAAGTAGGTAGGTAAATTAAGAGTGAAATACCCTTCTCTGAAAATACTCAACACACACTTGCTTTAATAAACACCATTAAATCTAGGTGGATGTAAACACAAATGCCTCCAGAATGAACCTACCTGTATTCTCTGTTGTCTCGGTGTGATTTCCTGGGTTTTCTCCATGCTTTGGTGCTGACTTGTTCTCCTCTTCCCCTTCAGGTCCTATAATGAATTCAGGTCTAGAATAAAGAAGACCATCCTCAAGATTGTCTGTAGGTTCCTTTAGAACACAGAAAGGAGTGAAGTGAATCATTTACAATTTATGTAATTAAAACACCTTTTTTAATACCAACTTTCAACATAAGGCAGCCTATTACATAGCACTAAAATGCCAATAAAAGCAATTAACAATTTAAACAAAGTTCAACAGAAGCTTTCAAGTCCAAAAATGTGCATATGAAGAGCATGTAAATCAAAGGCCCAAATCCTAACCAACTTTCCAGCACTGTAATGGGACGTGTGCTGCATCCTGCAGTTGGTGGCATTCATGGAGGCCTCCTCAAAGTAAGGAACTGTTTGTGCCTTTACCTCGGAGTTGCATTGCCCTTATGCCGGTGCTGGAACGTGGGTTAGGATTGTGCCCAAAAGCTACCAGTATATTACATGCTTGCTACTGCGTGTACACATGACAAGGTGCCACTGCTAATTCTGATTCCCTGTTGCATGAAAGTTGTGTAATATCCATTTGCAAAACACATATTTTCAATTGGATATTTTGCATTTTAATGCAAATTTTCAATGCATTTTCAGTGCAAAATAGCAATGTATAAAACTGCCCTGAGTTTACAGTATAGTCAAGAAATAAAGTTTCTAAAGTCATGACATTCCGGGCTGAGTGACACCCTTCCATTTCTTTACTTGCTTACCACTAGCCTGATTTCTTCTTTTGGAGCTAGTCTTTCCAGCAGCTCACAAGCCAACTGATAGCACAGGATACTAGACTGACACAGATTACATTCAATTGCCTTTTCATCTTTCTGGCAAGTATGAGAGCCACCCCAAGGGGCCTGAAACACATTGTTTATGATGGAAATGATATCTTTGGAGATGCTGTTTTCTAAGCCCAAAGTAATGCCATCATCCTGCAATTCCATCTGAAAAAAAAAAAAAAATTTAAATAGGATAATTATGTGATACACAAACACATAGGAAAATTGCTTACATTGGTACTCTGAGTATAGCATTCATTGCCGGGCACCATCCATGCATATTTCACAGTTTATGGTGCTGCTTCTTCATTCCCCACCCACCCAGGAGTGGCACCAGGGGTCAGACAGATCAGACACTGGCTAAAGATCCATACCCATTGGAGGGCCCACCCAGTTGGCCTGGCACCAACTTCAGTACTGGTGGTAGGGTAGCATCCAGTGCACTATCAGGAAGCAAGGAAGCATACCAGTAAGTGTGCCTAAGGGATGGGAGAGGGTGGGGGCAGAACAGATTGGGGGTTGGCAGGGAGGGGGAAGACTGGGACTGGGAAGAGGTTGGTTCAGCCGCAGCAGTGTCCGCCAAATCCTAACCCCCTTTCCGGCTTAAATACCCTGGCCTAAGTCAACACAAACTTGTGCCAGCTCTAGAGCTGGTGCAGGTCCAAGTACATTCAGTGGCCCAGCACAGGCTCACTCCAGGGCAAACGAACAAATGTTCACTTATCCCAAGGAGGCCTCTGGAGGTCAAAACTTCTTCGCTGTATTCCCTTGGAGCCATGCTGGTGCTGATGCATTGCAATTTGAGGAATTAGGATAGGGCTTTAATAAAATGTTCACAGTACAAATTGGACCTCAGCATCCACTGGGGTTCCAGTCCAGAACCTTCAGTGGATGCTGAAATCAGAGGATACCGGGGTCCACCTTTAAATGCCTTGTAACAAGGTACAGACACTATACCACATTCAGCCACTAGATGAGGTGAATAGTACCATTAGATTCCATTATTCACCCCATCAAAGCTGAATGCGGTATAGCAGTGGTTCTCAAAGTGGTGGGTTGCAACCTACCATTGGAACATAAACAGGTCACTTTCGCTTAAGGGGAGTGGCCCATAAATGGGTGTCCTGATGGTGCCGCAGTGATTGTGGCGCCAGGGCACCCAGGCACATTTAAACATACCTGGGGGGGGCTGTGCAGTTTTCCGGAGGGTCCTGGAGGCTCGCAGCCCCCTCTGCAAGCCTTCCCTCCACTGCAGTGGGCTCTGATCTGCTGCCCACTTTCGGTTTGTGATTAGAACTCCGGAGCGCGGAGTTTCCGAAAATGGAAGTGGGGTCCAACTGCAGGCTTATGGAAGGGACTGCGAGCCTCCGGGACCTTCTGGGAGGCTGCACAGTCCCATTCCCAGGTATATTTAAATGTGCCTTTCAATATTTCAATATTGCTGAGGCGCCGTCAGGACTTCCCCCCCAGTCCAGTCCTTGCCCCCACAAGCACTTAGTCCAGATTCTCAGACTCCTGAAGAGTTTGAGAACCACTGTGGTGTAGCACTGTCGCCTGGGCCCAGCCCCGGCCTCAGCAACATGGGCCTCCTCAGGAGTAAAGAGAGCAAGGGGCTCTTCAGGAGTAGGGGGATGGAACAAGTATGGCCTGGATCTGACCCCTAGGCAATAGGTCTCCCAGGGAGTAGGGCCTGAGATCTCAGGCCAGTCACATGACCGGAAAGGGTGGGGCTGGCTAGGCCAGCTGCTGGCTTCATAAGGAGCCTGGCAGGCATAGGTTGCTCCTCCTTGGGCTCAGGGAGGCGAAAGCAGTCCCTGGCCTGTCCTGCTGCCCTTACTCAGACCTGAAGAGGTTGGAGAAGCCTCAACCAGGGGCACCTGGCCCCTAACTCCAGTAGGGCCAAGAGGCTGCTCTCAGCACCAGGCCAACCACTGAGGTCTCCCAGCTGTGGGGCTGTAGGCAGACCACTCTGGGGCAAGGCATCACCCCTCGGCCACGACATTGCAATTGGACTACGTAAAGACTGTGAGGGGGCAGTCCTTGTGACGTAACAAGGCACCCTCATGAATGTAAAATCATTGACTGCATTAAACCACCTATCGCAGCCCCTCTTCCAGACTCGACATCTTCTTCCTCAGCGCAGTAAGTGTGAGAGGAAGCCCTGCCCCTTGGGGAGGAGGATCAGGCCCCAGCCATGGAGATCACAAGCATCTACACCAATAATGGAGCAATCACAATGAAGCAATAATGGGGCAATAATGGAGGAGCAAGAAACCCAGAAGTGAATCTTTAAAGCTATCTTTAAGCCCCAAGAAATTTGCAACAAGTGTGGTTTATCAGCCTAAAGTAGGAAATGGGATATTGGTGCTTCTATCCTTGTTACAAGACATTTGAAGGTGGACCCCGGTATCACTGGTGAGTCAAATCAGTGGATGCCAAGGTCCAACCCATATACACTGATCTTTACACATGGTATTTTTGCTCCAGTTTAAATATCAGAATTGTTCTCTCTCACCTGCTTCAAGATGAGGTCAAACATCAGAATGAAACAATTCAAATTCATTTCCTCCTCGTCGCATTCAAAGTCAATAGCTCTTCCCCCTCCTCCAGGATGTCCAAAATTCTTGAAAGGGCTACGGAAGGGGCTACGCACAGGGCTGCGGAACGGACTTTGGAAAGGACTTGGGAAAGGACTCAGCGTATTATGCTGAACTCTGCGCCCAGGGTCAGAGGCAATGCTCGCCTAAAGAAGCATAAACCATTAAAAAAAAAATCACACAAAATCAGGTCTCGGTCCTTACAGGCTGAGTATTATAAAATCAATGAAAAATAACCATGTTTAGACTTTTTTAGTGCCTTTGTGTGTTGAAGCCCTTCATAGATTCTGATCTTGACAGAATCTGTACAAGAACCTGGAAAGTGCTGTTATCCACATATTGCATCTGGGGCTAAGAGGAAGTTGCTTGCCTCAGAACTCCCAGAGCAGTGGTTCCTAGCGGTGACCCACCAGGAGAATAGAAGTGGGTACCCCAAAAGCGCCACAGCAATCATGGCGCCGTGGGGATGCAGGAGCATTTAAACATAACTGAGGTGGTTGCAAAGCCTCCTGGTGAGTACTGGAGGGTTGCAGCCCCCTCTGCACACACCCCCACTGATGCACTGAGCTCTGATCACAGTTCACGTTCAATTTGTCCCCTTCTATTGATCAATGTAGCAGTGCAATGCTACTTGGGAAGCACCCAGGGCTTAGAACCTTGGTGCCTGATGGGAGAGTGCTAAAAGCAGAAGCACTCTGAGGGTTTGAAAGTTAGAACTCGAGCAGCAAGGAGTCAGAGCAAAGAATGAGACAAGCAGACATTCAGAGGGTTGATGCAGGGAGAGCTGAGCCGGAAGTAGGACGGTATGAGATTGAGAGAGAAGTCCGTCCTCCCGGCTAGCTTCCTAGCAAAGAATAAAACGACAGACATGTATAGAAGCGAGATGCAGAAGGAAGGCCGGCTGCTGGGATTCAGCCTTCTCTGGCTTTTATTCCCTCTCAAACAATGCACAACAGGCTGGGGTTTTCCATTCTCTTATCTTGTTTACAATACTAAGCAATGAGTCAGGAGTCTGCGGCTTCTACTTAACGAGAACAAGGCAGAGGCTTCTAGATGTGTCCAGATGCCAACGCAGGTGTGCCTGCACACAATTGATCTGCACACAATTACAGATCAAATTGTAATTAATAAGCCATTTCTGCCCAATGTTGCATATATATACCAAATGTGTACACCTGTGGGCTGGGCAAAAATGGGTTAAGCCAAGCAAGCAAGGACCAGTAAAAATTGGCAACGCTATTTCACAGAAGTTTCCCAGCCATCATTTCTAAGTAAATACTTTAGAAACTCCTAAGTCACTTCTGATTAAAAAAAAATTCAAAGAAACGGAACAGTTTGTGATGTCAATGCAAAGGAAGTTAAGTACACCTCAACTTCATCAAAATAAGAAAGACTAATACTAAACACCTGTGACAAGTAAGGTCATTTTCCGATGCCAATCCAGGAACACATAGAAGCAAGAAGGCTGGGATCACACCTGCTTGACCCCTCCTCCAGATCTACAAACCCCTCCCCTCTAGATCTACAAACTGCATGTGCACAGGTTCTGTCTATGCAGTCTGTACTTCTTCAGGATAACAGATACCGAAAGAAGAGCAGGTTGTACATTGAGCCACCAGGTGCTATCCCTCCCACCCTAATCACACATTCTTTTACCCTGGGTTGTCATCTGAATAGGACTCCAGTCTTTTTTGTATTCAAAGGGATCTGATTGGCAACTAAGTATCACAGTTTTAAATTCTTTACGGAACTAATTTCAATGCTTAAGAACACCATTTTTTCAATAGATTGCACCTGCTGACATTGTCAAAGGAGGTGTTCTTTCTCTTTGCCTACAAAGGTAACTGATAAGGAATTACCCTTCGAGCTGCAAGATTCCCAGTTAGTTCACTGACTCT